>NC_059136.1:40825340-41130912 GCF_020740605.2 Lemur catta
AACCAGAGAAAAACCCATATCTATAGAATTTAATGCATTTTAAAAATGAGCTCTGTAAGAAATGATGGGCTTAATACCAACAGTTGGTGTTAAGGTAGCAATTTTTTATTGGAAGAAACTAAATATAAAATCAATTGTGTACCCACAGAAAAATATAAATTTGAAACAGAAGTTTTAAAAATAAAACTAAAAGTATTAAAAGAAAAAAATACTTATATATACAAATTTGGGGAAGAGGGAAGCTTAGTAAAAAAGATGGAAACAAAAAGATATAAAGGAAAAATAAAATATCAGAAGAAATTATAAAACAATGAAACAAAAAACTTATGAATGGCAAAAGGTAACATAATAAATTTAAAATTATAGATTTGGAGAAAATATTTGCTACACAAAATATGATTAATACTCTTAAGACATAAGTAGTTCTTCAAATTAGTCAGAAGAATGTATAAGTCAAGAAAAAAATAATTAATTTGTTTAATATACAGGAGATTAAAATAAAAGAAATAAGAAGTGATGTCACCACGATGGCACAGTAGGAGAGTCCAGCCTTCATCACCGCACAGAAAACCAAGCATAGGTAGCTATCCATAAACCAAAAGAGCTCTGAGAGGGCTCAAGGGCCCATCAGGAATCTGCAATAACACAGTAGAGCAAAAAAATGGAGACTATTCATGTAGAAAGGATTGCTGATAAGCCTTTGCTCTCCTTACTATGTGGAAGTGCTAGTAAGAAAAGGAGTAAAAAGAGCTAAGTGAGAGCAAATGGAGCTCTACTGTCTCAGGCAGGAAGCTAAGGTTTTGCACTTGAACAAAGATCATTAACTGAGGGATGAACTGAAGGGGAAACAAATGAATAAAATAACCCAGCACTCCACTATTTTGCAACTTAATGGGATGGAAAGACAAGTACATACATTAAACATGGAATGAACACAATATTACAGTGGTTTAGTCAAAGGGCAGTCAGTACAAATATGAGCAAATCTCAGGGTCAAATCCAAGCAGTTTAATTTCCCAGTATATATCTTTGAGATATAGATCAAAAGCCAATCCAATTATTGGCACTACTATGTGTAACCAGAACAAAAAACTAAAAACAAAGTCTCAATGTTCAACCATACAGTGTTTTAGATCTTTTAATTCAACCTCTACTGAACTAAAGGGAAAGAGATAATTAAACATACACACACACACACATTCTTTAAGAAACCAAATTGCCTAATGAGTATTGAACAACAAAAATATAACACTAAATGTATTGCAGTGTTTGTATGAATGAAGTTAATAAAGCATCTATTGAGTAACTATATTTCATGTATTTTGTTAGACATTAATATAGATACATGAAGAAAGATATGACACATTTTATTATGAGAGAATCAACACATTTTATCATGGGAGAATTATATCAAAATGAATTCATATGTCTACATCTGCAGATGGCTTACAAAAAGGAATTGGGGAGGGGAGACTCAGACGTGTAAAGCAAAGATTTAAAAACAAGTTTGCCCCCTTGTTACTGTAATTAATATGTCTGATCTGGCACTTTTGCCCCATATGTTTTCCTTGGAGACATAAGACAGTGTCCATTTCCTTGCCAAAAGGCCTGTTTTCTACAGTTTTCCTCAGTCTTTTTCTTGGTTTACAGGTCACAAATAATAATAACAAAACAGCTGCTCTTTACTGAGTGTTTACTGGGTGTCAGGTGCTGTGCCAAGCATTTTATGTAAGTGACCTTCTCTACTTTTCACAACAACCCTGTGAGGCATGTATTTTCTGTGTTTTATAGATTAGGGAAAACTAGAAGCTCAAAGTTATGAATAACTTGGGAAGGGGCTTACTACTATCACATGGCAGAGATGGTATTCAGACCCATGTGTGTTGAACTCAAAAACATGTTGTTATTCTACTGCCTAAAAACAGAATATCTGGGAATGCAGATGTCTTATGATTTTTGCTGCACTATTTACTTCTTCCCTTCATGACATCTTGGCTTTTTGTTTTCCTTACATGACAAAGCCTATAGATCAGAGTTAGCTGCTAGACTATTTACCTCAGAAGTCAATAAACTAAATATTCTCGACTGTTTTTTGCTTTTAGGGGATCTAGCATTCAGAAATGCTACTATAGGTTGTGCATGGTGGATCATGCCTATTATCCTAGCACTTTGGGAGGTCAAGGTGGGAGGATCACTTGAAACTAGGAGTTCAAGGACAGCCAGGGCAACATAGGGAGACCTTGTCTCTACAAAAAAAAAAAAAAAAGAAATTTAAAAAATCAGTTGAGTCTGGTGGCATGCACCTGTAATCCCAGCTACTCTGGAGGCTGAGGCAGGAGGATCTCTTGGGCCCAGGATTTTGAGGCTGCAAAAAGCTATAATTGTGCTACTACACTTCAGCCAGGGTGACAGAGCAAGATCCAGTTTAAAAAATGCTATTGTAGGAACAGGAATATAAAATGAAAATGAAAATAATTAGAAATTGGTAAGTTACAAGTCCTCTGTTAAGAAAGATTTGATTTGCCTTTGTCTGTTTCTATAACAAAAAGATGAAGGACACAAAATGCCTAGACTGGTTTTGATGTCTATTAGATAGATTTCTCCAGAGAAGCTCAGATAATCTCTGATATTTATATAGTGACAATCATATCCCTGGCACTTAGCAATAGCCAGAAAGCGATTAGATAAGAGAACCTTAAGGGATTAGTGTAATATAACCCAGACTTTGATGCATCTGTTCTCTGTTGGCCTTCGAAGTCAGGCCCCACATGCCATTTTTCACAGTAAATCTAGGGCAACTTTAGGATCCTATACTATGATTTTTTTTTTATTCAGTTGGTTTTAATACTAGAGCCTTGATGCATGGATCTTCCTTGCGTAAAGGGTTTAAACACCAGATTCTCTTTTCTTTTGTAATTTCAGTGTCATAAAATGAAGGCTTCTTAATTATACACCAAAGCATGATCATTATTTAGGACTTATACTTTAACTCACTTAAAAAAAATGATTAATTAATCTCCTCTATCAATCCCCAGACTCTATCCGCATTTTTCCAGAACACTCCATTTCTCTTCAACCTATTCCATTTCTCTTCAGTCCACAGCAATTGGAGCAAAAAGTATGTTTGGTGATTGGTTGTAAATGTTGGGATAAAAAACAAACCTTTCCAACATTCCTTTGATTATTTTTACAGATTGCCCAATGTTCCTTTTTAAAGACTGATATGTTTCTTAAAAGCCCCAGAGTGATTGCTTATACTAATCCTAATGCATGTCTAAACACACCGGCCTCTTGGCCTGGTTTCAGTGTTTGAAACTGAATGCACATTGAACCCAACCAGTTCCCCTTCTGGTTCTCCTATTCCCTCATACACTCACCAACACACATATACACATCTTTTTGGCCTTACATGTTCCCTAAGGTTCAAGGTATCCCATCAAAATATCTATGCAGATTTCTTAACCACTACCACTCTTTCTGCTGTTGAAAGGAATGCATTTCCTTCCATAGGTTTTTCTTACAAAGATACTGGATATATACACACCACACACATGGTTTACAACCAGTTTCTCTTATACAGTATTTTAGTTTGATCTCCAATTCATTATAATCTCAATCCATGTAATCAATCCATGTAAGACTTCCTATCTGAAATATTGTTTTTGATGAAATGTTTGATATGAGATCTGAAATCTAATAATATTCTAATCATAAATTCCAAACTGCTTACTCTTGCACATGGCCCACCTTTTAGTTTTCATTTTAACTATTAGATATTTTGTTGTTAGTCAAAGAAGACAGAGTTCCTAAGAGGAATATAAATCATTAAGAAGAGATTATTCTGACAATTCTTTAATCTGTATATACATCACCCCAATGCACACACATACATCTCTCAGCATTTTCCTTCAAAAACTGAAAACTCGGGGGTGCGGGGAATACTAGAATCATAAAATTTCCTTCCTTGTCTTCACAGTACATTTCAATGATTGATTTGAATTGTCTCTCAAAATTGAAGTTTTATTAATTAAATAGATGGGATTGCTAGTGTAGAGGTACAACACACCAATCAAAGCAAAGGTAACCAGTATTTTTATACAACCTTTCCCTTAAAAATCCAGGAAATCACTATAGCCATAATGGGAGTATTTTTGGAAATGAGTAGGCTGCAAAATGTTGCTTATAATCCTGATATTTAATATAACTTCATTGTGAAGAATATAGCTACATTTTGTTTTTTATCCACAGACAAAGGATAATATTCTCCTGGAGACTAGTACTTACCTTGTCAACATGGTCCTGGTTGAACAGCGTGTGAGACTAGTCACATAACCTAATTTCAGTGGTCTTCTAAGGGCACTGCAGCTTTGGATGATATTTTTCTGCAGATCTTCTCTGTTTTTCCTACTGCCTAGTTAAGATGAAAAGAGAGATTCATGTGTTTTCAGTCCTGGTAGGGGAAAGAAGCACTGGTGCAAATCAAGGAAATCAGAACAAATAAATTCAGATTCACAGATTCACAGACTTGAGTTGAATGAGGAAAAGAGTTTATTTATTTTGTAACTTCTCTGTAGTACCATCTCTGTGTTAGATGTGAGCTCAATATGAAGTTAACTTCATGGGAGAAGGATAGTGATTTAAAGAAAAATACATATTACTTATTTGATTTGCATATCTGTGTATTTTCAGCATTCCTGTTTTACTTCAGAAAAGAGAGCATTCATTGTTTGCCTTTTAATTAGCCATTACTTAAATTGTCATTTTGAAGTTATCCATTCCATATTGTCAGTGATATAATTTCAGAGTTGTCCTTTCAAGAGTTCCAAATTTAAGGTTAATTTGACAGTGAGTTGTCCTCCCGAAGCCTGCATTGTCCAGAGGGCAGTTAAGACTTCATTATTTTTTTCATGATAAGAAAAAAAACGTATAACGATAATATTGTATAGGACTCACACCAGCTTTAAAAATGCCAAAAAACAAAACACCAGAAATGGATCACAGATAAGGAAAAGAGAGGCAATATAGGACCATAACTGAGGGTGGACATCCTATCAAGCAAAATGATAACATTGTGTTCAGATGCTTTTTTATTTCTGAGAGTAATTGATTTAGTAAGCTACTGTGTTAAGGATAGAAACCACAAGCATGACACAACTGAATATTTCTGTTGTTTGTCAGAGGTTCTTGGCAAAGTAGATCAGTCAAGTCACTCAGGTTTTGCCTACTGACTAGAGTGTAAGCTCCTGTAGGTCAGGAATTACAATAATTTTTCTGTACATCGCTTTTAGAAGGTGCTCAAAAATACCCTCTGCCTCACAGACCCATAAAATGGCCTTGCCCAAATCCTTCCTCACTCAACTCTCTAGGCACACTCCTGATGGGGGGCAGAGGGCAAACTGGACATCAAAGAGTTTGCCAAAGGCTTTTCTGCTGTGGAAGGCTGAGGAGCTCTTGATGATTCTTTGATCTCTGCTTCCATGCTCTCCCACCCCTACTGCCCCCACACATACCTCAGAGGCTGCTTCTTCCTCCAGGCCCCACCCCACATCTCTGCTCTTCTCAGCTTCTTTTACAGAAGACCCCCTGACACTCTGGTCCACATTAAGGAACAAAGCTAAACAAGAATGCAAACAATCAGCCTTCTAATCCGGACAAGTTGCTCCCATAGCTTTTGGCTCCCTTATCAGAATAGAGAAAACATTTGGTGAGATATTTTAAATCCCAGTAAAAAAAAAATCAAGAGCAGTTTTTATTTTCTCCCTATTTAATACGGAACCTAGATTCTTTCACTAGTGCTATCTCCAGCTCACCTCTTGAAAAACCAAGAGGGAAAAATTTCTAGGAAAACTAATCTGAAGTTGAAATCTCTTCAACTGTATAATTCTTGAAAACCAAATTTCGAAAATTAAAATTTAAGTCTGTCATAAATTAAAGTGCATTTCATCAGCTGCCATGTAATGCAGATGAATGGTTTCTTTTGAGAACAAACCGATACGATTTTAGTCAAAAAGTGCCTCAATGTTAGACTCTCTTTCCTACTGAAATATGCTAGAAGGACAATTGGAAATAAACTTCAATTTTGTCAAGAGAGGTGTGGTTCAATAAAAACTCTTGTATTGAATGTATATGATGTTTTCAAACCTGTATTAATGAAAGAGAATTGATAGTCACTACCTTTGATGTTTTAGATTTCAACTGCCTAGAGAAAGGGAACTGAACCTAATGACCTTCTGAAGACTCCAGTCTGTGTGGGAAGGTCAACCAGGTCTTGGAATCAGCAGATGGTGTCCACACTAGACCCAGCCCCTAAGTCAAAGCTGGTATATTGCATCATCCAAGTCTATTCTGCTAAATGGTAGTTCCATAGCCTAAATCATCAATATACTTCCCCAAAGATCAAGCATCAATTACTCAATTTTAATTCAATCAGTATGTGCTGAGACTTTCTGTGTGCCAAGCTCTATGACTGATATACATTGGTAGGTATAAGAAAGGATATAGCAAAATTGAAAAGTTGATTCCCAAGTTGTATTTACAATTGCAGTTTCATCATCTGAGTTTTTCTGTCTTATATGAGAATTGAAAGGTTCACAAAAGACTCATGTTAGGCAACTAGCTCTTCCTGACCAATCCAGGGAGAAACTGCAAGTGCTACATGAAGCTTTACATGCTTGGACCTATTTCTAGGCAGGTGGATGTTTTAAATCAGATAAAAAGATAGTTTTTCTATTTTTAAGTAAGTATAAAGTGTTTTCCTTTGTCCCTTCTTACCTATTCTTCTACCTTTCTGCCATTAAATGTAGATACTTCCCAAAGTTCTAATTTTGGTCTTTAGACTGAAGAGAGATGTTCTTTTTTCTTATCCACCCATGCTTACTACTGTATCTATGTTTACCACCCATTTAAAATGACAACCTGTCTTTACTACTGCATCTCAAATCCCTTACCAAGCTCTATTTTTTTCATAACACATAACATTCAAATATATTAGATAATTATCTTAATTACTATTGATTTTTTTATATTCTGCACCAGTTAGGATGTAAGCTCAAAGAGAGCAGAGATTTTGTCTGTTTTGTAACTAATGTTTTGCAAATATCTGGAGAAATTCCTGGCACAGAGTAAATCCTCAAAAATATTCTCTGAATATGGGAACAAATCAACTTTAACTTCAGAATCAACTATTTTTGTTAAGTGTCTTATTTTCTCATTAGATTCAGTATTTGGATTCCATACCTGATGGCTTTTCACTTCTCCATATATCCTATGACCAACAGATGTTGACCACGCTCCTTTAATGATGATTCTCACATCCCTCCTTTGAATTCTGTCTGCTGCCAGAAGCCTAGTTAAACTCCCACTCTCTTGTCTTATTGAAGACAGCAGCCTCTTAACTGATTTCCTTTTCTCTAGTCTTTCCCTTTTGCAACTCATTTTGTACTCTGTTGCCTTCCTAAGACATAGC
Organism: Lemur catta; assembly: GCF_020740605.2. Lineage (NCBI taxonomy): Eukaryota > Metazoa > Chordata > Mammalia > Primates > Lemuridae > Lemur > Lemur catta. Next base: position 40,832,806 of record NC_059136.1, read on the forward strand.
CTTGGCCATGTAATGGCAATTCATTGATTTCTTCATCAAATATTTATTAAGAGTCAGATATATTTCAGGAAAAGATTGAAAAGACTGAAAAAGCTTTTTCTTCTTGAAACTTATATTCTTACCTCATTACTCTTTACTAACTCTTCATTGTCTACAAAGTGAAGTGTAGGCTACTATATTGATGTCACAGCTCTCCACAGTCTGACCTCATCAACTTTCCAGCCTTCATTTCCATTAAAACCCTCTACGTATTTATGTAATAGTCAAATCAAACTAAGCCCACATAGGATTAATCCTGTCCATATCTGTGAGTTCACACTGATTTATCTCTGTGTAATAGACTCTGTCTCTTTCTATCCTGTCCAAATCCTTCACATATCTGGTTTCACCACCTTCAGAAAGCCTTCTTGGATTTTCCCTATTTATTTGGAAATGATCACCCTTTCATTTTGCTTGTTATTGCTCCTTTAAATATGCTTTCTCATAATACTTTGTATGCTATTTATTAGTCTACATGTTTTACCTACATTACATTAGAATCTCCTTGAGGTCATAGACCCCGCCTCATACTTCTTGGACTTCCTACAGGAACTGGTACAATTTCTTGTACTTGGGCACTCAATAAATGTTTTTTGGGTAGGACAAATGTAAAATATCTTATAACAGCACTGCATGTTATACTCATTTTAAGCTCAACCTTAATGCTAACCTTTGTCTTTGAGAAAATATCACAATATCCCAATTCACATATCATGAAAGACAATATAAAGAATACAAGTTTGTAAATCAAAAAGATTTCAGATCTATTCTGGCTTCATTACCCATTGTGTACCTTGAACAAGTTATTTACCTCTATACCTCTATATGTCCCATTTTCCTCATTAGTAGAGATGGGCAACTAGTACCTAACTCACAGAGTTACTTAATGCTTAAATATGATAATGAATATATGACCATTATATTAGCACAGTATCTGACAATTATTTATAGCATTTATTATTACCGCACAAATAGAGTATCAGGGTTATCTCTTTACTCATCTTCTACCACCTTCCTCCCTTTGTTTTTTAGCCTATTTACGTGATTGTGTCCTGCTCTATCCTATCCCTGCTTCCTGTTACTCCCAAAAAACAAATGAAAAGCCTTCCTTTTGCTCCTATTCAAGGCACATGCATCCAGCAGAAGCCAGTTCAAATTTTACCTTCTTTATGAAGTCATCTTGGCTCCTTCAGCTTATATTTGTTACTGAAAGCTCAATAACTGTTTCCAAAGCTGAATTTAAACAAACAAAAAAACCCGAAAACAAGTGGGTTGAGGAAAAAGGAAAGGAAGATTTATTAATTTTCCAGCAAATGAGGAGGATGGCAGCCTTTCATCTTAAAGAACCACTGTCCTGTTGAGGAGAGTTTAGGCTCTTTTATAAGTACACAGTCCTTGAGTTAACTCACGGTCTTCATTACATGTGCTTCACATTGTTCCCACAGGCCTCTGGTGGCTCAATTGTTCCTCCTCTGATCTAATCTTGTGGTTTCTCCATCATTTGTCTTGTGACCATTGAGCAATCCCCATGCAGTAAGAAAAAAAGAGCAAACAAACCAGCACAGAACAGACCTTCAAGTTAAGCTTCCTAGGATTGTTACATTGTTACCATGAGATTATAGCAGCCCTTTGGCTTAATTAATTTTTTAACCTGGTAACATATTGAGTTTGCAGTTCTATGAACTATCACAATACTCAGGATGATAAATACATATTTCACTTCTTTTTACATATATTCTATTATTAGTTACTTACTTTGGCATATTCATTTGGCATATCTATATCTTCATCTCTATCTCTATTGAACTCTTCATGACATTTAGTACAACACTTTATAGTTATGTAGTAGGAAGTATGCATGAGACACAGGAACATGCAATGTTCGTTTCAAAGAGCTAGGTTTAAATTTTGACTACCAATTTTTAAAAATAAGTCATCACGGACAAGTTACTTAATTGTTTTGAGTCTCACATTTGTTCATATGGATAATAGAATGATAATGCTTACATTACTGGATAGATGTTATGATTAAAGTAGAAGATACATGTAAATACTTAACACAATGTTTGAAACCTGTAAGATACTTCATAAATAGAAGTTTTGATCATCACTGTTGATACTATTACTAATTATTTGATTCCTAAATAAACTGGCATGAAACAGAGATAATCCATGAAGCCATGAAGTCCATTTTAATTTAAAACAACTGAATTTGCTATATTTATATATGTATGTATATATATATGTATATATATGTATGTATGTGTATATATGTAAATGTATATATGTGTGTATATATCTATATATATGTATGTATATATATTTTTCTCTAGGCACTTATTTATGTATTTCTTTCTCTTTTTTTCAGTAAATAGATGAGATTTTCAATTTGCTTTGTAATGAGAATAAAAGCAAAAATTGAAAAAAAACGAAATTCATTACCTTGTTTCTGGCCTTAATTTAAAAACCATTTTGTCAAAGTGGAAGTGAATAGGACAAAGCCACTTTTTTTTCATCAACAGGTTTCAGTAAATCTGTCACAGAAAATGAAAACTTTTAAAAGCACCTAAAGTTCATTATTGATTTAGAATGTTTTTGCTATTTTTATTAAGAATCTTTGAGACAGGACCCAAAGACTTCTTAATGCCCAGATCTTATGTGGAACAATAATAACACCTTAGCCTTTAAAATGCCACATAGTTGGTTTTCCAAGGTGGAATTGACTGAATGATGACGATGTCTACTTGCCTTTTATATGTCTGAAGCAGATCAAACAAGATATGGAAGAAAGAAACTGGTATCTTCAATTTTCAAGGGTTGGCTCATTAAGAATGCAATGATGAATTTGCTCTGGTCAAAAATTCTGAAGCTTACACTTAAATCTATGGCTACATCATTGCAGAAGGTACTAGAAATGCTTTGCGGGCCTGAAAAACTGAAGAGAGATCAGTTCAGATATACACCTACAAGGATCCTGTGAGTCTCAACTTTTAGACAATAAGACTTACCTATCAAGTTTCAGTCAAACAGGACAGAGCTTCATTGGCAACCCTTGATTGGCAGTGCAAAAGTATCTTGGTTTGAGATATATTCTAAATTATGCCATATCCTTTTAATGATATTCCATTGTTCACCAACTTTCAAAGTCTTCCATTGAGGACTAATTTCCTAACTCTTCTATAACTCACTAAAAATGACAAATCTTTTTACATATCAGATAGCTAAGAAAATATTGCCAGAATACCTCTACAATTACAGTTATATCATGACAACAGTTCTGATATGGTCAATTAGGAACTTGTATTGAAATTCATCCCTACATTCTAGTAGGGACATTATTATGATCAATTTATTTGCCCAATCTATGCTTTATTTTCCTTATTTGTTGGTGAGCTAGCAGATCAATAATATTGCAGGGCAGTGTTAGGTTGGCTGCTAAATGAGAGATCTAAAAGGAAGATGAGTGGGCAAAAGAGGAAATACACTCAGCTAGTGCACTCTGAGAAGGTTCAAAAAGAGAGAAGAATCTTGAGTTTGGCTTGGAAAGACATATAAATATTAATATTTGATCACTGGAAAAGAGAAGGCAAGATGTGAAAGTAGAGCTCAGTTGATACTGACTCAGGCTGGCTAAAGATAGGAATTCAAGTAAGAGATTGGAAAGGTACTTGAACCCTTGAATACTAGGCCAAAAATATTAGGGTTTTATTCATAAAACAACATAGATTTTTGAGTTCAAAAATACCTCAATTTGTATCTTAGCTTTGTCAATTTCCAGGGACCTGAACTTGTACAAGTTATTCAGCCAATATGAGTCTCAATTTCTCAAACTGTAGTGGAAGGATAATAATAACTTTCAAGAATGCTGAAAGAATTAGAAAAGATAAATTTTTCAATCACAGTACACGCTGAATACACTGGTAGTTTGTTATGGTCCCTCCCCAAATCCATGTCCCAAATCCAGTATTGTTTCTTCTATGCTTTGCTCTGTGCCCAAGGAGGCTGGCTTCTAGGGACTGCGTTATCTGGGTTCCCACACCCTCTGGCTCTTGGTTGGGCTTGGCCAACAGAAGGCACTGGCAGAAGATTTGAAGGTGAGAAGAGGTAAAAGCCATGGTCTTTCTTGCCCACTTCCTCCTTGTTCAGGCAGTGGCTGTGTCCTTCTATGACATTGGCTCCTGTAGGCTAGAAGCTTCCTCATGGCTCCAGATCTCACTAGGCTCTGGTAACATAACTTATTATCTGTTGATGTGGGCAGTTTTCCTTGATGCTAGTCTCTGGTTGTCTCAACAACACTCATTGTTTCTTTAACCTTGTCCATACTTTAAAAGAAGTCATTTCATTAAAATCCTTTGTTCTGTTTCCTGCTGAGACCCCGAAAATGCATTGGATTTGTTTTACTTCCATTCTTCTTCTTTTCATGACAGTGGGAGCCACCAGAACATGGACACAACGTGATAGAAGTCATGCAGATGTTTGAGGTTTATATGGCATACAGGAAAGTCTCTAAGGAGGGGAGAAGATGAATACCAAAAATAACTTTCATATAAAAACTAAAATTCTAGCTAGTGGTTCCAGGAGTCAGAGAAAGAGTGGTATCCACAAACTAAGTGATGAGTGACCTTACTTCTTCATGACCAATTATTATGACCAAACATGGTGAGCAATGGGGGGAAAGGACCAAGATGAATTCAAACATGACCTATAGGTCTATTTGTTCTCTTTACCAAATATTTGATTTTCACCAATCTGTTCATCAATTAAATCAAACCTAAAACATTCTTAACTGCTCATCAAAATTTCAGTTTGTGCCAGAAGAGTGAACTGATACTTTTCATCGACTTTTGTCACTTGAATAGGTCCAAAGAAAAAAGGCAACACAAAAAGAAAGAACTATGAAACACTGAGGAAAGAAATCACAGATAACACAAACAAATGGAAAAAATATAGAATGCTCATGGATTGGTAGAATCAACACTGTTAAAATGTCCACATTACCTAAATTGATTTACAGATTCAATGCAATCCCCATCAAAATACCAACCAAAATACCATATTCTACAGCCCTAGAAAAAATAATTCTATGCTTCATTTGGAACCAGAAACGAGCCCGAATAGCCAAAGCAACCTTAAGCAAAAGGAAAAAATCTGAAGACATCATATTACCAGACTTCAAACTATGTTACAGGGCTATACTAATCAAAACAGCATGATATTGGCACAAAAATGGAGATATAGATCAATGGAACAGAACCGAAAACCCAGATTAAAACCATCCACATACAGCCACGGATCTTTGACAAAGAAGTCAACAATATACACTGGGGAAAAGAAACCCTAGTCAATAAATGGTGCTGGGAAAATTGGATAGCCACATGCAGAAGAATGAAACAGGATCTGTATCCCTCACCACTTACAAAAATTAATTCAAGATGGATCAAAGACTTAAATGTAAGGCATGAAACCACAAGAACTCTAAAAAAATATATTGGAAAAATTCTTCTAGATATTGGCCAAGGCAAGTAATTTATGAAGCAGACCCTAATGGCAATTAAGCAACAACAAAAATAAATAAATAAATAAATATTACTTGATTAAATTAAAGAGCTTCTACAAAGCTAAGGAAATAATCAACAGAGCAAATAGACAACCTACCAAATGGGAGAAAATATTTGTAAGCTAAACATCTGATAAAGAGCTAATAACCACAATGTACAAAGAACTCCAGTAAATCAGCAAGAAAAAAACAACTCCATATAAAAAGTAGGCAAAAGACATGAACAGAGGCTTTTCAAAAGAAGGTAGAAAAAAGGCCAATAAACATATGAAAAAATGGTCAATGTCACTAATCATCAGGGTAATGCAAATTAGAACCACAATGAGATATCACCTTACCCCAGTTAGAATAGCTTTTATTAAAAAGTCCAAAAACAATATATTCTGGCGTGGATGCAGAGAGAAAGAGATGCTTATACACTGTTGGTGGGACTGCAAATTAGTGTAACATCTATGGAAAACAATATGGATATTTCTCAAAGAACTAAACATAGGCCTACCATTTGATCCAGAAATCCCACTACTGGGTATTTACCCAAGAAAAATAAGTCATTTTATGAAAAAGACACCTGCATATGAATGTTTATTGCAGCACAATTCACAATTGCAAAGATGTGGAATCAACCCAAATGTCCATCAATTCATGAGTGGATTAATAAAATGTGGTATATGTATACTATGGAATATTATGCAGCCATAAAGTAGGATGAATTAAGGCCTTTTGCAACAATTTGGATGGAACTGGAGACCATTATCAAGAATGGAAAAATAAACACCACATGTACTCACTATTAAATTGGAACTAACCAATGAGCATACATGTGCACAGAGGGAAGTAAAACTCAGTGGAAATCAAGCAGGGGAGAGGGAGGGGGAATGGGTGGGCAAAAACCTGCCTAATGTGTACAATGAACATTATCTGTGTAATAGGAACACTTATAACCCTGACTCAAGCATAACAAAATTGATACATGTAACCAAAAACATTTGTACCCCCATAATATTCTGAAATTAAAAAAAAAGACAGGTAAACTTGGAGTATACATAGTTATTACAAACCTGATTAATAGTCTGAGGTATTATCCCAAATCCTGGTATCCAAACACCTGGTAAATTCTCATTGTCATATTGACAATGTTATAAAATGTATTGTGTTTTTATGTGTATTTAAATCTTCAAAATAACCTGAGGAGTTAAATTTTTCCCACTATTTTTAAGGTGAAGAAGCTACGAGTAATTAAAGTAACAGTATCTAAATATCTATATTTATATGTGTGTATTCTGTGTTCTTTCATATAAAATACACACATATATAATATATAAATAAGCCATTTGATTTTCTGATTATAAAAACTCTGCTCAAAACAAAACATTTTGAAAACACAGGAAAACATAAAGAAGAAAAATTTTAAATTGCCATAATCTACTCTGAATAATTTGGTATTTTTTCTGTATTTTTGTGTCAAGTGAAATGTATAGGCTTCTATTGTATATAAGCACATATACATACATATGCATATATATTCATACAATTAAAATCATACTATAATTAAATTTTTACAGTACTTTTCATTATTATTTAATATCATTTCCCAAGGCATGTTTTTAATCTATAAATTTTATTCTGTGTCAGCATTGACCTAAGCACTGACTTGATTCTAACCACACAGTCCAGAAATGGCAGATCGAAGAAGTAGAGACATAGTTATGACTATAAATCCTGTGTTCTTTCTCATATGCTACAAATAATTTTTAGTCTGATTCTCCCCATTCTCATTCCTGAAACTAGTATGGACCTGCTTAATGCCAATATTTTGAACTGTGGGCCTATTGTTGACCAGGGATATTTTCATATTCTTTATAATTTGGTAAGGGTTATTACCCCCTTCTCCCATACACACATCCTCACCACACCAAATATCTGATCATCACTAATTACATCTTTGGAGGACTTTGTATTGCCTTCCACTGCAGCTTGCTACTACTCAGCCCTCACCTGGAGGCCAGCATCAATCTGTTTATGAGACAATTTCAATAAAAAAGGTCTTTCCCCATCTAACCATTTGCTTAAGACTAACACTCCCAGATTTCACATCAAATAGCCAAGCAGTCAAAGATGGGTGGGGCCATTGGATATGAGATCTGGGACTAGCTTGTATCTGCTCTCTTAAATTCAACTAGTAATTCAACAGTGGCTTCTCAGAAGGCATTATTATAGGAATATATAGTAATACATTAGGCTTTCTTGTATAAAACAATTATATAACTCTAACACACATATAGAGAAGAGGAAGTACCTACACTGCTGACAAGGCTGGATAGAAATGGGAGACCAGCAGAAAAGTGGCTTTCAATAAGGGTAAGAGAATATAAGATAAAACGCTGGGTAGCTGTGTCATGTTAACACCATTTCTTTCCAAGGGGATGAGACATTTCAAGCGCAGCACCTGGAAAATAGTAATCACACAGTAAGAATCACCTATAAATTCTTGCCAAATGCTAGCTATTACTAAAAATGCAAATTTATTTTTATAACATCACACATTAGATAAAATATAAAACCTTGAGTAAGAAATAAACATTACTCATAAGACCACCATTGAAATAAAAGATTGATTACCAGTTTTACATATTCCCTTTTATTTGCATTTTTAAAAAATATACATTTGCTTTCATATAACCTAAGAAATGTAGGTGTGTAATGTTGCCATCCTCTTAATACCTATTTCAAGTCACAAACACTGACTGTTGGGAACAGGTGACTGGGTCAGTTAATAACATATCTTAGGGTCCAAAATAAATCCCAAAGGACCACGGAGTGAGATATACTGGGCAGAGAATTTGACAGATCTGTTCTTTGTGAAACCTGCCCACAAGAACGCCAGGTTACAGCTACGGGTCTAAGACTAAGAATATCTCCCCACATTCTAAAACTATCCCTGCCCATTTGCTCTCCTCCCCTTTTGGAGTCAAAATAAGTATAGTATCCTTTCACCTGGGTTGAATCTTGGTCTTAGGTAACATTATAAAGAACTATCAAGAAAGGAATAAGCTCTAAACTGTGGTGCCATAGACTGGGCTTTGAAACTTATTTTAGACATGAAAATCTTAATATATTTTTCTTTTTTCAGCAAATGTGTTTAGCAACCCTCGGAAGAGTATGTGAATGAAATTTGACTAAGGTTAAGAATAAGATGAACCTAACTTTAATTATTAAATGACTAGAGTCTTTGTATATTTATGTATCATTTAAAAATAAGCATTGTTACCTTTCCCAATGGTATTATATTATATAATAACCAACTTCATTATAATATATCTACCTTTTATGTGCTATGTGACTTTGAGCAACTTGCTTACCTCATTGTGCTAGATTTGCTGACTCGAAAAATAGGAAAATATTACCTAGCTCATAGGAATGGTGTGGATTAAAGCAATGCATATATTATAAATATATTTTATATGTATAGATAAAATATATGCACATGTGTGTATACATAAACATATATAAAACTTTAACAGTATGTGGCATAGGTCAGCACTGTATAAATACTAGCAAATATTTTATTATTTTTATAATTATTGCCCCCTTTACTTAGCAATGCCCTTTCATTCATACTTTTATCCTGTGAAATATAAAATAAATGAAACTGTCAATAGCATCTGGGAGCTCTCCAGTGACTTTCAGCATCAATACTCACTTTTATATTAGGTCATAAATCACTTCTTGAGATTGTTTTTACCCATATGACAGTTTCAGGGTGACAGTCCCATCAGTTACCAAAGGGCTTTTCACCCTGTCTTCTTCCTAGCCTGCAGGATTGGTCAAATAGCTATTCCCTCTTGCACTTAAAAAGGTGAGCCTTCACTGCCCAGGTGTGAATCATGACCATTCTAATTTAATCCTGGTTAATTCAATTGACTAGATTAATGATTGGTTTGGTGAGTGCCATGTGGCCCAGCGCTGGTCAATGAAAGCACCAAGGGGAAGTCTGCTGTGGGGGAGGGGAGGGCTAAGGATTTCCTCCACAATAAAAAGGGATCATGAAAGAAAATGTCCTTTTTCTACTGTTGTGACTCTAGAACTTATCACATAACATAGAAGTTTTGTTTCTTTTTTTTTTTTTTTTTGGAGTTTGTCTCCCCTACTCCTCTATAAGTTCCTTAAAATGAGGAAGGGTAATTTATTCATCCTGGTAACACCACCCTATATTCTCCTACCACAACCCCAAATGTGGTAATTCAGGCTCAACTGACCAGTACCTCCTCTTTGAAACCTTCATGGATACCCAATAGCATGGATAACTTCCTCCTCTCTGCTCCCTCTATATTCTGTTCATATTTGAGTAGTAGGGTTCCAAAGTGGATAAAGTGCTGGCTCTAGAGTCAAATTGCCTGTGTTTAAATATGAATTCATCCAATTTTCTATCCCTGTCTGTACCTCAGTTTCCTATTCTTCAAAATAGGACTATTTATAGTGACTCTATTTTAGGACTCACGTGAGGATTACATGAATTATTATAAATCATTTTAAATAGTGCCTGGTGTATAGTAAATACTTATTAAATTTGAGACATAATAATTCTGTTCTTACATCTATGTCATTTTAATCAATTAATTGGTTACACATCTGTTTCCCCTCACTAGAGTGTGAGAGTAACTCAAGCTGAGATTCTTTGTTTTCCATTTCCCCATTGGCTGACAAAGCACCTGGCACATAGTAGGTGCTCTGAAAATGCTTCCTTAACTGAAGCATGAAAAAAGGGAAGGAAGGAAGGAAGGAAGGAAGGAAGGAAAGAAAATATTTGTAGGTCTTTGTATACTTTTTTTCCCTTGGGAAGAGGGAGAATTTAATGATCTATAATCTGGTTACCTGTTTCCATTCAGTGTCTAAAAGTCAAAATCTGTCCTGATCCTCTCAAAGCCACCAACAGAGGAGGCTTAGCTGCAAAGGCCAGTCGTTTCCCTACTGTACAAGTGATGCTTTCAGCTGGACAGAACCATTGTGACACAATGAACTCTATATTAGGAGTGTGCAAAGCCCACGGACATAGTGAGCTGACTGAGGCGTCTGACAACATCTCCACTGTGTGGGTCACAGAGCCAGGCTGGAGCCTCAGAGGAACTGATTATACTAAAGAGACTGGTCTTCCACAGAGTACAGAACTCCCCCAGCCACGACAGGCTGTGCAAAATGATCATATTCATGAGGTCCACACAATCTTACTTGTTAGGGAGTCTGAGAGCTCATCCCACACCTGGATGCTTGAGCATTTGGTTTATAGCCTCTTAGACACTTCATAATAGAAATCTGAGGATCAGCCAAACCCCTCTCACAGGAAGTAGTTTTCAAGCAAGTTTCCCAACACATCAAAAGAATGAGAACGGATGGAGTTTGGTGGATTATAGTGAGTCATCTGGCCTTTTGATATGGTTCAAAATTGTTTGGGAATTATTGAAGTCAAATTCTGGAGTTGTGGCCTTATTCAGGGATGCAAGTAGGCCCATGTGTAGTCTATGGGTTAAGTTAGAAAACAGTCTCTGTTTACACATTAAACAATGCAACATTTTTGGTCTGTTTTTTGAATCTTGACTCCATTCACTCAAACAATTGATTTTTAACTTAAAAGTAAAATAGCAAATTTTTTGTTGGTTGTGTTGAGACTCAGAAAACAATATCCCAAAATAAAGGCCTTAGAAGCATAGCTGCAGAAGCAAAACAAACAAACAAACAAACAAACAAAAACCAACATTATCTGTTGTCATTTTGATACTGGTGGAAATTATAGTTTCTTCATTGTGTAAAGTTTAATGTTTTTGTACAAATCAAAGAGAACAATTATATCTTTAAAGAAGCAACTCAGATTTTTGTAGAATATCTGCAGTATTTTTTCACTCTTTGATTTCTGTCTGTATTCTTCTCCACAGCCTGACCCCCTACCTGGCTATTTCCAACACTCTGACATGAAAATCAGTTCCCTGTTCTGACCCCAGTTTAAGTTCAATGTCTCCTTTATTCTCTTTCATATCATCCTGTTCTGTTCCTACAATGTACTTACAATTTGTAATTAAATTTGTAATCTGGGTGTTTCTTTAAAGTTTCCCTCTCCCAGTATTGCCCCGAGGACCTCTTCCCACATAAAAATCACCTGGAAGACTTATTAAAATAAAAATTCCTGGACCCCATCCCAGACTTTCGGAATCATAATATCAGGAGGTTGGCTCCAAGTATTTTTTATTGACACTAAATTTTAAGAACCATTTTACTATAAAGTTTATGCTTTCTGAGGGCAGAAGTCATGTTGGTGGTATTGAACTCTGTTATTCTAGTGATGGACTTAGTGCCTGGCACATACGAACCTATAATAAATCCTTTTTAGGTGAATAAAAATACAAATTTGAGCATCAAAAAGGCATTATTCATCTTATAGAGAAACAGAAAAAGAGTTAACGCACATTTCAATTCCATGTATATTTAAACTTGAAAATAGAGAAGTTTTATTGTAGATACCCTTTACCACAAGTAAAAAGACTAAAACTCTTCTAAGCTGGAACTCCTGCATTTTAGTCAAGAAGATAAAATAATGGAAAAGAAATAGATTTTGCAACCCTGTAGACCTTACTGTGGCACTCACTATGTGCCAAGTTAAACTTTCTGAATACAGATTTTTTCAACTATAAAACAATAGCTACTTCAAAATGTGATTGTGAGCACACAATTAAGTAAGAAAATATAAACACAGAACTTGCATTATGTTTGGATTTAAAGTACCGTCAATAAACGATAGTCTTTCTCTGCTTGATTCCCTGGTTTCAGGCAAATTGTTTTAAAAACAACCAGGGAACACTTTGGCAAGTAGTCGGTATGCCTCTGCTCTGTAGTCATCATTGTTAGTAATGTTTAGGAAGCACTGCAGTTTCTGATTGGAATTAAAAAGAATAATGAAGCCAGCCCTGAACCAGAAGTGACAGAATGTGTTTTCCTCATCATGTCCATTTTAGGAACATGCATGGCTTAGAACTAATCAATGTGCAAGAGATCTGATTTGGACGGTGGTACTGGGGCCGGGACGATTCAACCACAGAGAGAGTTTTTGGATGGGGATTGCAATCTCTAGCTAATTTGTGATGACGTGTTCTTGAAAACCAGAGGGAAAATCATTAAAAATAAAAGAGAGAGGAGGAGAGAGCAACCGCCAGGCAAATTCAGATGGCAAGAAATTACAATTGTATCTATTTTAATAATGTCATACATAAGAATAATATCCAGTTATGGCAAAGGAATAGAGAAGAAAATACTTAAAAAAAAAATTTCTCCCTTACTTAGTTCCTTGGAGAAGACATTCTAATTGTTTTAGCTCTTTTACTGGAAAAAAAAAGATGAGACTTGAAAGGCATAAGAAAGCTTTGGCAAGTACATCTTTTCCAGCTGTGTTAACAAACTTCTGTGAAACAGATGGGTAGCTGGCTAAAACCTTCGAACTGCAAACTCCCTTAATCAATTGACACTTTCCAGTGCTATGAAATCTATAAAATTAACCCTCCCATTGCTGCTCCAAGAACATCTGGGATTTGTTACGTCTTTTTCACTTTTACTCCAACTATTGAAAGGAAACTCGTTTATCCTTATCCTTTCTCTGTGAAGTTTCCTCTTTTCTTTGTAGATACTGATAGCAAAGTCAGTTGTAGAACTTTTCTTAAACAGCTAATCCCTATGACTTTGGAAATGAATGATCTCTGCTTCCATATATAGTTTAGATGTTAAATAACCCCTGGTTCACTATAGGTACTTGCTTAATAACAGAAACTGTAATGCTCACAATAGCCAAGCTTCTTTATTCTTCAGTGATATTCATAAAAATACAGAATGTATATAAGGGCTTAATCATTTTCAAGGCACTTCAACACACAATAGTGTAGTTGAATATTTAGGTGTTGTATAACAATTTTCATGATTATTTAAGTACAAATGATTGTCAATGATAATTCAATATGCAGGCTTCCCACTTTTTCATTTGGTGGCATTCCTTATCTTTCTAACCTAACCTCAGCATATCATGAGGTTGAGGGACAGAGTGTGGGCAACAGTTCCACACATTGTTTATTTCATATTATGAGTCTATTATACTGTGGGAGAGGGAATGAACTTAAAATGGAACTTAGGTGACAAAGTGGGTGACCAAATTGTCACGGTTTGCTCAGGATTGTCCTGGTTTTAAAACTGTAAGCCCAGCATCCTGAGAACCTCCTTAATCCTGGGCAAACCAGGATAGTTGGTGACTAAAATCCATGGTCAGTAGCATCTTTGTTTTATAAAACACAAAATATTGAAGGTCAATTTAATGTAGTTATGAGTATTTGTCTTCAAATAGAGCATTAAGTAAGTTAAATGTAGAATGAATGTTCACATGAGTAACTATAAAATTCACTTCAGCTTGAGTTTGCCACTAGAAAGTAAGTTCTCTTTGACTATTTATTCTATTGGAAAAATGCTACAGAGTCTTCATAAACATGTTTATTTTATTTCCCTGTTGAGTTTTTAATATGTAAAATAAGAAACTGAGATGTAAACGTCAGAGCATAGTAAAGGGACATCTCTAAAATGTCTGGAGCTTCTGACCAAGTTTAAAAAAAAATACCTGGGATTAATAGTTGTCAAAATAAATACTACTTTTCCCTCATTAAGAAACATTGAAGTTCTGACTCGGGGGGATGGGCAGGACATGGGCAGTGTATGTGGCCTGAACTTTTGTACCCACATGATGATAAGCTGAAATAAAAAAAATAAAATAAAATAAAACAAACAAAAAAAATAGATTCCTGAAAAAGAAAAAAAAAAAGAAAGAAAGATTCTATCGCCGAAGGGCATATCACTTTGGAAGGTTTAGGTGGCTTCCTATAACCTCATCTCCACACTTTTATCTAGCACCAATGATAACACCTAGTTCCTTTCCCTAGTACCTGGTTCTCTAAACTTAGTTCTTTTACCTAGTATTAATGATAATATAAGTAGTTATTCTCCATTAAAAACTAAGAAAACTATAATCAGTATTCCTAGATAATAACCTTAGAGCTCTGTATTAATTAATAGGTAAGCCATAGACTTTATCTCTCAACTTTGTAGCATACCTACAAAGTAAATATATTCACAGAAAAAGAGTAAATATTATTAATCCTATTTTGCAGGTAAGAAAACTCAGAGATGGGATTTGAACTCCAGTTTGATTATGTTAATGGTAACAATTAATAGTAAACAGTCTGTAGTCAATTCTGAGGTTGCTTATGATGAATCTAGAAAATGTGAGTTATTAAAAAATATTTTTCTTGTAGAACTGCCTCTCTTCTCCCAGCCACACCTTAGCTGTCAGACTTAATGGAGAGAATTGCCAGGTGATGAGGTGCCAAGATCATTTTGGCTCTGTAACTTTAAATGGTTTAGCAACAGTCACACTATTTGAAGAACATGAGAAAATGTTTTAGCGAAACACTTCAAAGGGGAATCTGGTTTTCTTGTGAGTTGTTGGGAGAATTCTCCATACTGATGTGTATCAGCTCACTAACCCCCTAAATCTTGTTTTTTATGTGTGGGCCAGCTTGTGGGTTAGTTAGCCACCCACTGTTAACACCTCAGTCACAAGCATCCTCATAATTCAGTATCCTCAGTCCTAGCTCTGCATTAGAATGATCTGTGGAAATTTAAAAACAAAAACAAGTCCTTGGACCCATCCCAGACCTACCAGACCTATTGAGTTTAGAAGTGGCAGTTATATTTCCTCAAAAGAGTCAATGATAAATTCTGATGCCCAATTAAAGTTGAGGACTGATGTATATTTCATGCAATATATTTATATATATGTGTTTTTTATTAAATAAGAATCTTAAAGTGAAGTCCATGCTATATTTAGCTGAGTCAGTTGAGATTCTTATTAGAGGCCATTTGGCCTAATTTGCCAGATACTAACATCATTGATTATCTCCTATCACTCTTTTATTTCCATTCCTTTTTGTCATCTTAAAATACTCTGGATGTTGTTATAGTCAAAAGGTATTAGCTCATTCTTGCAGTAGAACTCAACAGCTTCCTCCTTCTTAGCAAAGAAAGCAGCCAGATTGTCCTCAGTGAACGGAAGGGCAGTGGGTGGTGAGAATGTGCAGGAGGCAGTGATTCTGGGTCCTTGCTCAGCTGTGATGGCTGGAACTCAACCAACAAGGCAATTTACTAACATTCCAGTGTCTACCACGGGCCCTGTGTGGGCAAGGAAGGATACCCCTATTTAAATACTATGGCTTTCCTTGTATGCTGCCTTAGAACACAGAATTCAGAATCTCAGCAGATAAAGCCCTCTTTAGGATTTAAATTAAGAACAGGAGCTTTAACTTAACTCTCGAATAAAAGCAGAAATTAAGTTAAGTGGTCATCATGCTCTAACTATGGCTAAAGAAATGTTTTTTGACGCTGTGTAGGTATCAGGTGGTAAATCAATCAAAACAGGGCACAAATCACCATCCCTAAGGAATCATTCTGATAAAATAATGTTAAAGAGAAATTATGAAAATAATAATGATATTAACACGTAATATCCTAAGGATCCCTCCTATAGTAGACTTTGTTCTAAATATTTTATGTGCATTATATCAGTTTTCTGACCACTATATGGAGTTAATATTATTATACCCATCATACAAATGAGGATTCTGAGGCTCAGAGAGTTCTAGATACTTATCTAAGGTCACATAGTAAGGAAGGGTCAGAGACAGGATTCAAATACAAATTTATCTCACTTAAAAGGTTTGTAAATTTATTATTTAAATTGCTTCTAAAAGACCATATTTTATTAATTGTGGATATTAGGAAAATAGCTCAAAAACTTCCTGCAATGCTAAGAAAGAATTCTCAGTATAAAGAATTTTTTAAGAACCCACCCAAGAAAAAGTTATTTCTGAATTATCAGAAAGATCTGTCACTGAGCATTCTGAAACATGAGGCCTCAAAAAGAATATTATACCTAGAGTCTAGTATTTTATTAAACTCTCACTTATTTAGCTATTATTTATTTTCTACATTAGTTCCAATAATTAGCAACATCTTCCTCTTATCCTTTTTTACTCAAAGTGATAGCCTCTCAATTGAAGGGGAGTATGTTTTTCAAGTCAGCTTTTTACGTCTGTGTGAGGTTACTTGCATCGTCTCAGTTCTCTAATAAACAGAATTAATAGTATTGGGATGAGCTTCTAACAAATTCCAAACAATATGCTCCGCTGCACTATAACTCTTCTCTGACAGCTCACCAAGATGGTGCATTTAACAGTTCCATAAATTTGTGTAATGGTAAACAAATGACTAATAAATGTCTGGATGTTCAATGAAAACATTCAAATGAACATATTGCAGAAATAAATAAATGGCCATTAAAAGCTTAACAGTGACTGCCATACGTGTTAACCCATAGACTGGGAAAATATGGTGGTTTGGAAAAATGTACAAATACACAAGTTATTAATGTTTGTGCTTTTAAAATTGGATGTTTATTTAGCAACATAAATAGGACCCAAGTCCAAAGAGGAAATCTCTCAGCTTCTGGCAATAGCTATAATAACTTTATAATAATCAAATAATAAAACCACAAACTTTCAGTGAATTTCAACAAGTTGCTTATTCCACCCCTTTAATTCCTCTGGGCTATAGTTTTTAAAAATGTGTTTTATATCTCCAGTGGAACCAATTCAAGATATTCCCCTGACAAAAAGTTTCACTGCTCTAGAAATTTAACAAACATGTATTGCATAATAATATGTCCCTCCCCATTGCCATCATTTAATCAGCCATCACATCTTAATTCTCTTTCTATAGTCACTCTCATATCCATGCTGTGTCCAACACCCCAGATTAGTGTCCCAACTCTGCCTACCAAAGAATTTTTGATAGTCTCCTACTTGATGCACTCTCTTCATAATCCTTCTCCTCATTAATCCATCCCCAAATTAGCCTCCTAGATCAAATCTCTAATCCCATTTCTTCTCTGCTCAGAAATCTCTAAAGACTGGAGACAGATAAAAATTCTAAATCCTTAGATATCTAATCTAAATCCTTAAATATCTAAATCCTTAAATATCTTCAATAACTCAACTGTAAACTATTTTTATGTGGAAATAAGGAGATTTTAGATTGTGATAGACCTATTTCAAAGTGGCTTAAGATGGAAAAGAGAGAATGAGAGAGAGAGAGAGAAAAAGGGAATTAATCTAATTCATTAACTTCAGTGTTCTCATCTCCTTCCTCTGCTTAGGCTTCACTCATCTGGGCTGCATTTTCAGAGGCCTCTCCAAAAGAAGGGAAAAATGGCTGCCAGCACCTCTGGCTCCAGACCCCATCCATGCAGCAACCTCAGGGGAAGTGGTGCCTCTTAAAATCATGCCAACAAAATTTCAATATGGTAGTCTTTCCCTGAACCAACCACTGTTGTTGGGGAAATGAATTATGCTGGGTGGACAGACCTAAATCACCTGCCTTTCTTTATAGGCTAAGATTGGATCCGTCCTACCCAGTACAGAAGAACTGAGAATAGAAGAGGAACAGGTCTCCAAAGAAATATTGTTGATGTTATGAAGAGATACAGATCTTGGTGAGATACAAGAATGTATTGTGTATTTCAAAGTAACTAGAAGGGAGGACTTGAATTGTTCTCAACACACAGAAATGATATATACACAAAATAATGGTTATCTCAAATACCCTGACTTGACCATCACACATGGAACAAAATATCACATTTACTCCATAAATATGTAAAACATTATTATATCAATAAAAGAATCCATTAAAGATATCCATTGTATTTTTCTGTCCTTCTTTCCTCCACTCTACCTCATATTTATTGTGGGGGTCAAACCAAACATAAGTATCCATTGTTCCCCACAGTTTTCTACCAGCGTCTTGTCTCTTTATGCTGCTTTTTCAGAAACCCCACCAATTTGTCAATGATAAATTGGGGTTAAAAACAATTAAAATGCTATATGACTGACTTCTAATATGGTTGCCAAAGTACAAGATGCCCAGTTAAATTTAAATTTTAGGTAAACAAATAACTTTTGAATGTACTTATGTCCCAAATATTGCATGGAATATACTTACACTAAAAAAAAAGTATTTGTTGTTTATCTGAAAGTCAAACTTAACCAGATGTCCTGTATTTTTATTTGCTTTGCTAAATCTTAACACCCTACTTTCTAAGAAAGTATATAGATTTTTCCAAATTTCTTTGACTATGGGACTTACTTTTTTGCCACGAAGCATCCTGCATGGGTGTTGCACAGAATTTCATTTAGGAGAAGCTACAGTAAACCACATTTCAATAATTTAATAATTCAGGACTCCACTCCTTGTCCTATCTCTTCACTCCCTATATAGTTTTCTTAGCCACTTCCCTATGGAATGAAAACATTTCCATTTAAGAAAAAGCTATGGAGGAGGGGATGGGCAAAAACCTACCTAATGGGTATAGTGAACACTACCTGAGTGACAGGCACACTCATGAGTCAAACATTTTAATAGTGATCCATGTAAACAAAAAAAAATGGAAAGAAAGAAAGAAAAAGAAAAAAGAAAGATCTAGAATAATGAGGAAGGAAACACTTGACATGCCAAAGGTTATTACACAAAAATAGAAATTGATGACTTGAGAGCAATACAAACAAAAATTGGGGATTATCTCATGTATTTGCCCTTAAATTGGTTAATATGACTAAGGCTGATGAAAAATTAATACTTCCAAGAACATGGACAATTATACTCTTAAAAAATAATGCCTTTTGAGCAATGAAAGTGTTCATAACTCTTCATTTGCATAACACTGATAGCAGAGACCCACCAGTCATCTCGCAGACCATGATCTGGCATGTCAAAAATATCCTTTACAGGCTATTTGCACATTTCATTCAAACCATCCTATGAACTAAAAGTGTGCCTCTGTGTGTGCACATATAGCAAAAACTATAAGAGACCTTTCCAAAGTTGTCACTAAGACAGATATTTATTTAAAAGAACACACTTACGTGAAAGTTTCCTTTCTTTGATATTTTTCTCTATGTTACTGAGACTACCTAATATCACATCTGGAAATGGAAATGTCTGGAAGAAATGTCATTCATTGTAGAGGGCAAGAAGCAGAAACCTGAGATAAATATGCCCCTGTCAAACGGAAGCAGGCAAAATTACTGAAGGAAAGAAACCAGACATCCCTGGTGCTCTTTCAGATAATAATTTATAAATGCCAAAGCTATCATCAAATAAATAATGAAATAGATGTTTAATCCAGTTATGCATATAGAATTTCAATGCAAAAGGAACAATACTGAATAATTAAATTATATGAAAAAATACATTCTTTAGTGTTTTAATTCCCTATTTTGTTAGTAAACTCTCCTTGGTAGATGTTGAGGTGGTCTCTATGATTCTTGATTACTCTAGAAGCTCCTTGATTCTAAAAGAAGAATCACATAGCTAGTTGAATCCAGCCATGTGACAGGAGCTTACGAAGTGCCTGCCCTGTGAACTATAAATCCTAGAAGATCCTGTTCCCTCAACTTTCCTCTTTGTACTCTAGGCTCTGTATTCTGGTCATCACCTGCTTCCAACCACGTCCTTAAATATACTGCCTTGGCTCCTCTTGACATGATATTGTTGGGGATTTTTTAATGTGCTTACAGATAGAGACAACTAGTAAGCAAGTCTTTCATGGCCATTTTTTTGACTTTGGCAAGATGTACTCTATTTGTTTACATTTTAATGTTCCTCTGTCACCATAGAATACTAGGTGCTTCATCCTTTCATTAATTACTACTCAGAAGGAGAAATAAAGTTATTTGAAAAAGCAAAATCTTGTGTAGAGGGCCAATTAAATTTTAGCAAAGAGCTCTCAAAAGTGGAGATATAAGGTATTATGCTTCTAAGAGTCAGATGAAAGAAAGACAGCTTCTCTCTATTAATGTTGCACTTTGTACAAAATTTCTTAACAGACAACACGGTCTAAGAGGGTAGGAATTATGTCTGCATTCATCACCATTGGCACCATTCTTGATACAAAGACACCCAATAAAAGTTTGTTACGTGGGCAAATGAATGACATGATATGACATGAAACCTGGAATGCTTTCTTATAACAAAGTAGACTTAAAGAAACTGGTTCTTTAGAAAAAAGTTGTTTTTTTAATGATTGAAATTTTTGAGTTTTATTTCATTAATGCTCTATAATACAATATTATTTATATTTTCACTTGGAAAAAATACAAGACATCTGGAAGTAAAGTTTTAATATAGTCAAGTAATTACTGGTTACTTAATGAGTTGTCTAGCTTGTGAATCACAATGAACTATTTTGTACTCCAACTCTTTGACTGTTCCCAACTCTCTGTCTACTTCTAGTTGGGCATTTCTAACAGAAAACACAAAGGCATAAATTTTCACAACATGATCCAATCACACTGCCTTGAAACTTTATATTCTGGAATACCTGCAAGCAAACGATTACTAAGAGTATTATTCAATTTTTCAAATATAACTCCACAAGTTACCATAATCAGTATCTTTAGTCTTTTATAGTATTGAAAAGCTTTTTACTAACATGTTAGTTATGCATTAATATATGTGCACATGTTCGTTATTTGTAGGAATATTTAACTGAATGGCATTGTGTGTTGAAATTAATGTACATTGTTAATTACTGTTACTTTGTCTGGTCTATGTCAAGATTTCCTTAGTCACTGAGTATCAGTTTTAGCATTATCACTTTTGTGTAAAAAAATGAAAGCATCACTTTATTTGAGGAATTCCACTACATAAATATGAGCCGTGATACTGAGGTTACCATCAGAGAAAACAATTCTTTATGCTCTGTGGAAATCAGTAATTGTTATTAATTTAAGAAGATCTTAAGGCTATTTCTAAACCATTAAAAATAGCTTTTAGTGTTTCAGTGTACCATCTATTTTCATTTGTGGGAAAAAATTCTGGTAAATGTCAACATCTATTTTGGTGAATTTGAGGGAATATTAACATAAAACTTTGAGTTGCAGAGAAAGCAGCTCTCTAAAATACCCCTTGAGCAGTAAGTAGTTCTCAAACTTAGATGCATATTGAAATAATCTGGATAGCTTAAAAAATACAGGGATACCTGGATTTCCTTCCTGAAGATTCTGATTTAATTGGTTTTGGATGTGGCCTGGACACTGGGATTTTTCAGAGCTCCCTAGCTTATTCTCGTGGGTAGCCAAGACTGAAAATCCTTGATTTAGAATAAAGATTAAAGTGAATGAACACCTGTGGTAGATGCAGTAGAAGACAACTTGAACTTGTTAAAGGGTCAAAGATTTAGGCAGCAAGTAATGTTCAGTAAAGATAGTGGGGTGGGGGCAGGTGAGGAGGGCAGTTCCTGAAAAAGGGTACAAGGAAATCTAAGATTGAAAGAAAGAAACCTTAGCTGCGTGGAAATATAGTGATTACATTAAAGCAAATCTTCCTCTGTATTTTAAATAACCACAATTATTGGCTTGCATATGCATTATAGTTTTGATAAATTCTTCTTTTAAAAAAACAAGCAGTATTGAGTACAATATTTCTTTGACACATTTTTTAATTTAATTTAATTTAATTTTCTTTTTATAAATTTCAGAATATCATGGAGGTACAAACATTTTGGTTATATAAATTGCTTTTGTACAATTTGAGTCAAAGTAATTATACCCATTAGGTGTGAATTTACTCATCCCCTCCTCCACCCTCCCACCTGCTTGATTTCCGAGGAGTGTTATTTCCAACAGATGAGAGTATTCTTCTCAGCCCTGGGAATAGAGCAGTCTCTTATTTGCCTAATCCATTCAGAATTATCCTATTGCTTACACCTGGGTAATTGGTTCCAGTAACTGATGATTTAAAAACTGCCCATCAAATTTCCTTGATCAAAATGATGAATTCATTCTGATCAGCTGAAGGAAAGGAACAAAAAACACCATGTGTACTTACCATTAAATTGGAACTAATTGACCTTTGGCACATTTAATCTTAAGTGGTAGAATGAATAACATCCCTTCTGCCCCAGGATGTCCACGTCCTAATCCCTGGAACCTGTGAACATGTTACCTTACGTGGCAAAAGGGACTTTGCAGATGTGATTCAGTTAAGGATTTTAAGATATGAAGATTATCTAGGATTATCAGGGCGGGCCAAATGTACTGTCTTTGTAAGAGGGAGATAAAAAGGTCAAAGTGAGAAAAAGGACATTTGATGACAGAAGCAGAGGTTGGGGTGATGTGCCGTGAAGGTGGAGGAAGTACCACAAGCCAAGGAATGCTGATGGCCTCTAGAAACTGAGAAAGGCAAGGAAATGGATTCTCCTCTGGAGCCTTTGAAAAGAAGGCAGCCCTACTGACACCTTGATTTTAGTGCCGTAAGACTCATTTTGGACTTCTGATCTCCAAAAGTGTAAGATAATAAATTTGTGTTGTTTTAAACCAGTAAGTTTGTGGTGATTTCTACAGCCCTAACTGGAAGCTAATACCCCATGCGTTTAGAAAGACTAGCTCTTTAGACCACAAAGCTATCTCCATACCTCCGAAACAGCATCTGTCTACTTTGTAGCTAATAATTGAGTTGCAGGCATAATGCTTAGGAGGAAATAGATAATAGAGTGCTATCTTAGCCAGGCATCCCTATAAAATGCTGGCAAAAGTCCAAACATCCAAGTCATTGTAGAAAAGCTCAGGACTTGGATTTAATGGAGCTATTTAGGATAAAATGCACCTGGAAACAAATCCTGAATCATTTCAGTTAACTTACTAGCCATGCCAAATCTCTTGCAGGTATTCAGACCATATCAGAAGAACTCTACACTAGTGTCTCTCTAACTTGGCTTTACATCTGCATCCCTGGAGGAGCTTTAAAATATTTCAATGCCTGGGCCACACCACAGACAAATTAAATCTGAAACTCTAGGGGTGGGACTGAGCAATCTGTTTCAACAAGTCCTCCCTAGTAGTAGTTCTCAATATTAATGTCTGTCCTAATAACCTCACTGGACCCTGTTGGAAATATCCAAGTTTCCGTATTTCTAACAAGCTTCTAGGTAATGTCGATGACAATGACTTTGAATAGCAAGGCTATGTCTTTTTTTTTTTCCCCCTCTGTGAACCCTTCCTCAATTAACCAGCAATCCAGGAATAATTTAAATGAGAGGCTTATGGATCATGGTATTGAAGTTGCTCGTGGGAAGACAGGCATCACTATTCTTAGCTCTGCATTTCTTGTGGTTTATTTTGTGAATGGCCTAATCTTACAAACATCAGTTTTTAGCTACCAAATATTCATTACAGCTAAAATGCAAGAAGCAACAAAGGTTTTTTTTTTTAATCTTACTTGATAATGGGGCATATAGCAGTAAATAATCTCCAACATATTTTTTCATTCATTTGATTCTCTTTCCCTCAGTATATTGGAGAGTGTTTTATCAATAAAACAAAACTCATTCATTGAATTCCAAGTGACAATACATAATACAGGAAACGAAAAGCTTATACAGAAATTGGAGGACTGGGGAAGCTGCTGTCTGATTTTCTAACATCAAGAAGTGTCTGATTTAAGGGAAGATATGGCTGTTCTTTTCAGGTGCCTGGGGAGTCCATGTGTGTGATTCCCCAGAGTCTGCTGAAAATCAATGAATTCCAGGAACCTCAGGAGGGTTTCCCCTCAATATCAGCTTCCTGTAGCACTAAAGCGCCACTATTCCATTCTCATTTACTCTTCACCCATGTTTCTCTTTGCAGTTGCAGCTACATAAAGTTAGCCCATATGGAGAAACAGAAGATGAAGAAGACATGATACTTCTCCTGCAGGCTTTCCCAGTTTAATGCGGGA
Organism: Lemur catta; assembly: GCF_020740605.2. Classification (NCBI taxonomy): domain Eukaryota; kingdom Metazoa; phylum Chordata; class Mammalia; order Primates; family Lemuridae; genus Lemur; species Lemur catta. Next base: position 40,857,305 of record NC_059136.1, read on the forward strand.
GTCAGACATGTACAAGTGACTATTCCAGACAGACTTACAGTTCACTCCTTGTGATGGTTAATTTTAAGTATCAACTTGACTGGCTTCAGGAATGCCTAGATAGCTGGTAAAACATTATTTCTGGATGTGTCTGTGAAAGCATTTCTGGAAGAGTTTAGCATTTGAATCAATAAACTGAGTGATGAAGATCCACCCTCAACCAACATAGGCAGGTATCCACCTATCATTGAGGGCCTGAATAGAACAAAAAGGCAGAGAAAGGAAGGGTAAATTCTCTCTCTGTGCTGGGACATCCATCTTCTGCTGCCTTTGGACATCAGAGGTCTTAGTTCTTGGGTTTTGAGACTCCAGAACTTACACCAGTGGCCTACCTCTTCCAGTTTGCAGACAGCAGATTTTGAGACTTCTCAATCTCCATAATGGCGTGGGTCAATTCTCAATTCCCACAACCTCCTCACATCTCTTCCTTTATCTCTGTCTATCCTATTGATTCTATTTTTCTGAGGAACCTGACTAATTCACCCCTGTTATACTCAATCAGGCTCAAAGGCTTAAAAAGCTATGCATGTCCAAAGAATGCATCAGGCATTATTTAGGGCAACTGATCTTATTCAGATTTGGATACTTTGAGATCTCATGGAAAACCTTGCATTTCATCAGCCTGTCTACTACCCTCTCCTATTTCTTTAGGAGTACAGGAAAATGAGCTCATCAAAAATACTGAAACAGATAAACAGAAAACAAAGAAACCAAAAAAATGGTTTGCGCTGAGGCAAAGACTTACATTCACAGCTTTGCTCCAGCATCTCATCTTAGTCAAGATTAAGTCATTCACTGTCAGTGTTCAGAGCACCTACAAACAGAGCAGGGACCATGCAGCTGTGGACCATTCATGCATGAGTTTTTCTTTTGCTCAATATGTGCATACTGAATATTTATAAAAATAATAATAGCTACCACTATTTAGTTATTGCCTGTTACCTAAATTACTTACTTCATTTTAAACCTCACAAACACTCCAAAAATTATATTTAGACCCATTTTACTATATCTTCCTAAACACTGAGATATGAAATTTCCACTGTGTGACAGGTCCTGGAGTACAGGGTACAATTTCTGGGTGCTGAGTACAAAGGAAACACATGGTATTCCCAGTCCTGAGTTTACAGACTAATTTCTTTAAGGTGTCTGAGTATTTTATTAATATCATTTCTTCAGGAATTTCCTTCACACATAGTAGTAAGAAATCATTTAATATTAATAATTTTGGAAAGCCTATAATAATAAAATTACCTTTGGTTTCAATAATATTTGAAAATAAATGAGTGTGCTACATTTTAGTACAACACACGCTGCCAACAATTCTTTAAAAATCCAGTGGAATAACTCTGCAACTGAGCCTATGATTTATATTTGGAAAAATCACAGCAAGGTAATTAGTCATGAAGGTAGCATTATCATGGGGAACTCACCTGCACAAAGTGACCAGTCTCATCAAATATCCTTGATTGTTCAGGAAATGTCCATAAGGTGGAACTGAGTGGCAAGCTGACGTTTGTTACTCAACTGTATATTTAATACCTCCATTCTCTAAGAAGCCTATAAAACTGACCTTATAAAATTCTTATAGAATTTATATAGCTAAATCTTTGGATTGCAAACCTAATCTTGATTCATCTGCAGTCACGGATTTGTCACCAATGGACTAAATGAATCTTTTGGGAGTAATATGAGGGGAAGCTATTCAGGTAACATCTATTTACATAATTACCGCCTGAATTTCAGTGTGAGGTTGTATTTTCACAAACAACAGCAGAAGTGAGTTTTATTGACATTTTCCTATAGGTTTTGTTCTTGTTATTTTTACTCTTTTTTCCTTTTTTTGGTTGTTTTTGCTATAATTTCACTTTGTATCTTTGGACACCAAAGCTATCAATTAAGAAGCAAAATATTAATCACAGACATCTGATTTGTATTCCCAATATGTCTTCAAAAGTTTGTGCATATAGAGATCTTCATATTCTGTAAATACTGTCCATTTTATGAGTATGCCAAAGTTTTGCTATGCTACAGTTCTGTCCTAACATCTAAGAGGGCGCAATGACTCTTCAGTACCCAACAATATCCTGCATTTGTTTTCCCTTTTAGTTTCATAGCACTCACATGTACTATTTTATATAATAGATATGTAGTCATCAGGATAATTTAATCTAGGCTAAACTATGTTAACTCCAAAATCTCAATCATTTTAACAAAACAAAAGCTTATTTCTTGTCTGTTTACCTTAAGTCTGCTGCTCATTAGGAGGGTCCCTCCTCCACCCAGTAACTCGGGGATCTACATTTGTTCAATCTGTGATGCCACTAATAATCTAAATCATCTAACCACACTCAGCCTGGACACTGAGCACTGAACCACACCTAACTGTCTACACTAACGTGAATTTGATATTTCACTGTCTTCATTAGCATTTTTTAGATTGACAGAATGGATAAAAAACATAACTTAAATATCTGCTGTCTCCAAGAAATCCATTTAATTTACAAAGTGTCTCATAGACTCAAAGGTAAAGGAGTGAAAAAATATTCCACACAAATGGAAATCAAAAGCGAGCAAGAGTAGATATTCTTTCATTAGATAAAACAGCCTTTAAATCAACAACAGTAAGAAACTCATTAGCATTTTTTGTCCTAAGACTCTTTGAATCCTTTGCCTCAAAATCCTTACCTTGTGGTTTCTGGCAATCCTAGACTGTTGTGTTGTGATTGTGAGGAGGTCCCTCCCATGGAGCTGAGCAATGAACTCAGCTTTATCTTATCCACAAGGATGCTGGTGATAAGCGGGGAGTCAGCTTTTCCACAGAATGATCTTAATACAAGTCTATCCGGAAAGTATCCAGCCATTGTTAACATAATGAGAACGGTTTGCTTGACATCGATGGAACCTGGCAGCCAAGGAGAGTGGACTGGGATGTGCATGCTTGAACAAATGGCAACTTCACTGTGCTAGTCAGTGGGGTGCTTGTCACTGTTGAATGAGCATGTGTACCGTGTGGCTGTTGCATTCAAAATGAGCGAATAGAGCAATGAATTTGCATCAAACTTTGCATTAAGCTTTAACATTCCTTCGCGGAAACTATTCCGATGATTCAGAAGGCTTTTAGGAACGATGCAATGAGTATGCTGCAAATAAAAGTGTGGCACAAATACTTCAAAGGTGCTCGAGAATCTGTTGAAAGTGATCCACATTCTGGAAGTCCTGAAACAAGCAGAACACCTGAGAATGTCGAACGTGTATGGGTTAAGAAACACTGGGAGAATTGTGTGAGGTCCCAAGGTGCCTACTTTGAAGCAGGCTGAGGCAACATTGTCCTATGTACAATGTTTCTTGTATCCTGTATCTTTGTCAATAAATGTCTCTATTTTTCATATTACATGGCCAAATACTTTCTGGACAGATCTCGTACATTGCTTCCATGGAGGGAAAGGGAGGAATCAAGAAGGCAAGCTGGCCTTTTAAGTGCTTTATGTGGAAGTGATATATTATTTTCACTCACATTGCATTTGCCAGAATTTAGCCATACCTTTCCTACAAAGTATGCTACAAAATATCAGCTACCTAGTGTTCTGGAAGAGGAAGAGGTGTAGAGAACACACAGCATTGTTTCTGCCTCAATGAGATAACAATGTGGTAATAAAAGCTAACATTTACATGACACTGAAAATGTGTCAGGCATGGGTCTAACTCCTTTATATTTTCTAATTCATTTAATTGTCACAACAACCCAATGAGATAGGTTATTTTATTATCCCCAATTTTCAGAATAAGCAATGATACATACAGGCTAAGTGACTTTCCCAAGGTCACACAAGCCAGCAAGTAGTATGATGTGTCTACAGAGTCTGTGCTGTCACCTCTAGGCTGTGCTGCCTCATTTCATGTAGGAAAGAGTTCCAGTGTGCATTTCACATGCATGGTGTTATTCTTAACAACAAACAAAAAATTATTCATATACTACATTAAATATATCATTACTATATCTTATTGTATTTAATGTCTCTATTCCAATTTTTGTGTAAGCTGCATTGAATTTTCTTCTAAGTGATTTGTTTTTATTTTCTAAATTAATATTTTTAATTGAAAAATCGTAACTGTATGCAAGAGGTACAAGTGATGTTTTGATATATATATGTATACACACAATGTGGAATGATTATATCAAGCTAACATTGATCACCTCCCTTACCCAGGATTTTTTATGATAAGACATTTGAAATTTACTCTCTTAGTTATTTTGGCATACATTTCTTTACTATTTAACTTATTTTACTTCATAAAAAAATAATGCAGTTATCATTTAGTCTTTCTCAGAATATCCAGCTCATTACTGGTATAGGACAAATGTTAACTAACAATAACTCTGAAGTAACTTACTACTATTATTCTTTTTATATTTGATGGTGGAAGAGTAATTTCTTTTCAACCAATGGAACATGAGACACCATATCCCTAAATACTCAGACAGCTTCTCTTTGAGATAAATGTGACCATTCTGTCTTTTAGGAAGTCCTTCTTCAAATGTATTGAAAGGTCAATCTTTTTATTTACAAGTCTCAGGGAGAAAAACAGCCTTGAGAACATTAGTTTTCTCTGTAGTAGAGGATTACAGAATTTAGTATTTCAAAAGGACTTCTGTGAAATTACCTGAGCAGTTCTTTAGATTGAAGTTTATAACAGTTTTTGTGCAGTGAGAATGTTTTCATTTTCCCCAACCAACTGGAAACCCAAGCTGCAAAATACAGTTACAGATGTGAAGAGCCACTGGAGATCATCTTTGGACTTACCAGAATTAATGTGTCTCCATTCTAAATCTGCCTGTTAGTAAGTTCAAGACCAGTTGTCCTACAATTAAAGAAGCTTAAGATGCTATTAGAAATGAGTACACCATGGAGGATTCATTGGAAAAAATACTGCATTTAATTAAGTATTCCAGTTATCTAAGCCTCCCACTCACACAGTAAAAGTGCTTTTTGGAAGCTGCAATGTCTCACTTGATAATTGGGTTGTAGCTGGAAAAGTAAATGCAGTCCAAATGTTGTTTGGACAAAAGAGAGGATTAAGGCCTTAGTTGTTAAGTACACTGAGACATTTGGCACCTGAGAGAAGGTAAGGCAGACCACACAAATTGGTGATCAAGATGGTATGAACAGGCTAAACAGAGACTTTTTCCCTTGAATCTATTTTTTTTCTAATAGTGCTTAGAGGCAGATAATGGGAACTCAGACTGGATAAATAGAAGTGGTGTTGAAGTATTGCAAAATCTTATAGTTTTCTAAAACATAGTATTCTGGTTCATATTTTGAGACAAGGATACCGGCTTTGCAATGAACTATGTATCTGAACTCAGAAACAGGATTTAATAAATAAGCATTTTCATCTTTGGTTTCCTGTTTTCTTCATTTTGAAAACATGTTCTGATTTTCATGGTCTATAGAAAATCCACACTTTGTAAATATCATATCATTTACCATTTGGTAGTATTTTTTTCTTGGCTATTGGTGTTATCTTCATGGTCAATCAATATTTGCGTAAATTTTCTAGAAGAACAGGACGACTATTCATTTTCTTCTTAAAAGCAACAGGTCAGACATTTGGTACCTATCTAAATTCATCCTGATGCAAGTCAGAGGTTTTCACAATATTAAACTTTCACAAACTCATAAGAGAAAGGACACAGATGATGTCTACATCTGTTTGTCTTCCTCACTTATTCCTTTTAACTATTTTCTTTTGTTCCAGTGTGATAGAGAGTTTCAAATTTTCCTGACATTGGGGATGGTGACAATTGGCTATTGTGAGCCAAACTGACTAAAGCTTTAAATCTTGTCTGATTTTCCAGTCTGTGAAATAATACAAATAATCAGATGCAGAAATTTGTGCATCATCATCGGAAAAAAAATCTCTAAACACACACACACAATTTATTCTAATAAAATATTTTTGTCAATGCCCTCTTGTTGGGTGCTTGCAATAGATATACTCCAATGCAGTGATTCTCAAAATTAAGTGTGCGTCAGAATCATCTGGCGGGCTTGTTAGGCTATAGATTATGCTGTCCCATCCCACGAATTACTGATTCAGATCTGGGTTAGCTCTTGAGAATTTGCATTTTTAACAGGTTCCCAGGTGATGCTAATGCGGCTTGTCTAGGTAGGAATCTCTGAGAGCTATTGTTCTGTAACAATACTCTTGGGCAGGGTGAGGAACCTGCAGCCCTAGGGCCACATGTGGCCTTGAAGACACAGGTTCCCAACCCTTATTCAGCTTCAGTTTCAACTATATGGTGGCCAGTTTTTTCTCTATGCTGATTCCTGCCTTACTTCCTTATATCTCCCAAGACCGATTCCCTATAAATTTTTACACACAAAAAAACTCCCTCTCTGTTTCAGAGTCTGTTTCAGTGGAATCCATTAAAAGACAGTGTCAAATAATATTTTGCTTCAAAATTATTTGAACTGTTGCTCTAGGTAAACAGAGTCCTAGTGTTCCAGGAGGCACATTGACCTTATGCTTTCTACCATCATGGAAAACAATGTCCTTAACCAACTGGTCTGAGAGACATGTCACTCAGCTGTCTTATCAGGTTCTGTGCAACACCCCAGAACTCCTCTTATGCATTAAGAAAAGACTTACTCAATATAAATATAAAGCATGTGAAAGAATTTTTACATTATTTCAAGACATAACTTTCCCTGATCAAATAGTTCTCCTGTTTACAATAAGTTGATGGTTAAGAAATATTATAGCCTGGAATTTCCTACCAATTAACTCAGAACTCAAAACCAATGGTAATGTTGACCAAAAAAAAAAAAAAAGGAAAAAAAGAAAAGCTGAATAATCTATTCTAAGACACAAAACCCATTATTAGCCTTTTGCTGATCTTACTGTTTCTTTTTATACTAATGTATTTTACAATAATAAAGTATTTTAATTGTGGGAACAGATATGGTGATGAGGAAAGCAAGATAAGGTTATAAGAAAAGGATAATACATTTTGTAAATGAAAACATCATATAAAATACAAATAATCTATTTAACATTACCGTCTTTCCTGGTTTACATCTTTTAAAGCTATTTTAGGTTTTCCTTGTGTATAACTCAGATTAACTGAAAACATACTATTCCTAGTTGGAAACTGGCAATATCTGAAGAGAAAAAGTCAAATAACAGGAGTGTAGTAGACAAGAAAGTCAACAAGCAGAGACTTGAGGTCAAGTACTTATTTTGACTTACCCTATTTGCTTTTGTGGGGCCTTATGTTAAATAACTACCGGGCAGCTGGTGTCTGTTGTGCACTAAATGTCAGCAACTCATAAAATTCTGCTGTGTTAGGATGTAGGTCCCTCTTCATTCATCACATCTCTGGGCAAATGTGCTTTGTCAAATGCACAAACCAAGAAGGAGGAGGGGCAAAATCATGATGGAGTTTCCGAAGTGATTCTGGGTGTCATTTCAGCTAAGCGAAGTACTTTCTTTCATACCTGGCAGCCCTATGTCCCTGCATGCCATTTGCCAAGACTGCATAATTCACGATAGCTGGTACTCCATAGAGTGGCTCCATCAGTGCAAATGGAAGCAGGCAAGATGCTCTGTGTGATTCAGAGAAGACATTGCACAGGAGAAAGGCAAATATTCGGCTGGCACTGACTGACTAGGGGGAGGGAACCAGGGATAGAGTGATTCAGAACGGACGACTACCATGACCAGAAGTATGAGATATGTGACTACATGTCTTACATCTTTCTCACTGTCCCTGCCAGTGCAGGATGCAAAGCATTTGTGACCTATTAGAGTCACTGAAACTGAGAGCAAGTGTCATGTCTCAAATAAGATGATATGTACTTGGTGTGTACACCCATCAAAGGACAAGTCATCTTAAACTGAATACAATATTTCATAGATTACTTCAACATCCAGATGATATTTTTTGAGAACCAGTTATTCACTAGGATCTTCAGAAAAGAGAAAGTCTTTTTAAGGAGCTAATAACTCAGTAAGGGAAAAAAGATAAGAACAAAATAATCCTATTATGAGGCAGAACTGGGTAAGAAAATCACAAGAGTGAAGAAGTTAAAATGAGGACAAAACCATCCCAAGAAAAGAACAGTTACATCTTGCAGGTAATGCTTAATTGCTAGTTCTAACCATTCATTAGTTACAGGCAGGTAATGCTTAATTGCTAGTTCTAACCATTCATTAGTTACAGGCTACGCACATATCCACGCATGCAACACATATTCACTGAGTATTTAGCACAGTCAGGGTGCTTCCTGAGTGAGAAGAATGATAAAGGAAACCCAACTCATCCTTTTATAAGAAAGCTACTCCTGTGATAATGGCATTAATCCATTTATGAGGGTAGAGCTCATGGCATAATCACCTCTTAAAGTTTCCACCTCTTTATACTGTTACAATGGTAATTAAATTTCAACATGAGTTTGGAAGGGGACCATAGCATTCTACTCCTCATCCCCCAAAACCCCAAAACACATGTCCATCTCACATACAATATATATTCATTCTATCCTAATAGCCCGCAAAGTCTTAACTCCTTCAAGCACCAACTCAAAAGTCCAAAGTCTCATTTAAGTCCGATATGGGTGAGACTCAATGCATGATTCATTCTGAGACAAATTCCCCTCCAGCTGTGAGCCTGTGAAATTAAACAAGTTATCTACCTCCCAAATACAATGGTGGGGCAGGCACAGGATGGACATTTCCATTCCAAAAGAGAGCAAGAAAGAAAAAAGTATAACAGGTCCCAGGAATGTCCAAAACACAACTGAATGAACAGCCTTAAATCTGAAGACTACAGAGTAATAGTCCTTGACTCCATTTCCTGCCTTGTGAACATGTTGGGGCAAGGGTTGGGCCCCCAAGGCCTCAGGCAGTCCCACCCCTATGGCTTTTCTGAACTCAGCCCACAGAACAGGTCTACTAAGCTGGCATTGCACATTGGGAACTACAATTCTGGAGTTTGGGGGCTGGGCCTACTCCCATGGCTCCTCTAGGCATTGCCCCAGTGGGGACTCTCTGCAATGGGCTCCTTGCAAGAAATCTATGCCTAAGCCCCTGGGCTGTCCATGATATTCTTTAAAATGGAGATGGAGGAAGCCATGCGCCCAGAGCTCTTGTGTTCTGCATGCCTGCAGAGTTAACGCCAAGTGGACAACACCAAGTTTTGCTACTTGCACCTTCCAGACCAGCAGTTAAGCTGCACCTGGGCCCTCCCGAGTCATGACTGTAATGACCAAGGAGCCTTGTGCAGGAATGCAGGGAGCAGAGACTTAAGATCACCCTGCGCATCAAGCCCCATCCTAAGGGCACCCTAGGCCATTCTTTTGACATATTTTCTTCCCTCAGGCCTTGGTATTTAGGGACCTGTGATGGGAGAAGTGGCACCAGTAAACTCCAAAGTGCCTTTGGGGTTGACCTGACTCATAGCCTCTGGCTTTATTCTATTCATGCTAATCTCCTTATCAAATGTTATCTTGGTCATGCCCTTGGTTTGCTCTCCTGAAACTTTTCTTTGATTTTCTACCATACACCCAGGCTGAGAATCTTTCGAATCCCTAAGTTCTGGTTCTTTTTTATCTTTTTTGTCTTTTTATTGAGGTAAAACATACAGGCAGTCCTCAGGTTATGGATGAGATACGTTGCTGAGAACATCTGTAGGTCGGATTTGTATGTAACTTGGATTCCTGATGCACAGTGCATGTATGGTAATAATAATAATAACAACAACACTATAATGGCTCCTATGTGGTAATAAGACAGTGCAATACTATAATAATAATAATGATAATACCCTTGTACTGTAATAAGTTACAGAAACTATTGTGCTCTTTCTTTTAATTCAAATGAACAGAACATAAAAACAAACTCAAACGAAAAATTTAGATAGAATATAGGAGACTTTTCAAAAAAGAATATTAAAGGTTAACACTGACCTAATGTTGCGTCAATATCTTGCTTACTGGAAGGGGCATTTCTGAGGCAAGAAGGTCACATTAGTGGGAAGTTGATGATGGAGATGGTGCCAGAGAGGACGCAGCTGGTGCTGGAGAATCAGGATTTGATTCTGTTGCTGGAGGGGAGCTCACCACGGAAGTTGGTGTCTTGAAAAAGGTATCTAGGGCTGTTTGCACAGTCTTTTTCTTTTTTTCATCATAAATGGCCTCGTAGCAGCTGATGTTCTCACTAACTGGACAGTAAACCTTTGTAAACCGCTCAATGTTAGGCTCTTACTCCTTAAGCTTAGCAAATACTACTTCAATAAGATGAAAGACTTCAGCTAATTCTTTTGTTGTAAACTTTCTTGACTTTGGATCTTCTGATTTTTTGTGTTCTTGTGTTTCTATCAGCTGCTTCTCTATCTATCTGAGATTAGCTGCTAGGGTAAAGATGTTGTGCCAACGAGCCACTTATGCCATTGGATTTGTTTACGTGCACGTAAGAAACTAGTTCCTGAGTTATTAATTTAATTATTTAATTATAAATTAACCTTTTGGGAGCCCTGGGAGCCTGTTGTAAGTATGGAACACCACAAATCTTGTCGTCTCTAACCCAGGGACTTCCTGCATATACATTTATATTCTTTTTTTCCCCTTCATCCCTTTCTCCCGCCTTCTCTCTCCAGCCTCTGGTAATCACCAATCCAATCTCTATCTTCATGAGATCCACTTTTTTAGCTCCCACATATGAATCAGAATGTGCAATGTTTGTCTTTCTGTGCTTGGCTTATCTCCCTTAATGTAATGTCCTTCAGTTTCATCCATGTTGCTGCCAATGACAGGATTTCATTCTTTCTTATAGCTGAGTAATATTCCATTGTGTATATACACCATATTTTCTTTATTTATCCATCCATTGATGGGGATTTAGATTTATTCCATATTTTGGCTATTGTGAATAGTGCTGCGATAAACTTGGGAGTACAGATTTCTCTTTGATATGTTGATTTTCTTTCTTTTGGACATATAACCAGTAGTGAAATTACTGGATCACATGGATGCTCTGTTTTAGTTTTTTGAGGAACCTCCACATGGTTGTCCATAGTGGCTGCACTAATTTATATCCCCACCAACATTGTATGAGGATTCCCCTTTCTCTTCATCCTCACCAGCATCTGTTATCACCAGTCTTTTTTGTACAGACCATTTTAACTGAGATGTGGTTCCCTTTTAATTATACATTTCATCTTTAAATCATTTCTCTTTTCTCGTGTCTTACTCTGTGCAGTTTAAGGAAGCCATTCAGCATGCTGAATATTTTGCTGCTTGGATATTTCTTCCAACACATACCCTAGTTCATTGCCCTTAAATTCTGCTTTCCACAAAGCCATTGGGCGTGGATACAATTTAGCCAAGTTCTTTTCCACTTAACACGATGACCTTTAATCCAGTTTCCAATACTGTGTTTCTCAAGTTTGCCTGAAACATCATCAGAATTGCCTTCACCATCCATATTTCTACCAACATTCTGATCACAACCACTTAGGTGATCTCTGTGGAGTTTCAGGTTTTTCCTAAAGTTCTTCCTTTCTTCTGAGCCCTACCAGAATCATGTTTAACACTCTGCTCATGGCAATCTAGGCTTTTTCTACCCTGCATCTCCAGATTCTTCCAGCCTCTACCCATTATCCAGTTCCAGAGCTGCTTCCACATTTTCAGGTATTTGTTATAGCAACACCTCACTTTTCTGCTACCGAATTTTCTTTCTTAGTCTGTTTAAGCTGCTATAACAGAAACCTGAAACTGGATAATTTATAATGAACAGAAATTTATTTCTTACAATTCTGGAGACTGGGAAGCCCAAGATCAAGGGCTTCCTGCTGCATGACTCCATGGTGGAAGGTGGAAGGGTCAAGAGCGTGAGAGAGAGATAAAAGGGGCCCAACTCATCCTTTTATAAGAAACATACTCCCATGATAGCGGCATTAATCTATTTATGAGGGAAGAGCCCTCATGGCTTAAATTGCCTCTTAAAGTTTCCATCTTTTAATACTGTTAAAATGGCAATTAAATTTCACCATGAGTTTGGGAGGGGATAGTCAAATCACAGCAGTAGTGTAGTAGCATGGCATTCTCCTGCTAACATTTCAAAATTGTGGCTAAACGATGATATCAGACAGGCAATCTTCTCATACTGAGGTGCTTTCTTGCCGTAATACTAGCAGTTTCTCTGAAGTTCCATAAGCAACAGCAAATTTCCAGAATTTCCATTTTACCGACAAGTATTCTCAAACCAGCAGTCTTCACAACTGACCCAAGGATTCCTCCCCAAATCAGAAGAGATCAAAATTTTCCCAGGGGGGTTTCTGGGACAGACAGGAAGTTGTTATTAACCAAACGACTCACACGCTGAATCACGAAACAAGAACCATTTGGAGAAAGATCACCCCTCTTGGCTGCAACTGCAGAGTGTGTTTCCAGTTAATTCAACACCCTGAGGCCCCTTTGAGAAGAAGCCAACATCATAGTAGCATCCTGGAGAGCTGAATGATAATGGCACACAATCCAGGGATCCCTTCTTAGTTTTGTCCTTGAAGCTCCCAGGGATATATTCTCCGGGAAATCCCAGACAGAGACTGGGGAATTTTCTATGTGCCAGGAACCCAGATTGTCCGTCGAAGCTTCAAGGAAAGGCCAGCAATTCTCACAGGAATGGCATTTGGAACACCCCTCCCAGAAACTAGACAGACAATTATTTCATTTTCTTTCCTCTTCCTAATAATTTGCACATGAATTTTACCGTCCTGAAGATGGATATTTCTTTGTGCTCTGATCTAAATATTTTGATGTTTAGAGTGATAAAAGAAATTTCAGCTCAATGAAAGTTAAAACTTGGGAGATTATGCTAAAATTAATAGCTGGACATTGAAAGCTTAACTTTTTTAATCCAGGGTTGCTGTTCTATGATAAAGTGACTGTTCAATATTTTCCACTTTAAACATATCCACCAAGAATCCTCAAGGGGCTTCACCCATCTCATTCTTACACCATCCATTCATTCATCTATGTTTTCATTTAGTGAGCAATACTTATTGAAAGTGTTTTATATGTGACGTCCTGGCATATCCACAGTTGCAAAGGGGACTTTCATGAACCAACAGACTTGGTTCCTGACCTCATGGAACCACATCAAAAGCCCTGCTCCCTCTCCCAGCCATTGTATCAGGGAGCTCTTCCTTCAGTTAGTGTGAGAAGGGGGCCTGCTGGAGAGGAGTGCTCTAATTGTGAGTTAGAAATCTGTTATTGTCACAGCAACCTTACTTTCCTATTGGATCAGGTCCAATAGGAGTAAAAGCCCTGACTGCAAGATTCTGCTTAACGCTTGCATCCAGCAGAATACCTCACACCTAGTAGGTATGGAGTAAATGATGAGCACGACTAGGGAACTCCAGACAGCGACAATAAGGTAACTTGCTTCTGCTATCACAGCCCTATTCTCACTTCATTTACATCCCTGGCTAGGGCTCTTCCTAATGTCTTAGAGCTGTATCTCCTAGGAACTGGATTGTCTTGACACATGCTCCGTTTTGGCCCAGACATTAACATTGTTGGCTTCGATGCTATCACAGACTCCATTTAAAGGTATATGCTTTGGTAAGTCAAATTATTTTAACTATATTCTAACCACTTCAAACATCTATCTTTGAGCCCCACAGATGTCTTTTGCTTCTCTTTCAGCTCTTTGCCCCAAATTAAATTGGTTTTCTCCACACTTAATCATCACAACCGTCTACTAGCCTGATACAGACAGGCTCAGGACGAATCTACATTTGGAGATTCAGCTGGTCTTGAAAGGAGGAGCAAGCCAGGGAAAGGGGGAGGCTAAAAAGAGTTGTGTTTTTCCCCCTCTCTCTGCAGAGCAGGGACCTTCACAATGCACCGCAGTGTGTGAGCAGAGCTGCCTGCCGTGATACCATTGAGCCATAATGGATGACTTGTGCTGCCCAGACTTAACAGGCCAGTGAGCAACATCAGGCTGCAGATGGAGTGCTCTGAGACTGCCATGCATTAAAAAAAGATAAAAAATAAAATTGTCTGTGGCTATTGTCGACGTATTTACCCCTTGTTTAGGGATTCCCATGGCAACGAAAAGCTGTTCCCACTAGCGGAGATGAGAAATGTGCGCTGTAGAAGGCTGTGCTGTTTGCCCAGGAAACGAACCCGATCTGCGTGCAACTGCTCCCTCTCGTGACAACTTGGTGAACCGCAGGGCTTTTCATAGTTTGCTTTGGCACCAAGCTCTCACCACCATATGTTACGGCTCTTAACTCGAAAAGCATAATATTGTTATATTAAATTAGCATGACTTATTTTCTGAGGAGACTTCTAAAACTTCATTGTTTTGGGTTGTTTAATTCTTGCTTTCCAAGGTTTTGTTTTGTTTTCATATTTTAAACTAAATCCAGAAAATATGCAAGTTGCTGGCTTGATCCAAACTCTTCTCCAATGGCCTTGCCTATGTGTCCCACATTTGGAAAACCAGATAAAGAAGAAAAACAACTAACATGGAAGGAGTTGTTAGGATCTCTGAGAACACTGTTCTTTCTTTCCTAGTAGAGGGGCTGGCATACAGTTATAATCTTAGGGAGCTCTCAGGCATGGCATTGTTTCTCTGTCCTGTCCCTTATAACCTCCCTTTCACCAGCTGTCACCCATGACAATGTCCAGGCTAAAAACTAATATGCAGACCACCCGGGAGCACAAGATTTTTCAGGGGCAGGAAATTCTACCCAAAACGTGCACATGAGAGGGGCCACGCTAGAGTTAAAACAATCTCTACTTTCACTTCCAAACTCCCCCATAACTTTGCAGATTCCGTGGAAAGACCCTAACCTTTCAAGAAGTCACAACTAGAGCGTCATCCCTTTCCTTTGTCCCTCTGCTGAGATTTTATAGCTCTTTCTTTTTATTTCTACCTTTTCATTGGGTATTATATGCTGCCTTATGCTATTAATATTTTTACGTGAATTTGTCAAGTGTTTTCATCTCTAATATGAGTTCCTTGGGAATAAAGACCTTCTTTGAATGTCTGAATTCTTCATGTAGTTTTGATGGTTCAGTTGATTGGATTTTTTTTACACACAGCTTGGTGCAGTAATATTTGCAAAGAGAGACATTAGCCAATGGGGAATACATGTTTCTGATATGATCCGGATTCCTGGAGAGTGGGTCCAGCAAGATATACTGCCCTGAGAACCAATACTGAAGAAGAAAAAGGGGAAGGGAACTTTATCTTTACTGAACTGTCAGTGTCTTGGTTTATTATTAAATAATTCACTAGATTATATTAACAGGTGCCTACTACAACCCTATGTGGTAGATACAATATTCACTTTCTAGATAGGAAAACGGAGCCTCAGAAATGTTAATTAACAAGCTGGATGTCACAGGGTTACCAACTGATGCTGACAGGTTTCAATAAGTCTTCCTGTTGTATCTCATTGATTTTTTAAAAGGAAGTTTTCAAACTTTCACTGAAGAGAAGCTCCTTTTGATACTTCTAGTATTTTTGATCCTCAGGGAAGAAACAGGAGGTTCTCAGAGAGCAAGTTACTGGTGTCTGAGAAGGGGTAATAATTAGCCTTACTTCCCATCCACTGGAAATGAACCCCGGAAGGTACCATAGAAAAGAGCCACCAGTAGGTATCTAGGCAAGGTTTAAAGATCAACTGGTATTTCCAGGTCTGTGTATTGTGGACTCTTGCTCAACAACAGAGGTCTCATTATATTTTTCCCGAAACACTAGTATCATAAGCTATTTTCCTAAAAGAAGATGCTGGGAAAAATATATTTCAGAATCCTGAGTGGGAAAATTTAGAATGGGTTCTGGGAAGTTCTATAATTTAACAATTAAGGAAAAATTTTAAATTGTCTAACCTGGCTAAACCTTAAATTTTACAAACACAAATAATAATAGCTCCTGTGTGTTTGTTAGATCCCCACCAGTTTATATCTGTGAAAATAAATTTTCTAACACTGATCTTGAAGCAAGTACACGGACGTTTAAGGCAAGCAAGGAATATTACCTGGACTAAGAAGTTGTGGATCCTAAAATAAAGAAATGATATGAAGGAAATTAGATATGACAACCACAATACGAGTGGATATATTGAAATTATTCATGTAAAGATTCATATGGTCAGAGGATACTGTTTTGCTTTACAAAGTTTAATGAGGAAAAGGTAGAACTTAAAGTATTAATTGCTCTTGTTGACTGTATTTTGTTATTTCATTTTAAGTGAAAGAAGCCCTTTTGCACTAATTGTTCTCAAAGTCAAAGAGTACATTTCAAAAAATTCAGTGTTGGTAATCCCCTCAGTCCTTGGATTCAGAAAACTTTCCATGATGGGACCACTCTTGTTTCTCTATATTTCTCCTTCCTCTTCTTCTTCCTCACTTTCTCCCCACCCCCATCCCCAAATCACACTTGCAATTTTGGTCTGTTTTATGTCTAGACTAATGGGCTTAATTATTCTCAATGCTCATTTTTTAAATTCCCTACTCCTTTTTACACTCTATACTTTTTTCATTGCCATATTTTCTGCAAGATTTCCCATTTTGGTGGTGGAGGCAACCTTGACAAAATTTTTGTGATATCAAAAAGTACTTGAATTCTATCTCCAATAATTACTAGGTAGAAGACCTGGAGCAAGTGATTTAATACCTTTTAGTTTCAGGTGTATTTATCTGTTAAACGGATTTAGTAATTCCTGCCTTAAGTGAACTTTTTAGAAATACCTTATACACATTTTAGTATTAATCTTAGGGGTATATAAAATGCAAAGGTCCAAGTATAGTGCCTATAATATAGTAAATGCCTAGTGAGTATTAATTCTGTCCACAGAATGTAAGGAGAATATTTGGCATACTAGATTCTTTGGGTATTTGTTTATGACCACTCACTGAAGGAAGTTCAAGGAAATGGAAGATCTGTGTGGTGATGCAGGGGACTTCATGGAACCCAGGAAGTAGTACAGGCAGGACGAAATGTGGAAAAAAAAAAAATTAGCCATCAGGCAGCTGCTCTTTTTGTCTCTACATCTCACACTTTCAGCCTAGATTACAGTAGAATATAATCTAGGCTGTAGATACCAGCAGAGTATGTTACATAATGTATTCATTCCTATAGCCCAGTTCTCTTCTTTGACTGAAGTCTGTTGAGAGTCACTAAGACATAACCCTGTGTCATCTGTACAGAATTTCACCACTTCTTCCAAGTCCACCATGATCAGCCAATAAACTAGAGAAATAATTTTGGTGGCTTTTGTGGGTGATTTTAATCTACAAATGGAGGGGAAATTTGTGGACTATAGGTGGAAGACCCTTTTGGCAGAGGCAAATGGTTAATTCCAAAGAAGAATTATATCATATATTTCATATCATCTTTTATTCTTTGAGAAAATTTAAAGTTTTCTTCTCTTCTTTCAAACATTCTGGAGATTTTATTATTATTATTGTTTTCACAGGGATTGCCCGTGTTTAAAAAGTCTAAATAAGGGTGTCTTTGTGACAAAAATATTCATCACAAAATCTGGGGACATGAAACCCTTGCCTATCCCCAGGGAAGGAAGTCATATTGAAAAATGTAAGCAGAGCAATCAGAAAAGAAGCATAAGATGAACTGATAACTATCAATCAATGAATCTTCTTTCCCCCTTAACCTCTTCAACCCATGATCACCCCACCCACGGCCCCACCATGCTTTCCTGTCATGGTCCAGAAAGCATATTTAACAAGGACATGGGAGCAGTGATCCAGTTAACTTAACCAAAGTCCCCCTATTCTTACATGTTAATCCTTGCTCAGCCATTCAATTTTAAGATGACCTCTGACATTTTTTGAAAAGGGGATTATGGTGCTGATGTATTAAAGAACTGCTAATTACTCTTTTAAAAGAACTTTGAAACTATAGGGGAAGATAAGTATTTGGCTGTAATAGGCTTGATCCTCCTTTTTCTTCCACAGATTTCCATTTGCCAACAACTTGGATTAAGTCTATCATTAGAGAAATGTAAAAATATTATGTCAGGTTTTGTTTCACCTGCTCGTCTACTAATTCAACATTTACCGAACATCTGTTATATGCAAAAGCACTAGTTTAAGCTTTAGTGATATCAAAAGATGGATTTACATCAGCCCAGCCATAGAGTTACTCTGTGTCTGTAAAAGGCCTCAGGCTGGTAAACAAATGATTGCAATTTAGCATGAAAAGCATATATGGTGAAACTGTCATGGTATAGAAAGCATGGAGAAAGGATCAGGATTAAGGAGGGATGACAGAGACAATATCAGGATGTACTGAATGTATTATACTTGCAAGAGTGGCAGTTGGGTAGATAAATAAGCAAAAGATGTTTTGGGGAAGTCTTACCTTTTCTCCCAGTTTTAAAAAAAATCTTCCTTGTCTTTCAATACTTTCACAAATGAATCTGTTTCCACTGAATGTGGTATGTTCAGACTGTTCCCCAACCCAGATTCATTTGTGTTAAATAAATATGATCTGCAAACATTGCCTAAATGTCTACCAAGAGATAAAGCTAAAGCCAAAATAAAGCCCAGTTCTTGGCTCAAGGCTCTTACAATCTGCCTACATCCAAAGTTATAAAGAAATTAATTCATATTCTATAGGGAATAAATACTAAATTATGATGAATAGATAAAACAAGTTCTACAAATGATCAGAGGAACAAGAAGTTATGAAGAAATCACACCCTATTTTATATTGAATGATGATAATGATTCTACTAGCCATTTATTGAGCACCTACTTTATGCTAAGCACACTATGAGGCATTTTATAGTATCAAATGTAGTCTAGCCATAATCTTGCAGTGAAGATATTATTATCTCTATTCTATGGTACGGAATGGTTAAATATTTGCTCAGAATAGGTGATGGAGCAAGTATTCAAACTCACTGTATGCTCTTCTTTTTCTCTAACAAGCTATGTGACAGTGTGTGAGCCATTTAACATTTTTGGTCACTATTTTCTTAGTCTGTAAAATGACCAGTATATTAGTTTTCTGTTGCTGGTAGGCTGAAAAATTGCTCCACAAATATATATATTCACTCTTAATCTCCAGAACCCCTGTGACTATTCCTTAATATTGCAAAATATGTGATAAAGTTACAGATCTTAAGAAGAGGGCTTTATCTTGGAGTATCTGAAGGAGCCTCAATGCAATCACATGTGTGCTTACAAGACAGAAGCAGAGGGAGATTAGACACAGACATGCACAGAGGAGAAGCCTACGAGAAGCGGGAGGCAGCGATTGGTGATGGGATTACAAGCCAAGGGGTGCCCAGAAATGCAGGGCAGCCACCAGAAGCCAGGAGGGTTGAGCAGATTCCCTCCCACTCCCAATGGCCTCCAGAGGGAGTCCAGCCCTGTTAACCCCTTGATTTTGAACCTCTGGCTTCCGGAACTGTAAGAAAATAAATTTTGGTTGTTTCAAGCCTCCAGGGTTTTTGTTATTTCTTACAGCAGCCTTAGGAAACTCATGCATTGTCATAACAAATCACCACGATTTTAGCAGCTTAAAAAAACACAAATGTGTTATCTCACAGAAATCTGAAATGAGTCCAGGTGGGCTCAGCTAGTTCCTCTCTTCTTTCTTCTAAGTCTCAGAAGGCTGAAATCAAGGGGTCAGCTGGCCTGGGCTTTTATTTAAAGGCTCTGGAGGGGAATTTTCTTCCAAGAGCATTCAAGTTCTTGGCAGAATTCAGTTCCCTGTGATTGTAGGCTGTGATCCCTGCCACAGCTTGGAGTCTCTTGTAGCACCTTCAGGCTTGTCACATGTCCCCTTTGTCATATGGTCCCCTTGTCACATGACCCTCTTGACACATAGCCCCCTTGTCACATGGCCCCCTTAACATATGACCCCTCCATCTTCAAACCAGCAAGAGTATATTGAGTCCTTCCCACTTTTCCAACCTCTCTGACCTCCCCTGTGCCACATCTCTTCTGCCTCCAGGCAGTAAATTCTTGGTTTTTAAGGGCTCATGAGATTAGAGTGTGCACACACAAATAATCCAAGTTAATCTTATTTGAAGGTCTATAATCTTAATTATATCTGCAAAATCCCTTTCTGACACATAATATAACATATTCACAGGTTCCAAGGACATCTCTGGGAGGGAAGGGGAGCATTCTGCCTACTACAAGGAGTTAGAAATGGGTTATGTCCAGATAAAGTTCTATGAAAACATATGTATTACTTAGGGTACAAGTGTAGCTGCTAGAAAAAAAAAAGGGACTCCAAAATACACTGTCTTAAATAAGATTGAATTTTATCTCTTTCTCACCAGAGCTCCCTGAAGAAGGCCATCATACAAAGTACTAACGTCATCTTTTTTTCTGCTCTTCCCTGGGGACTTGTTTTTGCCTGCAAGATTGAAGCTAGGTTTCCACCATAATTGTTCGCGTCCTAGGTCAAACTCAGAGTCCAACAAATTTGAAGTGGACAGCCAACAATTTCCTTTTAAGCACATGATATTGAAGTTGGAGCCTATCACCACCACTCAGTGGCAAGAACTTAGGATATGATAGTGCCCAACTACTAGAGAGGCTGGGAAATGAAGTCTTCAAGTAGGATGTCATGTACCATGTTAAAATATTTAACTATAGAAGAGAAGAATTTATTTTGGGGACCACTATAAATCTGCCACAACATGGAATTCAAAATTTTAGGAAAACCAGAATAGAGAAAAGAAAATATCTGGAAATATATTTTCATCAAAAGTATTGCAATTGGGATGGATGGAATATGCTTAAGAAACAACAGGTATAATATATGGTTGAAATAGAGAGATTGTGCATAAAAATCAGTGATCAGAAAATTTGAAAAGGAACAGAATTCCCCCTGAGAACATGGATCTTGGATCTTATTCACCATGTTATCACAAGGACTTAGCAATATGTCTGGCACATAATAAATGTGTATTCAATACATTTTTTAAACTGAATTTGCCCATTTCAGGGAGATGGGACTTCCACCAATGCTAGGATAACTGTGCTAGCCACTAGGAGCACATGGGGGATTGGGGGGGGAAAACACACTCCTACTCTTTTGAGCTTATGATCTACCCAGAGGTAAGGAGACAATAATAAAATGACAACATAAATAAACTCATAATTACAAACTGTGAATAATATGAAGAAAAATCAGAGGGGGAAAGTAGAGGTACCTATTCTAGTCCGGAGGATAGGAAGTCTTCCTTAAGAACAGGGACTTGGAGCTAAAATATAAAAGGTAGGAAGATGTTGAGTGAATGATATCTAGGTAGGTGTAAGATAAATGAAAGTATGACCAAAGTGTGAAAAAGCATTCCAGTACTTCCTACAGCTTGTGGAATCACTATCTGGTGATTTTTAGTTTATTTGTTTATGTGTTTATTATCTGCCCCTCCAACTAGAAAGTAAGTACCATGATGATGTACAGTGGGCACTTAAAAACGGTAGTTTTACTGCATTAGTGAAAGAGTCTAAGAACATTGCCCATTATATCACTGTCCTGGTCCATTTGGGCTGCTATAGCAAAATACCAATACTGAGTAGCTTATAGACAATAGAAAAGTATTTCTTACAGTTCTGGAGTTTTGGTTATCCAAGATCAAGTCAGAGCAGGTTCGGTGTCTGTTGAAGGCTGGCTTCCTGGTTCATAGATGGCAGCTTCTCGCTGTGTCCTCACGTGATGGAAGGGGCAAGGCTCCTCTCTGGGGTATCTTTTATAAAAGGAGTAATCTCATTCCCGAGGGCTCCAGCCTCATGACCTAATCACCTCTCAAAGGCCTCACCTACTAACGCTATCACATTGAAGTTTAGGCTTCAATACATAAATTTTGGAGTTGGGGGACACAAACATTCTGACCATAACAATCATAGTGTCTTCTTTATAGAGGCATTTAAGAGAAATGTCTCTGAGTTTTCAGTTCTCAGTATCAAGGTCAGATGTGTTTCTCTTAACGAGGGAGTGTTAATTTGTTTTTAACCTACAGATCCTATGAACACGATCCATTTTACGGCTCTGTGACCTGTGCGGTTCCACAGGGCCCTGCCCTCACAAAGGTCCTTTGCTTTGGATTTAACGCTCATTAGATACTGTTTTGAAATTCTCAATAATTTTATCCTAAATTTGTATTTTGTAAGGGCAACAGAGCATGCTTGGGGGTTTAGAGCCTCAGTTCACAGTCCTCCCTCCCACTGCTTCCCTGCCTCCCTGGAATGGATCCTTGGCTTCCCATCGCCTTGTTTTCTGTTGCTCTGCCTGTTCCTGACCTCCCCCTTCCAGCCCACCCAGATGCTGACACCTCCTGCCCCCATGCACCCCGGGCACTGCCTACCCTCTCCCTTTAAGGCTGGTGACC
The DNA here is from genome assembly GCF_020740605.2 of Lemur catta. Taxonomy (NCBI): domain Eukaryota; kingdom Metazoa; phylum Chordata; class Mammalia; order Primates; family Lemuridae; genus Lemur; species Lemur catta. The sequence goes on from NC_059136.1 coordinate 40,879,743, forward strand.
ATTCTACAGCTGGGGAAGACTTGTGCACAGGCATAAGCCATGGGCAGGGGTGGGGCTGGGCAGTGTGGACCCTCTGGTGTCTCAGGGTGTGTTGTGGCCATGGTGGTCTCTGTCCTGGGCTGGCAGCAGTATGTGTGGTTGGCGGGGCAAGCCTCTTGCTCATTCCCAATCTAGGATTTTCAAGCCTTTGAAGGTTGCCCATCCATTGTATGTTGGGTTAGCAGGCCATGGGAAGAGCAGACTGGCTTCTTGTACCCAGAAAGGGCACAGTGTTTAGGCCTGGTGGCTTGCAGGAAGGAGAACCCAGCAACACATGGGCCATGTGAGCCAAGCTGGGAGTAAGGTTCCCACTACCCAGGAGAGTTTGCATTCACCCAGCCAGTATCCCCACGCCCGAGGGAGTGTACCATTAAATAACAAATAAAAAACACCAGGACAAGTCGAGAGTGAGAGAGTGGTGCAGAAAGGAAAAAAAAGTTTCATGTTTTATTACATTTAGTGGCATTTTTCCAGCTTTTTGAATAAGGGGCCCCACATTTTCATTTTGCACTGGGGCCTGTAAATTATGTGGCTGGCCCTACCTATAAATCACATACTAAATCATATTTTACTCATTATGCTGGCTGCTAGGAAAGCCAGAACAAAACTTACAACCCAACTTTAGCACAATATCAAAGAATTTATGGTATATATTTTGAGTAGAGAAATAATCTTACACCTGTCTTTTTTCTTGATTTTATTTCTCTTCAACTCTTCGTAGACCCATAGAGGGAAAATCTTATTTTTCATTTATTTTTGAAAACTTTAAACCTTTTTACATACCCATCTAGGGTATAAACAGTTACTAATTAAATAGCAAATCGATTATGTACTTCGCACTCTCATGGAACTCAATAAATCTTGGTTGATATGAGTTGTGATCCTTTACTTCAGGTAGGAATTTTCCATCATCACAGATGGTACTGTTTTATGAATAACACTTCCCCCTGTGTAACCCTCATCAGACTTGTGGTCTCTGGCTTCTTCACTGGCATGTTCAACAATGACACCATGAATGGAATCTGTCCTCCAAAGGGACATTACCTTCAACGTTTGGACTTCTCACTAGAATAATCCATCAGCAGTAAATTTTTTTAGCAGTAATTTTTTATTGATCACCTACTATATGCCAAGTTTTTTTTTTCTAGGCATTGAAAAGACAAGTGATGCACAAGTCAGAGGCTATCGCTAGCCACAGAAGAGTTCAGTCCTAGCAGAAGAGAGAGATGATCAACAAGTAAACAAATAAATAATACCATTGCAGATCATACTGTGCTATAAAGGAAGTAAACAGGATTGTATATTACAGGCAAAAGCCAGGGGAGTGTGGGACCTTCATTTCATAGAGTGATCCATGGATCATAGGCCTCTCTGAAAAGGTAATGATTAAACCAGAATTTTGAGGATCCTAGGAGTCAGTCATCCAACATGATGGGGGCAGAGAATCTAGGTGGAAGGGTAAAAAAGACAGGAAAAGAAAGGAGTAGGTATGGCCAGCTAAGAGGTATATCAAGAAAGGCTGAAAATGGTCCATGATACCGCTGAGGAGTTAGCCGGCTTGGGCCCTTCCCACCTTCCTGGGCTCACCCTCTGCTACTGAAGGGCTCCCTCTGGTGGCCGCCACGCGTAAACATTCTCACAGGACAAAATCATAAGCTATAGAAGAAATGAAAGATACCATGAAAATGGTAGCCGGGTGGGCAGGGAACAAGTGAGCCAGGAAAAGCGAGTGCATGCCCAAGATAGGCTGTGGTCACTGAACGGCCTAAGAAAGATCAGAAAGACAAGGGTAAATCCAATTCATTCTGACAAGGGATGAAAAGTGTGGATGCTTTACCCAGCTACTTAGTTATTATCCAAATAATTAATGCAGCCAATACTTAGTTTCCAACAAGCAACAGGCTGATCGCTGTCTGTGATGAAACTTTACAATTAAAAGTTTCATTTTCCTTTCTCCACGCTATCATAAATTGCCAGGAAATAAGGGAACTGGAACATTTGAGTGTAAATCACTCTTAGCCAAACTAGGACTCAAAAGGCTTTCTTTCTGTTGTTCAAGTCCCAGCCTGTCCACTAAGGTATCTCTCTGCCTGACAACACTACAGAGGCTCTAGATGAGTTTCTGTTTAACACTCCATGCAGGGGGCAGTGATGGTCAGCAGATGGGATTATTAAAAAAGTTGTTCTGAAACTCTAAAACACTGAATAAATGTTAGGTTGTTGATCATGGTGATGATGATGATAGTTGTATAATTCTGTTTTAGCCAAGTGGTAGTTTCCTAGAAAAAATAAACCCGACTTTTACTGGCAGAAAGGTTTTTCAGGGCAACATTCTGTGAATGAAAATGTTCACTGCAGAAAGTGAAGGCTTCCAGGGATTGCAGTAGGTGGTTAGCTTTGTCATTGAACTAACATCATCACAGCCTTGCCTTAATTTAACCCCATTAAGTAGAATAAAACCATGTGAGATCCTTTAGATGAGGGGCGAAGGGCGGCCGGGGATAAAGCTCCCTGAATGTCCTTTTTAACTGAGTGGAGCATGTCAAGAACTCAGACTACTTCAGGTTTCAAGGGTCTAAAGAACCCAGCCATGGTTTGACGTTAACCAAAGTTTTGAATGAGTTTGAGGGGAGGAAGAGAGAGTGGAGGGGTATATTTTGGGGTCAGATAAATCAAAGCACATTTGGCCAGACACTGCCCCCCTTCATTTCCAAGCACATGTGAATTTCCAGGGAAATTGAATCCATGTGTTCCTGATTCATTTACATTTAACTCTTCAAAATGCTTTGTAAGCCCTCCAAGAAACCTTCAGTGTATTGAGCCAGAAGATTGGGCTTTGTTAGCAATGCAGGCATCTATTATGCTGCATGAATGGGACTAGGTTTTAAAGACAGAACTAAGGAAAGTCAAGTGGTTTGAAAATTTGATTCAACATATTCCCCCTAATTTCTGGGTCTTAACCACCAAAACTTTTGCAAAACATACACAGAAATAAACATTCTTTTTCATGACACCCATTGAGCAAAGAGCTGCTGGCCTCAACACCTCTTTCCACTCAAACCTAAGTCTCCGTGATGACCAGAGACAGAATAACTGACACTTGACAGAGCCTCGTCCTTCCCAATGTTAGTTTTCTTTTCCTGTGCTCCACTTGCTTTCTTCTCTGAAGTGGAAAGGCTGCTGCTGCCACCCCTGCATCTTTGATAAGAATTGACGAGACCCAGGAGAGTGTGGGAAGAGTCTCTGGCTTTAGCAGTTTGGCAGAAGTTCCATGGAGACTTTCTGATCTTCCTCCACATGCTGCAAATCCCTAGAAGTCCTTTGACAGAGAGGAGGTTCAGAAGGGCAGTCTTCCTGTCCTCATTTCTACTGAAAAAAAAAAAAAGCATACAAATATATTTTAAAAATGAGCATAGCCACCAGATTATATCCTCTGACAAAGCAGACATAATAAAAATGTTCGTTTCTTTGAGTGGGGTAGGGAACAGTTTGAGATCAGTCACTTCCTCCTTCCCACACATCTGAATGCAGTCACACAAGGTCACAATCCATCTTCAGATTGCACAAATGCTTTGACAAAAACCTATGCTTCCTTTGTTATTCCGTAATAGCTCAGAACGTTTAGCTCACAAAGGAGACAAGCATCTACAAAAGAAATTGCCAGTGCTCACATGTGAATCCTGCTCAAGGTACTTCCTTCCACCTTTCATCTCTGGTGCTCCTCCATTTATAGGATATTCACAGAGCAGGGGCATTGTGAAGAGTGGCAAGTATTTCCGGGATTATTCAGCCTAGTTCTAATAAAGTCTTTGTTAATAGGTCGAGTGCTGCTGTTAGTAGGTCAGAACAATTTTACATTTGCTTATGTGATTATGTCAATAATCCCCAAGGTCTCTTGCTAGAGTGTGAGCCCTATGCGGACAAGAATGGCATCATGTCTTATGTTTGTAGTGTTTGAACCTGCTGCACTGTAGATGCTCAAAAATATTTACTGAATGTTTTTAATGAGTCCTTACTATATATGCCAGCCATGATGCATTAAATTCCATCTAATGTTCATAATAAACCTAGGAGGTACATGCTCTTAGGATCTCCATGTTACAGGCGATGAAATGGAAGCTTAGAAACACTAAACAGCCTACTAAAGCCATCTAGGTTAATAAGAGGTGGAACCAGAGCTCAGGGGTAGGTTTGTTTCATCCTATTAAGCTCTGGTCTCGTAAGGTTCACTTAGGATAGCCCTGGTGAATATGAACTTCATTTTCAAAAAGAAGCATTTCAGTTTACACCATAGAAGTAAATACCTAACTGATATCTGTAAGAAGCGACCTCACTAATTAGCAAAAAAAAAAAATTTCTCTTGACACTCTTTGTGTGCTACATATTCCCTGAATTTCCCTCTGCAGACATCCCAAAATATTCACTTATCTCTTCGAGTATACCAATAACGTGTTATTTAACACATCCACTCATTCAGTGTATGACTTATAGTTTGTCTAAATTTTGATCTAAGATTCTGAACTCTGAAAGCTGGAAACATTTAATGAGTCCTTTTCTTTGATTTTAGCCTGCTTTCTTTGCCTTCTGAAACGGTTTCTTGAAGACCACAGCCACGTAAGTTCTCTTTGATAAGCTCACTACCAGCTGTTTTATGTAAGGGCAGTGAAGTGATTCATAAGCAAACATAGGACTTTCCTGATACCTAAGAGACTTTGTAATCCTTGCTAGATATTCCGATTTGAAGTATTTCAACCTCAAGTTGATAAAATAAATAAATATATGTGTGTTTATTTCTGTGTGTATAAAATTTTTATTGTAAACCATAAAGCACAGTACAAATATTAGTTATAGTTGTTTAAGTAGGAAATAAATAAACTGCTAGTGAAGTCTGCCGCTGTCAGTTTTGCTTTTGTGGCACTGTGTCTGCTGATTCTCCAGGACACTGAGCTTTGTGGAATCTACCAGGATGCTGCTTTTCTTGCAACCCATTCAGGAGTAGAAGAGACAGGACCACCTTTAGGCAACATTTCATTGAGTGAAGAATTATAATCCCTAACAGGATTCAAGAACACCATGGAATGATTGACTCGATGAGATAAGCTTAGAAGCAGAGAATTAGACTTGAAAATATCTTTAGAGCTTTTCCAGCATAGATTGTTATCTCTCAGTAGATACATTTCATAACCTAGTGAAAAAATATTAGTGTTCTGCACTGCTCTACAGAAGTGCTTCTCAAACTTTAATGTGTGCATGAATCCCCATGCGATTTTGTTAAAATTCAGACTCCAGTACAGTGGATTTAGGTTGGCACCTGAGATTCTGCTTTTTATCAAACTCTCAGTTGATGGTGATGATACTAACCCATGGGCCACGCATTGAACAGCAAGGCCCCAGAGATGATGTCATACAGCTTATAGACTTAAGAATTAGGGCTGACTTTGAATTTAGCCTGCATGGCTTGGAATTGCACCAGGCCACTTACTGTGTGATCTTGATCAAAGTAGTTTACTCCTTTTCGCCTAATCCACATCTGAAAATGAGGAGAATATTAGTACTTACTTCATAAGCTTTTGTAACAATTACATAATTTTTTTTATTTCAGCATATTATGAGGGTACAAAAGTTTACATTATGTATATTGCCCTTGCCCCACACCCCCCGAATCAGAGCTTCAAGCGTGTTCATCCCCTAGACAGTGCGCATCGCACTCATTATGTAGGTATACACTCATTCTCTCCACCCCACTCCCCGACATCTGCCCGACATCCGATCAATGTTGTTCCTAAATGTGCTCTTAGGTGATGATCAGTGAAACCAATTTGATGGTGAGTACATGTGGTGCTTATTTTCCCGTTCTTGGGATACTTCACTTAGCAGAATGGGTTCCTGGTGTATCCAGGAAAATGCAAGAGGTGCTATATCACCATTGTTTCGTATAGCTAGTAGTACTCCATGGTATACATATACCACATTTTATTAATCCACTCATGTATTGATGGGTACTTGGATTGTTTCTACATCTTTGCAATTGTGAATTACGCTGCTATAAATGCTCTAGTGCAGTTGTCTTTTTTATAGAATGTCTTTTTTTCCTTTGAGTAGATTCCCAGGCAATCGGATTGCTGGATCAAATGATAGTTCTACATACTTTTAAAATATTATTTAAATCCTAAAATTTATGGAAAATACTAAATATGCTAAATAGTTAAAATTTCTAATTCCTGAAAATGCTCGTGCATGTTTTACTGAAACTATTTGGAGAGAATTTATGAAATAACTAACACTTTTCTCCATTTTGTAGATGAGGACATTGAGGCATAGACAGATCCAGTAATTTACCCCTTGCAACCAGCCAACATTTTGAAAAGAGGGGATTAAGAGATTGAGAAACTCCTTGGAAGAGAAAATCAGCTCTCATAGGGAAATTGGACTTTAAGTTGGCTGGAATTGGTATGCTAAGTTGTAAAGTTTTACAATAAAGCTTTAAAGGGAGATTGAAGAAGTTTATTTCATATATAAAGAAGTGTAAAAGTTTCTTTTTTCTTTCTTTCCTTCTTCTTCTTCTTGTTATTTTTGCAAATTTGAATTGTATTGTGAGTACCTTTCAAAATCCCACTTTGCGTTCCCGTCTCTCACAATAGGTAAGTGGGTAATGGGTTCTGGGTTCCCTTAACAATCATGTGTACTTTCTAAAGAGCAATGATCTTGTAACTTGGATGTTCCCCCCCACACACACTTTTTTTTTGGTCCGATCCTTTGTTAGAAGGGCAAAGAAAATAAGTAACATAAAGAATGAAGGAAAATAGAGACCTGAATGAACCACTAAAGACACCATTGATCTCTCCCTAATTAAGAGCTGGCTCTGTTGTACTCTTCTGCTGGAAAGAGCAAAGACTTCCTCTAATACACACTAAAATCAGTTCTAATCATTGACATCTTCCTGTCTACAGATGGCACCATGTGTGTGCCTTCCCTGGAATTGCTCACCCTCTCCTACTCATTCACATCCTAGCTCCCAGTTCTTTAGCATCCATTCTGGTGCTCAAGTATTTTAATTTTAATTTTAATTTTTTTTTTGTAAATGCTCTCTCCTGCTATCTATAAGATGTGACCAGTTTCTTGAGGTCGCTAAATACCAGTGCCTCTATTAAATAATAATTCTTAATGCCACATTGCCTTTGTTCTTACAATTGCATTCTACATTTGTCAGAGAGACATTTCACCTCAAACAGGACCAATTTTGAAGAAAAATAAAAATAGGTTGCTATTAGAAGTTTCTGTCCTCTCTCACGCTCTCCTTCGTAGTGTTCACATTTTTCTTTTTCCTTTTGAACCCAGTAGTATAGTCATTTATGTGCTTTAGCATTTGAATCCAGCTATACCACCTCTGTGACTGTGAAAAAATTATGTAAACTGAGTCCCAATTTATCTATCTGCAAAGTGGGGATATGATGGTCAGAGTGCCTATATCCCAGAATCACTGTGAGTATCAAACACATTTACGTTGTGTGCATAGTATCTGGCACATGCTAAACACACAATAAACGTTACTTTTTACTTTCACTATCTTCATTCTAGGTTCATGGACAGGTCACTATAATTAATAACTTACAAGCTTTTTATTAGAACCCAGAAATCCTGACTGCTCAGCATCTGTTTTCCGTATGTTTCTGCATTACCTCCAAAATTTCCCACTGACCACATCTATGAAATGATTCATAATACATGAGGCTTGCAATTATTGAAATATTCACATAGATGTCCACAACTTAAACATTGGACTCTTTTTGGTTTTGTTCATGCATCATAAGTTCAATTTTTCTTTCAAGTGTTTTCATCCTAACAGCAAGATGCCACCCCCAAGAGGTAGAGAAGATGTAAGTTCTGGCGTGTGAAAGAATATATGTGGCAGACCAAGTGCAATTACAACACAGTTAGTCCCAAATGTTGGTCCCTAAAAGCATCCAGATTGGCTCTTTATATGGAAGGCCAGTCTTGCAGATGAGGTAGATTTAATAAAGTTGGCAATGAAAACATCAATGTTATGAGCTAATTAAGGGCTGGTTCTCTGTATTATAGTCTTTATATACCTTTTTGTATGAGATTAGGGTGGGAGTAAGGGGAAGAGGGAAAATATAAATGTACCTACAGACATTAATACAGCTTGGCTGAAAGCAGCAAAGCAATAGTACAGCCCTTATCTGGCCATATTCCAGACATGGCTTAATGACCTCTTTTGCAGATGAAATGTCTAAGCAACTTGTACAAACTCAGAGACAATGCTTCCAGCCTCTTAAGGATAACGTAGAGTTTAGGCTATCTGAAACAGACAAGGATAAAGTCCCTGGGCTATTTGAGTGGAAACTGAGGCTTAGTGAGATTAAATATTAATAAGTGGCCTAAGATCATACAGGGAGTGACAGAATCAGGATCAAGTCCAGAGATGTCTGAAACCAGAGTTCATGATTTTGCAATTACAACACAAAGAAAAATGATAGAGTGCAAGTTGCCTGGTGTGAGGACAGGAAAAGTCGTTTGAAGGAATGGGCTGGAAGGAGGCAAGTTTGTCAAATCACCTGGCCACTTTGGTATTTCACAAAGATACATCTGATTACTGGGCTGATGATCAGTAAGTTTTCAGCAAACAAGATTACACATGATATATATTAAAAGTATTCATTTTATCACATGGTGCAAGGCAAAGATGAAACATTCTGTTTTCTGACATCCCTTTTAAAAGTTGGAATATTGGAGGAGGACTTTTGATTAAAAATAAATCCACTTACTAAAAATAAATCCACTTACCTTTCTTCACATGCTTTAATCTACATTTCACTATATGGTGCTTATTACATTTATTCTGTAAATATGCAGTTTTATAGATATTCCCAAGGTATCACCTGGCAAAGTAATTTAGAATACAATATATCATCACAAAATGCTGAGTATTATATTGCTAATGCCAAAATGAAAAAAAAAAGCAGGGGCTATATATGCTTCTCAATCTAGTACTTACTAGCAAGAAAATGTGGTTTGTAACAACAATGAAGATATGCTGATAATAAAGAGAGAAATAGGGAAAGAGGAAAAGGGGGAAAAGTTGGCAGAGAGAAATGAGCAAAGGTAAAGGAAATTGTAGGTCAGAGGAAGCCTAGATAAAAAACAATTACAAAATTGTCATGAAAATCTCAGAACTATGCACTCACATACATGCACACACGCACTTACATACACTCCCAGGATAAACTGTCTGACCCTAACACCTAGGTTCTTCATTTTTTGTGAAATATATTTTGTTCTACCATAAGAAAAGAACAATTTAATTGTTCTTTTTGTTAACTGGCCAAAATTAAAACCAACTGGAATCCTTGAAGAAAGACCCAAAGTAGATGGGCTATGGTGTCATTCAAAGCTGCGGTTAGCTCTTGTCTACACTGCTTAACCAGCTGAGAGGTGTTGATGAAGATTATTTTTATTCTCATTAGCAGTATCCTCATCTTTAAAAGCCTTGTAGTTTTATCATAAAAATTAAAGATTTTATATATGTGTGTGTGTGAGAGAGAGAGAGAAAGAGGGAGGGAGGGAGAGAAAAAGATGTAATGCTATCACACTATCAGTGGTTTGAATAATTAGCCCATTTATATCATTTTGGGATGGCAAAGTTTATCCTCTCCATCTTCTTCAGCCATCATTTCCAGCACTGTGATCATCCTAGTGATTAAGCTATATTTTTTTATGGCTACATTTTTTATTTCACAGCAAGAAAAAGGAGAGGTGTATCTAAACTATCAAGGCATGCACACTCCAAAACCACTGAAATTTTTGATAAATATTGCCATCTTGCAGTTGCAAACATATAAACCCCACATTTAACATATTTTACTGATTATAATTTCATAAATTCTCAATGACATGTAATGTCAGCTGCAGTATTTTGTTAATTGCTTGAAAAATTGAAAGCAGCCTAAATGATTTACAATAGAAAAATTGCTTAATAAATTTATGTTGTATTCATATTACAGAATGAGACGCAGCTCTTAAAAGGAATGTGATACCATGGTGTATTACTGATATGAAAAAAATAGTCCACAATATAGTCTCAAGTTGAGTAAAAAGAAATTGTGAAGCACTATGAATGATTTGATATCATTCATGTAAAGCAGCAGTCTCCAACCTTTTTGGCACCAGGAATAGGTTTCACGTAAGACAATTTTTCCAGGGACTGGGGTAGGGTGGGAGGTGGTTTCAAAATGATTCAAGCACATTACATTTATTGTGCACTATATTTCTGTTAAAATTATTACATTGTAATATATAATGAAATAATTATACAACTCACCATAATCCAGAATCTGTGGGGGCCTGGAGCTTGTTTTCTTGCAAGTAGATGGTCCCATCCGGGGGTGATGGGAGACAGTGACACCCAAAGTGTGTCACTTATGTCCAGTCTACTCTGTAATCTCATTTTGGTTGCTGTCACTGCAGAAAATCCTGCTCCACAAAGATAGGAAATGGAAGCAGGCTTTTCAGTGCTTTTGTGGCAATCTCAGGACATTCCTCCTTGACTTTAATCCAGAACATATGGAGATTTGAAGTTGTCTCAAACATGCTTTTAAGGCTAACATCACTTGCAATAGCAAGCAGTTGATCCTCTTCTAGCACGGACAAAGTCAATCGCTTATTCACGAATGGGTCGTGGATCCATTCCTTCCCAGTTCAGGGGTCTTCTGTGGCCAGGAAATAATGCTCAGCCTACTTTGAAAGCTGAGCTAGGTGATCATGCACCACCACAAAGAAGGCCCTGGCTCAGTCTCTTTCAAAATCTCTGCTCATGTTTGAAACATGTCAAAAATCCCAATGTTAACTCATCTCCCCCATAATTCCAGTTTGGCTTTGAATGCAGCCACTTTATCTGCTGACTTGAACACAGTTGTCATTCTCCCCTGAAGTGACAGATGGAGTTTGTTGAGCAGGTTGAATGTGTCACACAAGTAAACAAGTTTTGCGACCCATTCTGTGTCACTGAAATGTGCTGCCAGTGCTGACTGTTTTTGTAAAAGCAATCTCTGGAGTGACTTCCATAACTCAAAAACTCTGGCCAGTGATCCACCTTTAGAAAGCTGTCTCACTTCTGTGATCCATCTCTTCACAAAGCTGCATGAACAGATGTGAGTTAAGAGCGTGTACTTTAATGTGGTTGATAATTTTAATCGCATCCTGCAAAATGTCATTGTTCAGTTCAGGTAAAATGTTCTGGCTGGCCAGCATTTCTCTATGGATGACACAGTGCGTAGACTCACATTCAGAGGCGACCTCCTTGAACTGAGTAGTGAAACAAGAAAGCCGTCCGGTCATGGCAGCTGCTCCATCAATGCATATACAGACACAAAATGACCAATTCAGTTTTCCTGAAATGTAATCATTCAAAGACTTGAATACTTCTGCAGCTGTGGTGTTGGTTGGCAACAAAAGTGCACATAACACATCCTCATGCACATCCCCCAGAAAAATGTATCACACAAAAACAAGCATCGTTGCTTTGTTGTCAACCTGGATTGCGTACCGTGGTGACTCATTAGTCCTGTCTAACAATTGTGACTCAATAGCCTCTGCTATCCCATCAATTCATCTAGTTATGGTGTTAGCCAAGAGAGGAACATATACCACTTTTGGGACTGCAGCCTCTCCTAAAAGTTCATGGCAAATGTCCTTAGCAGTGGGCAGGGTCAACTCTTTACCCACAGTAAAGGGCTTCTTAGCTTTAGCATGCCGTTAGCCACTAAGAATGATGCATTTAGTGCCAACATATTTGATGAAGGGGTGGCCTTCAATAATTGCTTCTGCTCTTCATGTTCACGTTTTTTTTTTTTTCTTTTGAAAAACTCCAAAGCTTGTCTTTTAATGCAGGTCGCTTGGTCTCCATGTGGTGAAGCAGTTTTGAAGGTTTCATGGCTTCGTTGGCTGGCCGGTCACCACATACTATACAAAGCTGGCTTGGAGAATGTGAATCACCTGTAGCAATGAACCCGTAATTTACTCTTGGTGTTTTCTTTTAAATGCAGCTTTGATTTTGTTGGCAGTCTTAGAGTCTTCTGCTGTCTTATCATTAAATCTTTTCCCCTTTTCAAAAAAGCTCTCCTGCGGTTTGTTTTTTACTCATTTTTGCTAGGGTTAGCTTGTGGGCTTACCAAAACTATACCTGAGACAAGTGCACAGTGAGGGAAAGAGGTGTGGATAGAAGTGGTAAATAAAATAATGGGCAGGCCACGTGCAGACTAAAATAAATGTCAGATTCTGACTTAAAGCCTCCCACCAGACGCAGCTGTACAACTGAAGTACATTAACGCGCTTGCCACTCTAAAGCCTGCTACCAGATGTAGCTTAATTGTCACTTGCCACTCACTGATAGAGTTTTGATATGAGTCTGCAAGCAATTGATTTATTATGGTCTCTATGCAGTCAAACCTCTCTGCCAATGATAATCTGTATTTGCAGCTGCTCCCCAGCGCTAGCATCACTGCCTCAGCTCCACCTCAGATCATCAGGCATTAGATTCTCGTAAGGAGCCGCAACCTAGATCCCTCGCATGCACAGGTTACAGTAGGGTTTGTGCTCCTCTGAGAATCTAATGCCACTGCTGATCTGACAAGAGTCAGAGGTCAGGTAGTAACGCAAGTGATGGAGAGTGGCTGTAAAATTCCCTGGCTCGGCTGCCGCTCACCTCCTGCTGTGCAGCCTGGTTCCTAACAGGCCACGGACCACAACCAGTCTGTGGCCCAGGGCCTGGGGACTGCATGTGTAAAGAAACATATGTAACACATATGTAGTTTATAAAGTATATATGTGTGTGATATTTTCAAAATTAGTTATGATTTCTGGGGAGTGATAATGAGTCAAAATGAGAAAGGAAATTTTTATTTCTTCATAAAATGAAAGACTAAATTGAATATTACATGTTATTTTAGTTTTTTCTATTGTTTCTGTAATAAAAATACCTTACATTTAGTGACCTAAGACAACCAAATTCATGTTACAGTTCTGGATCCTAGAAGTCAAAAACAGTCTTTTAGGTTAAAGTCAAGGTGTTGGTTGAGCCGTGTTTCCTCTGGAGCCTCTAGGAAAGAATCCATTCCTTGCCTTTTCCAGCCACATTCCTTGGCTCATGGCCTGGCATCACTTCTGTGTGGGCTTCAATCATCACTTTGCCTCTCTGAGTTTCCTGCCTCCCTCTTACAAAGGCCCTTATAATTACATTGGACCCACCCAGATAATTCAGGATAATCTCCCCAATTCAGGATCCATAATTTAACCACATCTGCAAAGTCTCTTTTGCCATGTAATATTCATAGGTGAGGACATGGATGTCTTTGGAAGATTATTATTCTGCCTGCCACACATTTTTCTGTTTTGGTAAAATCTGTCTTCTTAACAACGACTTAGACATTTGTTACTGAGTCTCTTCCAAAAATCTACATGGAAAAAAATACGTGTTCTTTCATTAGATACGATATTTAGCACAACATGGAAGCAGAGAAGGATGGATAGAAGGAAGGGAGGGAAGGGCAGAGGCTGTGTTCATGTGCCTGAAATAATAAGTGCTCAAAAATATTAGCTGTGATGTATTTACTTATTCCCTATATGACAAATTCTTATGCCGAGTTGAACAGTATCCATGGCATTGCTCACATCACAAAAGAAATGGAAGAGAAAAAAAGACAATCTCTGGTCCTTTAAGAATTTATCATTCATTTGGGAAGACTGCATAAGCACCTGAAAAGACTTAAGAATAGTGGGATGTAACATCCCCACAGTGTACTTAAATAATTTAAAATGAGAATTTGAAGATAGGTGATAAGAGCTGGGTAGTAAGGTAACAGTCACAGGACTTACAGGGACAGCTTCATGCATGGAAGATTTCAATCAGGATTTATATGAGGCAAATGGGCATGAAACCGTAAGTTTTTTTTTTTTTTTTTTGAAACAGAGTCTTGCTCTGTTGCCTGGGCTAGAGTGCCATGGTGTCAGCCTAGCTCACAGCAACCTCAAACTCTTGGGCTCAAGCAATCCTTCTGCCTCAGCCTCCCAAGTAGCTGGGACTACAGGCATGTGCCACCATGCCCGGCTAACTTTTTCTATATATTTTTAGTTGTCCAGCTAATTTCTTTCTACTTTTAGTAGAGACAGGGTCTCGTTCTTGCTCAGGCTGGTCTCGAATTCCTGACCTCGAGTGATCCTCCTGCCTCAGCCTCCCAGAGTGCTAGGATTACAGGCGTGAGCCACCGCACCCAGCCAAAACTGTAAGTTATTTCAAGCAAAAGAAATTAGAGTAAATGCACATACTCAAGGAATAACTGATGGAAGACATTGGTAAACATTTTAACTTGGTTGGAGAAGAACAAGAGATGAACTTGGAGGGATATGGAAGGTGTGTTCAATAGACGAGGCGAGGAGGTGAGTAGGCAAAGAGTGAGACCACAGGAGGTCGACTTGGTAGTGTATGAGCAACCATGTGTGTTCCCAGCAGACAAGTGAAACACTGTCATTAGTGGCCCTCATTGTCTGCCTGGAATCTTTCCTTCTAATATCTGATAAAGGAATAGTACTAGGTATTTTATGGTTAGTGGGTAAATTGGCTAGTGTTTTTAATTTAAAAAAATATTTTAGTCAAAGTTAGAGATCAAAAATAGATTCTAAACAATCTTACTGTTCTTGAGAATAATAATGGTAATTAAGAGGAAAGGAAAAGGTCAGTGAAGAATAGCCAAATGGGGTTTAACTGAAGCATAGATCACTGGCACCTCCTGGTGGCTAAAATGGAAATCCATCATCAATACAAACAAGTGGCTCATCTCAACAAAAAGTAGTTAGTAAACAAGGTAAAAACAGAATGTGTCTTTGATAAACAACCTCTGGCTACTGCAGAGGAGTGTTTTGTAGTCAGGGACACATAGATACAGGAAAGACTATAGCTTTAGGTAATTCATAGAGGAGTTGCTTAGCGAAGATATTAATGTTAGAATCAAAAAATAATTGGATTCACGACATTTCTAAGAGTAAAAACAAACAGAAGTAATTCAGCTTTACAATGAGGAAATATAGAGAGATATAATAAAATGCTCAAAGAAAGGTTTATAGAGGTAAACAAAAATGCTGACTCAATCACACAGCTAGTTAAGTGAAGATCCAGAATTTAATCTCTAGCTTATGTGTTTCTAAAACCCTGGTCACATGAAGTACACAACTACAGTGCCCCAATATAGTAGAAAGGGACAACAAAGTTCATATCAACTCACATGTTCTGTCTAGACTCCGAAATTAAGAAAGAAATAAGCAAGACTTCAAGCATTCATCATTTTCCCAATGAGTTTTAAAAGAAAGAATGTAGAATAAACAAAAAGAAAAAAACGTAATTTTTATAAAAATATAGTATCCCAAGAAGGCTTACAGGTGCCCATTTCTTTGAGATCTTTCTAATTAAAAAATAGTTTGTTTTTAGTTTTTTTGGATGCAGAAGACCCCACTTATTTCTATGTGAGCACAAGCAGCCAATTATCAGTAAGGTAACACATGATATCAATATAATATGTGAACATATTATGTATATTAGAATACATATTGTAGCCAAGCTCCATGGGCACTATTCCAAAAGTTTATCATCAAACAGAATTAGGAATCCTAGAGAAACTGCTGTAAAAACACTTATGTCAGAAGCACACAACACACACACACACACACACACACACACTCTCTTCGACATACCAGCTGTAGAAGTCAGTCTATTAACAGAAATCTGTCTTGGGGGCATGGGCAATATACATAACCTGAACTTTTGTACCCTCATAATAAGCTGAAATAAAAAAAAACAAAGAAATCTGTTGTGTCCAAAAGGTAGTCACTAGCTACATGTGGCCATTGAGCCCTTGAAATGTAGCTAGTCCAAACTGAGATATGCCAAAAATATAAAATACTCACTAGATTTTAAGGACTTATTGTGACAAAAATGTAAACTATCTCATTAATTTTTACATTTATTACAAACTGAGAGATAATACATTGGCTATATCAGGTGAAATAAAATATATTATTAAAATTAATTTCCCATGTTTCCTTACTTTTTTATTGTGGCTAAGAGAAAAATGTAAATGACCTGTGTGAATTGCATTTGTAGGGTCACATTATATTTCAGTTGGACAGTGCTATTTTAGACATATGTACTAGAGGCATTTTAGATACTGTTGCACTGAGGGGCAGTGACAACAGGTGGATGTGATGTGTCTAGATGTGTCCAAGTTTGTTGTATATAGTTTCCTGAAGTATAATTCTTTCCAGTCACTGTCAAATTTCTGAATTCAAATGACACGTTCCCAAAAACATTGTTGCAAAAGATTATTTGTCCACAAGTATGTATTTTTGCATTGCTATTACTTGTCTATTTTCAGCAAAGCTCTAATGTTACCTTTGAAGGTTATAATTCAGTTGCCAGCTCTGCATTCACATCAGATGACATCTTATTCTTTCCGTGCCACTTTATTAGGAAAAGAAATGTGTTGATAGACATTATTAAAGACCTAGGCCATTGCCAAAATATATTAGAAAGTACCACTACAGTGTCTGGCCTTGGTCTAAGGATATGAAAAAGAACAAGAGCATAGTTCTTTCCTCCAAAGGCTAATTTGAAGAGAAAAGACAAATATAAAAGGTGAGAATTCATAGTATCACACACTTTGTGAAAAATGAAAAATTCACAGTGTGGTATGGCAAGTAAAGCTGGATGAGATGGCTGGAAGTTGATAAGAGTTGATAAGAATCATGGAATAGAAGAATGAAGAGGGGTTGGATGTGAGAGAACATCACAAGGTTCATTTCCTTCCCACTGACTATGAGTTTCTTGGCAAACTCTTTAACCTTCTCAAGAATTGGTTTTCGGCCGGGCGCGGTGGCTCAAGCCTGTAATCCTAGCACTTGGGAGGCCGAGGCAGGCGGATTGTGTGAGCTCAGGAGTTCGAGACCAGCCTGAGCAAGAACGAGACCCCGTCTCTACTAAAAAATAGAAAGAAACTATATGGACAGCTAAAAATATATATATAGAAAAAAAATTAGCCGGGCATGGTGGCACATGCCTGTAGTCCCAGCAACTCGGGAGGCTGAGGCAGTAGGATCGCTTAAGCCCAGGAGTTTGAGGTTGCTGTGAGCTAGGCTGACGCCACGGCACTCACTCTAGCCCGGGCAACAGAGTGACACTCTGTCTCAAAAAAAAAAAAAAAAAAAAAAGAATTGGTTTTCATGCCAGCTTCTATAAGCCAATACAGTGTCGACATCCATCAAGCTTTGTTGAACTAACATGCAAATATGTCTAAAAACAGAGATACTAATGCATATATATCAAGGTTTCGTGAACATTAACTTCAATGACTTTGTAAATTTTAGATCACAATAAATATGCTAGCTGTTTATTCAGCAAATAATATTGAACACATATTAAGTACCAGGAATTATTGTCAGCTACACCTATTCCTGAGCTTTGAAGAAAGGATAGAGCTTAGGTAAGCAGTGAGGAGGAAAAAGTGTTGCAGGTGGCGAGAAAAGGTTGGAAAGACACAGAGGGGTTGCATCTTTTATTACTGAAATATTCTAACTAATTTCCTTATTTTTAATCTTTTGTATGTCTAGCAGATACACACACACAGAAAAAGAGAGTCCATTTTCATTATTTTTGGTATTTATATTCTATATAGTTGATATGAACA
Source organism: Lemur catta (assembly GCF_020740605.2). Lineage (NCBI taxonomy): Eukaryota > Metazoa > Chordata > Mammalia > Primates > Lemuridae > Lemur > Lemur catta. The sequence continues at coordinate 40,897,529 of NC_059136.1, forward strand.
CTAGATTAGCAAATACTGAGCCATTGCTCCCACGGGAAATACAGATTTAGGTTTCTGTGAAACTCTGATCACAATATTTTCATCATCTCATCAATACTTAACCTTGTTCTGTGCGTATTTCTGTTTAAAGATATACAAGACACACACAAACACACACTATATATATATATATGTATACACACACACACACACACACACACATGCACACACCTTGGTAAAAGTGTGAGGAGTTTCTTTCTCTTCGGCTTATACCTTAAAGCATAATTGTTGGGCCATAAGATATGTAAAAATTTGGTTTTACAAAATAATGCCAAATTAATTTTCAAAGTGGTTATATCAATTTGTATGCCAGAGCAATTTATCTAGTTTTAATTCTGAAGTATCTTTCTTAAAATGTTGATCTCTTTTTTTATTCACTTTAAAACAAGCAAACTATTCTTTCTCTCTCTTTCTTCCTTCCTTCCTTCCTTCCTTCCTTCCTTCCTTCCTTCCTTCCTTCCTTCCTTCCTTCCTTCCTTTCTTTCTTTCTTTCTTTCTTTCTTTCTTTCTTTCTTTCTTTCTTTCTTTCTTTCTTTCTTTCTCCTTCCTTCCTTCCTTCCTTCCTTCCTTCTTATTTCAGGATATTACGGGGGTACAAACATTTTGGTTACATGTTATGACTTTGCCACACCCAAACCATGATTTGGGATGTGTCTTTTCACCCCTACAACGCTCACCACATCCATTACTTGTGAGTTTACCCGCCTCCCAATCCCTGAAGAATATTACGACCATGTGAGAACAATAATGTTGATCAGTCAGTGCCAATTTGATGGCAAGTACATGTGGAGCCTATTCTTCCATTCTCATGATACCTCACTTTGGAGGATGGGCTCAAGTTCTATCCAGGAAAATATAAGAGGTGCTAGATCACCACCATTTCTTATAATTGAATAACATTCCATTGTATACATGTACCAAATTTTAATAATCCACTCATGGCTTGACAGGCACTTGGGTTGTTTCCACATCCTTGCAATAGTGAATTGTGCTGCTATAAACATTCACGTGCAGATGTCTTTATTATAGAATGTCTTTTGTTGTTTTGGGTAGATGCCTAATAGTGCTATTGCTGGATCAAATGGTTATTTCTACTTTTACCTCTTTGAAGTATCTCCGAATTCTTTTCCACAGAGGTTGCACTAATTTGCAGTCCCACCAGCAGTGTAAGAGTGTTCCTATCTCTCCACATTCTCACCAGAATTTGTTGTTGGGGATTTTTTGATAAAGGCCAATCTCGATAGGGTTAGGTGATATCTCATCGTGGTTTTGATTTGCTTTTTATTTAAAATTTCTGGCTATGTCACAAAGAAATGTGAGGCAGTTTATAATACCCTCTTCAGTAAGTTTGGAAGGTCAATAACTTCTTTATACAATAGGAAAATTAAAATTATATAGAAAAATCAGAGAACCTATCGCATACAAGATTCCATGAAAGAAGGCCAGAAGTTTCTGAACTAAATGCAAAATGTGTATGCATGTGTGCATGATTCTGGAGTACACAGCTTTCTTTAAATTCTCAAAGATTTCTGTAACCTGAAAAATGTTAAAAACCATGGCTAAAGAATAAATTGATCATAGTACTAGAATTCTGGAATAAGCTAGTTAAAAAGAAAAAATAAAAGCCCTAAACTTCCTGGAAAGTATAACAAGGAAGAAGCAAGATTTATTATATAGTTTGCACAGGACAAAAGGAAACATACTAGTCTTTATCTTAATAACTATGTTTTGCTCGGGCTATCATTTCAAAATCATATGTACTTCTTATAGCTCACACTGAAGAGCCTTGTAGAATAGCATAAGTTTTAAAAATTAGTCATTGATAATGCACCAACTAAAACCCTAGAATCAATAAAAAGGAAAATTACCTATAAAAAGAAGAGAAGAGATGAAGTGAGTAAGATATGGAAATTATAAAGTGTTTCTAGCTAAGGAGTGTGAAGCAAAAAAGAGAATTGATATATAGCTCACTTTCTTAGTGCTGAGCAACTGGTAAAGCAGGGCCTCATTGAGTAGAGATTTGTGTGTTTCACTAGGAAGAACAGTTACATCTGACCACCCTGGGAGAGGCTTATAAAACTCTTCCAAGCTAGTAAAGGAAAAGAGGCAGACAATTAAAACAGGAAGTACCAGCTGGGGAAGATCTCCACTGGTGTTCATGAGTATACTGGCCCCATAATGAAAAACAGAACAATGGATGTGGGGAACTCCTAGGAACCCCTCTACGGGAAGGAGGGACCAGGTGGCCCTTGTCAGGAAGTGTTTGCTCGTTTGTGCTTTTTTTTTTGTTTGTTTGTATTCTTAAAACCCATCAAACCCCAAGAGGCTATTTTCCCCTAAAATAAAAATAAAATTAAAACAAAAACTGGTTTATGTTTTCATCAACAGGATAGTGGGCATTTCCAATGGGATTTATATTTTTTTTTCAGTTGTGCCTCAGCTTTTTGTGATATACAATTGGTAAAATTTTATACAGAAGCTTTTCATCTAATGTTCATAGCTTCTTACACATGTGGTTAAGCAAAGAGATTCCCTTAAAATATTGTCTGTTATTACCCAGAACAGTTTAGCAAAATTTAAAATCAGGTAAAACATCAAGGAATATGATTGTGGAGTGTCTCATTCACTATGAAAGTGTAAAGATAAAAGTAATACAGAGAAGTCATACCTGCAATTGTCTACTTTCATAGCAACAACTATATCATCAGTCTACTTGATGAGAAAGAAAAAATGTCTGCAATTGTATATTCTTTAACATTACTAACATGTTTTTTTGGTCAGATTTAATCTCTCTCTCCTTCTCTCTCTCTGGATCTTAGACTCGCAGTCTTTCAATGTATTCTATTGTCTTTCTCATGGGTACTTCTGGATCTCACCATACAATATATTGTGTGAGCTTCCCATGATTAGAGAACACTATGCACGAAAAAGAGAAGGCATTACATTTAATAAGGGAAGTAGGAATGGGAAACCACCCGTGTGGTCTAAGTAATCATTATGCCAAATTCTATGTGAAGTCATGCCTAAAACTCAGCAATAGCAAGAGTGGTTTTTCATTGGCTACCAAGTGATTATTTGAGGTATAATCAGTGTTGCCCAAAACAGTCTCGAGTGAGACCAACCTCTTCCACCATAAAACATTTCCATCTCTGGAGTTTACCTCAGCAGGCAGTAGAGCTAGACAGAAAGACCTTAATTCTATTTATCTAGTTGGGGAGCACTAAACTCACCTCATTCATTCACACATTCAGGATTTATTGACAGCAAACATTAAGCCAGGTGCTTTCCCATGAGCTGCAAATACAGTACGTTTGAATTTTACCATGTTGAGATATCATTTTTCTAGGCAATCAATGCCAACTTGAATTTATTTTTCTTATTCTAATTACTAGTGATCTCAAATTTACAGCTTTAGGAATTTCAACTGTTACTTAGCTGTCACCTGAGGTCACTCTCACTCTTGCAACTTAAAGAAAATCGGCTTCAATCCCTTATCCTAAGCCCTCTTGAATGATTTTTCCACAACACTTTTCAAATAAGTCTGTGTGGCAAACCTTGCTGAATATTTTGTGTAACAGACCCCACATAACAAAACACTACATAACAAAAAGAAAATGTAAAATACTGGACTGTTTTGGTTATCCTTTAGAGAGTGACAACCTATCCCAAAATGTAGTGCTTTAAGACAACTATTTTACTGGCTTATAATATTTTAGGCTAAAAATTGAGAAAGGACTTGACTGACAGCTCATCTCTGACCAACATGGAATCCAAGGAACTGCTGGGGAGGAAAGACTTTTCTGAGATGGCTTCTTCATGCAAATACCTGGTGCCTTGATGCTCCTTGGCCTCTCTCTGCACCGGGAGCCACATGGTAGTTTTCCTTCTCATATGGAGGATATTTTCTGTGGGGAAACTGAACTTAATATTACCTTACTGAGAAACGTTGAAGGAAGTGACTAATTACATGCTGCATACACTACCATGAGCAAACTTTGACGATGCTGATAAAGAATTATGAAGAACACAACATTGAAGTGAGCCTGATAAAGATTTATGAAAAACAGGACATCAGAGTAAGTTCAATGTAACTAGTGACGCAAATTGATTATCTGCTTACTGTTTACTAAAAGTAAGATAATGTATAACAACTGTAGCTTTAATTCCATGTAAATAGAGCTGAAAATCCACTACATTTTTATAGCCACTTGCTGGTTACTTACATGTATTATATTTGAGGTTTTTTTTTTTTTTTTTGCTCCATAATAAAATCAACTAATTGTATATTTGTAAATTGGCATCTTCCTTTTGGTCTTGACTTCTGTCCCCCCACCCCACCTTGCACTGCCAGTACTTTCAAGAGACAGAAAACAGACACTGCTAGGCCACCTAGGGGCTATGCTGGAACTTTCACAGCATTGATTCAGTCTTTGGTAGAGTTGTAGAGCAAATGAGAGATGTTGCAGCTACGGTAGGAAAATTCAGTCTTCCACATAGGCATTTATTCTTACACATTTGCCAGTCACTCTTGCCTCCGACATTACTCTCCTACTGATATTTCTGCTCAAGTCCTCAACATTGTTCAGCCCTCCTCTCCCTCTCATTTTTTCTCCCCTTGTCTATTCTATTAATATCTCCTCCAAGCTAAAAGTTCTTGTAACTTTCTTGGACAAGTTTGTTGTTATTAATTGGTTGACCCATGTCCTTATCTCTGTCATTAAATCATCTCTGCTATTCCCAGAAAACCTTATCTTTAAAAACACATCTATTGAGTTGTGTTTTAAATAGACAATTGTCTTTCTGAAAGGAAATATGTGCTAGATGTTAACATACTAATTTTCACCCTCACCATATTTAAATCTCTTAGATTAATAGTAACCACAAATAGGAAATGCCCAAATTTGATTTGGGTTTTTTAAAACAATTTGTTTTTGATTAATACAAAATATTTATTTAATACCATTTACTTTGTTCTTTAAGTATAAGGAAATCTATATTTGATTCTGGAGAATTCAAATCCAACTGTGAATTGTCTTTGTTCCTTTTTCCTGTATCCATCCCTAAGCCTAATTTTACTCAAAAATTCTTCCTGTATGAATAAAAGCTAAATTCTGCAGAGGGAACAGGCAGACCTGAAGTTTGTATATTTAGGGCAAAGCTGTTTGTTATCAGCTTCTGCTGCTTTCAATCTATAACGCAGTTAAGAACACGGCAATTATGCATAGTAAGTTTTCCTTTCAAAGCTAAAATACAAAAGAAGCCCTTGTCAAGAATTATTAATGTCTTAAGTAAAGTTCATCACAGCCAAAGCCATTCTAGAGAATAAATCTACCTAACATAGGAAAGTGTGTGTACTTGCAAAGAAATAGTGGGGGATTTGAGGGAGAGAAGAAGGTGAAGGACTCATTTTCTTTCAAGACAGAGGAAAAAAAATGGATATTTCATAGGATGAAAGAAAACATAACCCCAATAATAAATAAATCCTCTTTTAAGAAAATAAGCATAAGTGAAAAGGGAAACTAGAGGTCAAAAATGAAAACCCAAGTTTAATTCAGAAAAGAATGTTATAGAAAGAGCATAGGGCTTGGATCCGAGCAAGGGTTTAATAGGGGTGGTGGCAGAGGGTGAAGTATAGGAAGCTTATTTGACCAGGACCATTATTGAAAATGTGGGGCAAATATATAATTTGTACATTGCCTGCAAAAAAGGTTATACAATGACAAAATCTCCGAATTAATGTATACATTGTTCACTATAAATTTTTTTCTTTTTGTTTTGGCAAGGAAAATGCATTATTTGTTAAATATAGACATTTAAAGTGCAGCAAAGTTTTCTAGTGCTGATCCTTTCTTTTTTTTTTAATATATCAAAGTCTAAAAGCATTGGGAGGAGGTCCAATCATTCAAGACCTCTGAGACTGCTGCCACTTGTTAACTGTGAAAACTTGGGAAACACACTTAGTGCCTTTGCAGCCCAGTTTTGTCATATGAAAGAGGGAATAACAATGCCTGCCTTACCTAGGCTTTAAGATTGCTGTGAAATTTTATGTGTAAATCACGAAGCACACCAGAGAGGTAAGGGGCTGCTCTAGTTTGAATGTGTCCTCCGAAGTTCATGTGCTGGAAACTTAATTCTCAGTGCAACAGTGTTGAGAGGTGGCGCCAGTAAGAGGTGATTAGGACATGAGGGCAGAGCTGTTATTTAATGCTCTTAATGCTTTTATTTCAGGAGTAGATTAGTTATCTCAAAAGTGGGCTATTGGTAAAAACATGAGTTTGGCCCCCTTTCTTCCTCTCTCTCGCGTGCACTCTCACCGTGTGATGCCTTCTGTCATGTTACAAGGCAGCAAGAAGGCCCTCACCAGATGTGGCCCCTTGATCTTGGACTTCCCAGCTTCCAGCACCGCGAGCCAAATAAGCTCCTATTGTTTATAAATTACCCAGTCTGTGGTATTCTGATGTAGCAGCACAAAATGGACTAAGACAGGGGCCCTGACGTGACTGTGAGAAAGAGCTACAGTCAACCTTTGAAAGTAATTTTTGCAGTAATTCAAGTTGTTTGTTCAGAAAATTTTGAAGCCAGAGTTAGAAATGAGTTTTCTATCATTGCCAGAGTGGCTCTCATTTCACAGACCCCCGGCCTCAAAATCACTACCAGATCAAATACTGATCATGGCTTTCCAGGTATCTCTTTCCAATATGCATTTCAAGCAAGTATTGCTGAAAATTCAATTTTCACTTAATGAATTTGTTTCCCCAGTGACAGTAAAACAGTGAGTGCATGTACACACACATCAGCCTTACAATACATAAGAATATAAATTAATAGAAATAACAAGACTTACTAGTTGATATATCATTCTAAACTTAAGAGAGGATTTTGGAAGGCTGGGTTCCCCAGGAAGTAGACTCTGAGGGGGACATTTGCTTGCAAGAGTATTTTGAGGTGCCTTTACTTCCTGTGGGGAAGTGAAGAAATCAAGATTCAGAAGAGGAAGAAGGTGAACTGTGATGAACTTGTAGCAAAAGCTTTAGCAGATACCATGGGGAGCTCTGGACCTAGAGTGCCCTTCAGAGTTGTCTAAAATTGAAGTGAGGGGGCAGGGATTTTATACCTCCGTATCAACTTATCCCAGGTTACCCCAGAGAAGGGGTAACCTTGGGATACCCCAAGGTGAGCAATGTGACTTTCTTTAGCTGAGGACAAATGTCAGAAAGGGACTCAGCTTAGAGATATCAGTCACCAACACTCTCATGAGATGAGTAATTTAGTTCTTCAATCTTAGAGTGTGACCCAGGTGAGCACCACAGAATCCACTACAGTCTACCTCTCACACCGTTCAGATACATATACCTCATATAATCAGTCCTGGAAGCAGTGCCATTGTTCCTGGAGGAAGCTTACAAGAAGATGGTTAATGGGATGAACATTAAGCTCCACCAATGAAATTAGTTTTGAAGCTATTCCTGATAGTCATCACACCCTTTCATCGTCACCATTCAAGATTTCCCTCACCCTCCACTGACACATGTCTGTTAGCTTCAATGGCTTTCCTGGTAGAGGAATCCAGAGTTCATCACTGAGGTGTTATTCTGCCCTTCTCAAACTTTGGCTGCCAAAGTTGTCCATTTATTATCAAAATTGAGTAAGGAAGTACCAAGAGATACCAAATGGATCACCTGAGTAGAGTGCCAAACAGTATTTGCTGCCCATGTAAGAGCAGCCCTTCCTCCTCTTGGTAATCAGAATTACTCTCCAGGTTGATGACTCCTTTCTTTTCGTGCCATTCTTGTGGCACAAGAAGCTTAAAGTGATTGGACAGTTAGTTGTTGAAGCTTGAGCTTTAATTGGATTTTTTCTGTGTTCTCTGGTGGAAGTTTTCTCTCTCTGGTAACCAAGGCCTCTGAACTCACAGAGCCCAAAGTTGTCAGACTGAGAAACAAAAATTCCCTAATTGGGTCACTGGGAATAATAATTAAATAGGCTACTCCTACTTTCATTGCTTAGTTCTAGGACTCCTGTGTTCTATCATTTGGGTACATAGCACTATATATAGTTGTTGCCTTATAGAAAGCATTTCCAAAGTATTCTATTCAAGCTGTCCTCAGATGTTCACTCAATGGATTGCACCATTACTAAAATGACTGGCAGCTCCTGAGAGAACTGGGATGTGATAGGACCAACAAATCCCATAGAGGTAAACTGATGCCAAATCTAACTACTGTGAGGTAGGTCACTTTGTCTAATATTACCTTATATGGACTCCCATGTCAATGAATCAAATATTCTGTAAGTCCTTTAATTGTAGTGCTGAGTCCTGCTAGCAGAAAAGGCAAACCCACATCCCAAAGAACATGGACTCCCAAGGTAGAAGGGGCCTTATATATAGTCAATTTTCCACCATGAGGCTGATTGGTCTCCTCAATGGTTAATGCCATATTTGGGGCTCAGAGTTGATCTCTCTTGCTGGCAGGCTGAAATTTATTAATGGCAGTAGCTAGGTCAGCTTTGGTGGATGGAAATCCATGCAGTTTGGCCAATACACAGCCTCCTTCTCTGCCACCAAGCCCACTCTGTTTCATGTACTCCATGTGCCAGCATTAGGGTGGTTGGTATCATCTGATCAAGTCACCCAGTGTACTTGGTTGCTTAATGTCTTTTCTGTGGTGGATTTTCTCTGCAGCATTAACAAGTCAGTAATAAATCCAACACACTTCATGCCCACTCCCAATGGGTTATCCAAATGCTTCTTCCCCAGAACTCCTTGTCCTCAATATTTTATTCTTTTTTCTTCGAGCCCTTTGATTAACCAGCCAAGCCATTTTTCACTGCCCATGTGTCTGTATTATTATTACCTCATGCTACTTCTCTTTCCACATGAAATAGATGGCCAGATGCACTGCTCAGAGCTCTGGGATGATTTTTCCTTAAAACGTCATTCAGTGCCACTCCTAAGTGGGCTATGGTGCACCACGGTCCATTTTCAGTTTGTTCCTGCACACTGAGCTGACCCATCTCTGACATAAGCTTGGTTTTTTCCCTCCTCTGCCAGCTGGTTGTAAGGGAGCCCCTCATATGGTCACAGGTGTGAGCTGAGGGAGAGGGGGGACAAGAGTGGTGGATGACACAAGAGTCCGGGTCTGGGCCACCTGCTGCTGAATTTCTCTGGTGCCTCTGGCTTTATTTTATCTAAGCCCAGCTATATCATTGCCGTGCTATAATGGATTACTGCTGGCCCTGCCCAACCTTTTGATGTGGTAGATTTGCCTGAACCCTGACCATGATGGGTAGTCCTGGTGGTGTGGTTGCTTGATGGCCAAGGTCAGGCATTCTCTCTTTATCAGGTCCCAGTAGCAAGACAGGAGGTATTTTCAGAAAGTTAATAATAATTCTTTGATGTAGACAGTATGGTCTTACTACACAACACCGGCACCTTACTTTAGGATGAAGGGTTATCTGCCCCCAGGGCTATATTTCTCAACCTTTAAGGCCTTTATAAACATTCTAAAACAAAATGAAAAGCCACATTTAACAACCTTTTGTATATATGTTCTTGACCGCATTAAGGTGCAGGGATAGACCTTAGGGGCCTCCTCTGTATAGCTAACACTTACCCAGGTTTACCGTAGTATGGGTTGAAAGGAACAGAGGACATTTTTAAAGATTTCCTTGTCCCCTTTCTTCTAATAGTTCTGCAAATCTAAAATAAAGTGTTTACAAAATATTGTGATAACCCTCTAAGACTTTCTCAGATTCTAAAATTAAGGGCAATGCCTACTTCACCTAATCCTTTAAACTTGGAAGATGCACAAACACACAAGTGATTCTGTTCAACGTGAGAAAAGATACAAGACAATGAAAATCGGGTAAAAGTCAGAACTGAGTCAGATAGTGTTCATGACTTATCTTTCTTCTCCTTAAAGGTATAGAAGTACAATTTCTTCGTTGCCTATATTCCTTTGCATTTAACACTGAATAAGGAGACTCCATCTGTTCTGTTTACTTTGAAATGAAGCATTCCTAACTCTCATGAGTGATACCATTGTCTTCTAATAGGAAGTGCAATTTGTGTTTTCCAAAGGTACAGCATACCTAAAAAACATAATATAGAAGAAGCCTAAAGGAATGCTTGTAGAAAAAGTAGGGCATTGTATAAAAAGGAATTACATACAATATTGTATTATAGAGCTCAAGACTGAGGAACAAACCTTTTAAGGAGAAGGGATTTTCCTGTTCTTAAAAAAACAAGGATGTTATTAGAGAAGTCTGAGCCCTGCAGACTTCAGTTCACTGTAGCAAAAAGGCTCTGGGAAAGATGAAATCATCTGTATTATATTATGAGCAGGCAGGCCAGTTGAAAAGGGACATTGAGTATGCAATGTGGTAGATATTAGCAAACACTTAAGAGAAACCACAAAAAACTTCGTGCATTGGCCTGGAGTAAGCCTTCAACATCTGCTCAGGCCCTTCAGAGTCTACACTGCTAAGAACATAAGTCAGTTTGTTGGTCATTCTTCTGAACTTGAAGCCAGATGAGCAAATCCAAGCCATTTTATGGTACGATCATTCAAATCATTCCAGTATGTTACAAGATTTTTTGCCTTTGCCTTGAGCTTCAAAAAGAATTAGGCGGCATTTGTAACACTTCACACATTCCAAGGAAACGATTGAATCCAATGGTGAAAGTTTTCAAGTTCTAATGAATTATTAATGTATAATTTATGTTAAGCATCTAACTTAAAATGATGCTTTGCTATAGAGCCATTGTGCTAAAGTACAGTAAAACAGTAACTGCTATTTCAATGTTCATTATTATGACTTTATTATGTTTATGCTGTCGTTTATTTATTCTTATTATTTAATAATAAAAATTTTCTATGAAATGGTACGAATCCCTTGACAGGTTCACCCAAAAGGAGTAGATTTAGCAATCAAGTTTAAGGTAAACAGAAGGGCATGTAGGGATGCCCACACAATAAGAGGAATTCCATTACATCAAAATGTTCAACAAGTGATTTTAAAATATACATGTTTTAAATTTATGAAACTAAAAACAATGGAGTAGATATTTGGGTTACTTCTTTGCAGTCAAGTACATTTTCTTGTTATCTATGAAATATTTCTTTATACATGGTCTTATTTCTCAATCTATCTGAGAATCTTCATGAGCAGGGCAAGAAGTGAATAACATCCTCTCATTGCAGAATTAATCTTATTCTCAGAAATGGCAGGCCTAGAACATTTATCATACACCTAATGGCCTTACCGTTTTTCTGTTAGGTTGGAATTTTGCCAATTAGATTGGTGCTGATTAGAAGGAAGTGGGGGTGGAAGAGAAAAAGGTTAGGGATAAAAACTATGCAGAAATTTTAAGTTGACTCACAAACGCTTTTCTATATTTTTCTGAAATTCTGAGATGTTAAGACTAATTTTTCTGTTTCAAGAGTTAAGATAACAATGACAACAACAACAACATCAAGGTATGAAACTGTTTCTAACTGTTCTAACTGCCAAGAAATATGCTTAATCCTCTATGTATATTATATTTTTATATATCCACAACAACCCCATAGAATCTGTGCTGAGGAAACTGAAAATTATAGAAGCCAAAAAACCACCTTGAATTTGTACTCCAAGGCATCTGGAAGGTCCAAAGCTTAAAACCTAGCCATCTCTAAATATTTGTGAATAAATAGCTAAGAAGAATCAAGCCTATATTATGGTTTTTGAGCTTGTTGAAATCCACATTTTAGTCAACACACTAATACCCAAATATATATGCCCTGAATAGTTAACTGGTTTAACTCCAGGGTATTGCTTTTCTTTTTCTGGAGAAAACTTTTTAAAAAAGAAAAAGAATAGCGAAGTAAATGTAGGCTTTGCTCATTTGGAGTTGACTAAACCAAATATCCTTGAATCGTTTGCAATCAGCTATAACCATGGGATGATCAGTGGGATCCTTAGAAATCACAAAGGGAATTGGAGTTCCAGCTCCCAAAGAAGCACAAGAGAAATTACTGTGCTGCTTCTCCACTCACAAGAGAACATTTTAGGATGCCAGCATTTTCTTCTGGGCCTTGCCAAGAAAGTGGCTGACTCATATTTGCAAACCTAAAAGTATTTTGTGACAATACGGTGCTATCCAGGACCTAAACTTACTTGATGCACATCTGCAGCACCCAGAGAATTAGGAGCCTAGGAAGAGTGAGTTCCATCCCTTTTTATTCTTTATTTTGTCTTCAAATCAATTCCTCTGGCCAAATGATGTCAGAGATGTAAGACACCTCACAGAGCACCCAGCCCAGTGTCTCCATACTGGGGCCTCTTTAGGAATTCACAAAGGCTTCCTAGGGAGGACTTCAGCTAGGACAGTTGCGATGACATCACATCCCACATTGTCTGTCACTCTGTACTGCTTCCTAAAATTTACCTACCTTGCCCAAGGATACATTTGAGACCTGTGAACTCACCTTTCCCCTGCCCCTCTTTCACAATCAGCCTTGGCTCAGCTTACAAAATAAAGGTCTATCTCTCCTCCATTTGAAATTTTTCTTGGGTGCACTGCCCAGGATGCAAAGTCCTCTTGTTTGCTACACAAAAGGGCAATTCAAAGATGTCCTGAGGGTAGACTTTCAAGGGTGCCAAGCATAAGAGAATTTTCTCAAGTATCTTCTAGTTTCATATAAGGATGAAAAAAAAGTGAACCGGAGAAGTTACATGAACTGCTGCTGATCAAGCAGCTAAAAAGTGCAGGATTTGAGATGTAAAATAGCATAAGCCTATTGGCTGCAAAATTTGTCCCCTTCCCTCTTTAAATGTTAAAGCAGATCAAGACTCCTAAGTGTCTGGCACTCCATCATCTAAGGTCAATTTTTTTTTCTTTTCTTACTTTAAATATTCAAGCCTCAAATGGAAAAGGTCACAAAGGAGTCAGAAACTCAGGTGGAATTAAAACTACAACCACAGTCCTTCGATATGTATAGCCAATGTACGGCATTACCTTCTAAATTAAGACTTCTTTTTTTCTTAAAAATATAAAAGATAGAATTACAAAGGGTCATATTACCTGTGCTTCTAAGCATTAACTGCAAGTGGGAGTTTAATAGCTAGTTTTTGAGCCAATTTTTGCAAAGGCAATTTTTCCCCCTTTCTGTGCTCTCAGACTATTTCTGCAAACTAATTTGGTTTACAAGCAAATTGTACCTTCAGAAGTGACTTCAGTTAGTGTAAGCAGCCAGGTAGTTGAGAGTCATTTTAAATTTATGTCCTGTTGTTTGCCTTTTGAAGGGATTTCCCAGAGCTGTGCCTTGTGCCCCCCATCTCCTAAGATTGCATTCCTTCAGAAAACCTCTGCCAACAGTTAAAGTGAAGGATTTTCCTGAAAAACCTGGCCATCAAGCTGAAGGAGTTTTCCGTCCCAATATAGACGTGGAAAACACTCTTCTTTCAGTGATTTATCCCCTATGATTTTCAAATGGAGGGAGGGAGGGAGGAAGGAAGGAAAGAAGGAAGGAAGGAAGGAAGGAAGGAAGGAAGGAAGGAAGGAAGGAAGGAAGGAAGGAAGGAAGGAAGGAAGGAAGGAAAGGATAGAGGAAGGGAGAGAAAGGAAACTAGGGATCTGAGTTTTGATTTAAGCTTTTCCTCCAATTCACTGTGTGAACTTGGGCAACTCCCTTCACTTCTCTGGTTTTCTGTTTATAGGCTGTAAAATTTGGTTAATAATTCTATCTTCATAAATTTATTGAGAGTGTGATATGAGGTTATAATATAATTTAATTGCATAGTTTAGTTTCTTGCACAGAATAAAGTCTCAAAATAAAAATACAGAGTACAGCATTATTGGAGACCTATTTATGAGATATGACTCTGCAATGAAATTATCATTTACTCAGTAGAACTTACTTTAGAGAATATATTTGGCTCCTATATGGATCTACCAGGTGATGGGGTAGTTCTTCATCCAAAAAAACAGACTGACTCTCCCTTCTTCCCCGCTCATACGTTATGATTGTGGAAGAATTACTATTTCACAGATGAAACCCAAGCTTCCATTTCCCAGTGGAGAGACATTGAGAGAATGATGAGAACAGGAGAAACAAGAAGACATGGCCAAGTTATCGCCAATTTAGTGAATGTTTGAATAAATGACTACTGAACAAAACCAACTCAACCAAATGCAGAGTGTATCTTTTTAGATATGTCTAAATTGGGTTTCAAAGATTTATCAAGCCACCAATTTTTATTTTAAATAGATGATAATAAGTGACATTTACAAAGAAATTGTTCTTCATTAGATTTATTAGGTGCTTTGTGTTAACTCATTTAATCTGTGCCACTCTTCAAGATATGTACCAATAGTCCTATTCACATACAGAGAAGAGTTTATGGTCCACCAAGTTTACACATTTGGCCTAATTTATACATTTCATAAGTTGTGGAGTCAAAATTTGGATTGGGCATTCTGGATCCAGAGCAGCTGCCTTAACCATAGGATATATTGCCTGTAATTTTCAAGATAATTAGAGAGAATAGAATAGAAAAGAATGGCAAATTAATGGGTGTTTGTTTATGCAGAAATTTTTATTAAAATATATTCTAAGTGAATATTATAATGAATATAAAGTATTTTATGAAAATGAGAATTTACTGCTGTAGGAGACTTTTATGATCATTCCATTCCATTGAAACATGCTGTTTGAAAGACAAGGAGACACATGCACTCACTGCTAAATTGGAACTAATTGATCAACACTCATGTGCACATATGGTAGTAAAATTCAACAGAAATCAAGCAGGTGGGAGGGGGGAGAACGGGATGGGTAAATTCATACCTAATGGGTACAATGCACACTATCTGGGTGATGGATACACTTATAACTTTGATTCAAACTGTACAAAAGCAATTCACGAAACCAAAATATTTGTACTCCAATAATATTCTGAAATAAAAAAAATTATCACATGTACCCTGAAATTTTGTACATCTATTATGCACCAATAAAGAACTTGCTTAAAAAATTAAATAAAGAAAGAAAAAGAGAGAGGCTAAGAGAGGTCAGTTGACTTGACAAAGTTCACCCAAAGAATCAGCCTTCAAATTTGGTTCTCCAACCAGTCAGGCATGTCTTCAAAGGATGTAACACACCTCAAAAGCAAATGCAGGATTCACTTGTGTGGAAATAGTAATAAGAATACAAATAACAGTATTAATAATAATAACTCGCTCTGACAGCACAGAAGTCACAGTATTCCTATTTCATTTACAATGCCTCAAATTTATTACTGAGTGTCAAGGATGTGAGAAAGAGACTAGTTTTTGTTAGGTCACCTTGTACTTGTCCAAGATGGAATTGCTCCCTATAGAGTATTCTTGGAAAGTATAAGAGAATCATCTGCCAAAGGAAATGTACCTAGAGCCATAAATTGGATCGGAGCCACTGTTACACAACTGAGTCTGAATCTGTTAAAATGGCAAAGTCCTATCCATGGAAGGACATAAATTAGAGTACGAGGCCTTGTCCATACCCTGGAGAATAAACTGAACACACTCTACAGCTGTTTACATGGAACAGGTACAAGCTGTCATACCTGTGCTTTCATCAAAAAATACAAAAGAAACAACCAATTCAATAGCCAAGAAATAAAGCCCTTTGATTTTTTCATATTGTTTACCCATTATTTTATTTATTTTTAAGAGCTTTCCAACAATGTGCCCTCAGCTTGGGATATAATAAATTGTTGAACTGAATTAAATGAAGAGAGAAATTCCTGTGGTTTGGAATTATTACCTTCTTGTTTTAGCATTTCCTAATACCTTCACTCCAAATCTGGCAGTGAATTTCTAAAATAAATGGATTTCCAGAAAGCTATATCCAACAAGATCCAAGCGTTTCTTACCCATGGACAGAACATGAATCTCTAGGTTCACCTGACCTGTTATCAGCTGAGTTATCTGGAAAGAGAAATCTAACCTCCCTAAGCCTCTGTATCCCCAGCTGTAAAATAAAAATAAATTAAAATCTACCTCCAGGGTTCTTGAAGATTAGAAGGAATAATAATGAAAGGGTTCAGTCCAATGTCTGGCACAAAGAGCTCAATATATATTATACTAAATCAGCTAAGTGGCTTTTCTAGTTGATAATGCTTTTTCTTTAGACTTGCAGACTAGCTTACTCTATGTACAAAACCATCCTAACTCCTTTGTACTGATATTTTGTGTCTTCTTTTGATTTTTTAAGAGGTGGTATGATAGTGTGGAGAGAGAGTTTTGAATTAAAGTCAAATACTGGGCTCTAGTCAGGGAATTGTCACAGGACAGGGAATTCGATTAATTATTTTGTTTCTCTGTGTCTCTGATTTCCTCATATCTATAATGGAAATCATGCCATTGCAAATACCTTTTGGAAAGAGACTGCTTGAATAAGGCAAATCGAACCAGTGGTAAAATCTCTGACCTGTCTAATGACCTATAAAGACTAACGATCCTACTCCACTAAAAGGAGAGAATTCAGTCATCTAATTATCCATACTTTCTAAACCGCTTTCTCCAGTGACAAAGGACTCATAGTTAACTGGGGGTAAGCACACAAGTGGACATAAAAAAAAATGGTAATGCTCACTGGAACACAGAACTTGACTGTGATCCTTGAAAACTTTAGTTGTTTTCTAAACCAATGGAAACATGGTAAGATGCACAGAAATGGGCATGGCAAGAGATCTTTTGGCAATTCTGTCACTCTGAAAAGGAAGATGCACATGTAGCACCTCAGCCTAACTATTATGAAAGCTATCACAGCACATCTGAGGTTGCACATGTAATAAAATGAGCAGAGCATGAGATCTGAAATTGCAGATTAGGGGTTCAAGTACCAGCTCTGCCACTTTCACGTGAGTTAATGCTCAAATCCCACATTCGAAATGGTGAAAATATATACTACCTCATCAGAATGTTGCTATGAAGATTAATTGGACAAAACACATATAAAGGGACTAACCAAGAACAGCTCTTTAAAGATAGTCAGTTAATGTTAGTCCCCTGCCTTTACTGAGCAAGATTTCGCCATTAAAAGCTGCTGACTCTCACCATCCAAGTTTATGGAAAATGAAAAAAAAAATGAAGCCTTGGGATTAAAAATAATTTTCTAACTCAATTTTGTTTGCATCAAATTATCAGGCTTGAAAATTATACATTGTTGGCCTCCACCTCATAGTTTATAAGCAGAGAGAGGTTGTTGTTATAAAAATGGTTAGATTTCTAAGTAATATTATATACAAGATCCAAATATCAGATAATTTGGCTATATGATCTGTATGTCCAGAGGCCCTATGATCTCATTTTTCCATCCTAGACCCCCAGTAATAAATAATCCTTTTCCAACCCTGACACTCATTCCATACTCCAGCAATTCAAGATAGGTCAATGTTTCTCAAGAACATTGCAACACTCTCTCTCTCTTTCTCTCTCTCTCTCTCTCATACACACACACACACACACACACACACACACACACACACACACACACACACATACACACACACTGCCCAGCTTCTGCTCATGCTGTGCCTGTAGTTAGGGGAGAAGGGGAGGCAAAATTCCCTTTTGTCTCCAACCTATTCATTTGTTAATTAAAGTCACACTCCGTTCTTTCTGTCTGTTCAGGAGGTCTGTCTTTTCCAAAATCACCCAGATAATTTTTTTATAGTGGGTAATTTTATGCAAACTGATCTTTCCCAGTTGATCAAAGCAATAGTAACATCATTCACTTATCCAATGATCTTTGTTTATCTTTGAATTACATCGAATGCTTAGCATAATGTCTGACATGTATTGGATTCAGAATTTATATTTGTTGAATTAATTTAATCATAGACTCATTAGAATTAGAAAGAATTTAGGGATCATTTGATCCAATCTCTGACTCATTGATTGACAATTGTGTTTTAGAGCTGTACAATCCAACACGGTAGCCACTAGCAACATATAGCTACTAAGTGCATACAAAATGGGGCTAATAGGATTGAGGAAATAAATTTTTAATTTTATTGAATTTTAATGAATTTTAACTTAAATGTACAGACTAATGCTTCTGCTATCACAGAAACTTTTAAGCATGATTGGAACAACATGGCTATAAGAATCCACTTTTTCAACTGTGAACTTTATAACATTTAAGCACAGATCAAATGTTTATGATAAAATTTAACATCCTAATGGAGATGTGCCATAAGTATAAAGCAAACATTGAAGTTTGAAGATTTAGTACAACAAAGGGGCAGAATGTATCATTAAAATGTCTATATTGACTACATGCTGAAAAAATATTTCAGAGATGACTCGCTAAATAATAATATATTATTGAAATTAATCTCACTTGTTCCTTTTTAGTTTTTAAATGTGGCTACTGGAAAATGCAAAATTTTGTATGGGTTAGCATTGTATGTCTATTTGATATGCCGGTATAGAGGATTCTGAGCAGAAATTCATTCATCCTTGGTTTCCTCCAGTGAGGAGCTCAATGACTATGTGGACAGCCTATCCCATAAAATGGCTCTATTTGTTGAAAGGGTTTTTATATTTGTGGAATTGCACTCTTTTGCATTCTTCACTTCATGGCTTCCATTTGAGTCTATGATAAGAAAAATCTAGCATAAGTGTTTCCTTTTCCATGTGTCAGCCCTTCATTCAACCTTTGAGATAAGCTGTGATATCATCCCCATTTTATGGATGAGAAAACTGAGGCTGAATGGAAATAAGCAATTGCATAGAAATACTTAGCATGCTACTTGGCACATAATAGACACTTAAATGTGAGTTGACATTACTATTGTCACTACTACTTCTGCTAATTTTTTTAGCAACAAAGTTTTTTTAATTGACATATAATAGTTGTACATATTTATGGGATACATGTAATATTTTGATACATGCCTACAATGTTTAATGATAAAATCAGGATAATGGGGAAAACCATCACCTCAAATATTTACCTTTTCTTTATGTTAGGAACATTTCAATTCTTCTCTTCTAGTTATTTTGAGCTATACAATATATTATTGTTGTATAGTCATCCTACTGTACTATTGAACATTAGATCTTATTCCTTCTAAATGTATTTTTGTACCTATTAACGAACATCTCTTCATACCTCCTCTAGCCTTTGTAACCACCAATCAACTCTCTATGTCCTACTTTTTCAGCACTCACACATGACTGAGAACATGTAGCATTTGTCTTTCTGTGCCTCGTTTATTTCATTTAACATAATTATTTAATATCTCCAGTTCCATCCATGTTGTTACAAATGGCAGGATTTAATTCTTTTTGGCTGAATAATATTCCATTGTATACATCTACCATATTTTCATTATCCATTCATCTGTTGATGGACACTTAGGTTGATTCCATATCTTGCATATTGTGAGTAGTGCTGCAATAAACGTGGAGTGCACATATTTCTTCACTATACTGATTTCCTTTATTTTGGCTATATACCCAGCAATGGAATTGCTGGATCACATTATAGTTCCACCTTTAGTCTTTTGATGAACTTCATACTCTTTTCCCTAGTGGCTACACCAATTTACATTCCCACTGACAGTGCATGAGCATTCTCCTTTTTCTACATCCTCACAGCACCGATTATTTTTTGTGTTTTTTATTAAAGCCATTTTAACTGGGGTGAGATAATATCACATTGTGGGTTTGATTTGCACTTTCCTGATGATTAGTCACATTGTACATTTTGTCATATACCTGTTGGCCATTTGCTTGTCCTCTTTTGAGAAATGTCTATTAAATCCTTTGCCCATTTTTCAATTGCATTATTTGTTTCCCTGTTCTTGAGTTGTCTGAGTTCCCCATATATTCTCGTTCTTAATCCCTCATCAATAGCTTGCAATATTTTCTACCAGTCCACAGTCTATTTCCTCACCCTGCCATTTTTTTCCCTTGTTGTACAGAAGGCTTCTAAAAAAAGTTTAATTAACATATAATAATTGTACATAATCCTTCTATTGCAGAACTAAGAGAGAGCCCCTTTCCTCTTGGTTACCAATCAGGAATAAATTTCCCTGCATTTCCAGATTGTCGGGATAAGCACAAGCGTGCCTAATAGTATCTCTACCTTAGTGCCATGAGGAAGAAAGCTGAGGTGCACATTATGGCCGTGAGTCAAGGTGCTATTGGGTTTTGGTTGCAAGAGTTTGGTTCAAGTCCATGTTATTAAGTTAGTTTCCACAGAAGAGCTGGGGATGGAACAAACGGCCAAAGGTCCTGCAGACTAGTGGGGCTGAAGTGATGTGGATTAGGTGCCTGATTCAAAAGAGCAACTCATTTTGTAGAGCATGAAGCACAACGTGTGGTAACTTAGAAACATACTTATGATGCTATTGGCAATATTATATTGAGAATTTGGATTGATTCCTAATATTACTTTTAAGCCATGATGCAAGTTTATTTTCTCATAACTGTGACTCATTTTCTGTTTTCTAAATCAGAACTGTATTTTAAACACAGGCTGATTGAGTAAGTAGACTTTTGTTATATTGCTTTCAAACACAAAAGACTTTCTCCTTGAGGAAATGACAATTTGTGGATTACTTGGATACCAACACGAAAATCAGGAAAATAAAAGAGCTCAGCATTTAATAACTTGATATATACGGAAGAATCAAATGATTCCATAACTTCAGGCTAAGCTCTCATGGGGTCATCCAGCATATGAGTATGTGAACTCCATCTCAGTAAATGAACTAGCTAAAATGGAAATACTAATTCATTAGAACAGATGTAAGTCAATGACATGAATAAAGAAAGAAAATAGACATGACATATCAGTGGGCATTATTAGAAAAAAACATTGCACATAGGAAGAGTTATTGATAAAATAGAGACCTGGGTAAAAATATAACTTTGTAAGAAGTTGAGTGATATTATGTGAAGAGATACATGGAAAGTATATAAAATTTAGTTATATAGAGAGAGTTATGTATAGAGAGATAGATAATCTTATTTCATTTCATTACAACCCATAATGTTATCTCATTATTATGCCTCATTTTCAGACAAGCAAACTGAGTCATAGGAGAATAAATAATTTGCATAAGGCTATAAGTGTCAGTGTCAAAATTTAAAACAAGTCTTGCATGGTACATATCCGACAAAAGGCTGATAACTAGACTCTATATACAACTCAGGAAAATCAGCAAGAAAAAATCAAACAATCCCATTAAAAAGTGGGCAAAGGACATGAACAGAAAACTTTTCAAAAGAAGGCAGACTAATGGCCAACAAACATATGAAAAGATGCTCAACATCTCTAATCTTCAGGGAGATGCAAATCAAAACCACAATGAGATATCACTTATCTCCACTGAGAATGGCCTTTATCAAAAAGTTCCAAAACGATAAATGTTGGCGTGGATACAGAGAGATAGGAACACTCCTAAACTGCTGATGGGACTGCAAACTAGTACAACCTCTGCAGAAAGTAATATGGTGATACCTCAAGGAGCTACAAGTAGAACTACCATTTGATCCAGCAATCCCGTTACTGGGCATCTACCCAAAAGAAGAAAAGACATTCTATAAAAAAGACATCTGCACTAGAATGTTTATAGCAGCACAATTCGCAATTGCAAAGATGTGGAAACAACCCAAGTGCCAATCAATCCATGAGTGGATTAATAAAATGTGGTATATGATTACCATGGAGTTCTACTCAGCCACAAAAAACACTGGTGATCTAGTGCCTCTTGTATTGTCCTGGATAGAGCTGGAGCCCATCCTGCTAAGTGAAGTATCACAAAAATGGAAAAACAAGTCATATTTACTCACCATCAAATTGGTTTTTACTGATCAACACTTAAATGCACATATAGTAATAACATTCATCAAGAGTCGGGCAGATGGGAGTGGGGAGGAGGAGATGGGTATATACACACCTAATGGGTGCAATGGGCACTGTCTGAGGGATGGACATGCTTGAAACTCTGACTTGGGTGGGGCAGAGGCAATATATGTTACCTAAACCTTTGTACCCCCATAATATGCTGAAATAAGAAAAAATAAATAAATAAAATAAACCTGTTTTGAGAGTCTTCTTAATTTCATCAAGCCCAGAACTTGAAAAGAGCATAGAGAATGTATCATAAGTTTTTGTGATCGAGGCCTACAGGTTGCATACAAAATTTCTGATCATATTTTATTGGCTAGAATTTATTCATATAGGCACACCTAACTGCAAAAAAGAATGGAAAACATATTCTAGTTTGTGCCCAGGAAAAAGAGTATAGCAGGTATTTTTGGAGGTCAGATAGCAACCTCTGTCACACCATCCACAGCCCCTGTCTGAGGTGAGGAAAAGAACTGATAAGAGCATCCTTCGCTGTTTCATTTAGAGAATTTTACTACTATAATTAACATCAGTACTGCTGCTATTGCTATACCTGCTATTACTCCAGCTCCTAGTGCATATTACCTTTTGTTAAATAAGCTTTTAATAAGTTAAATGAATGTTAGTAGGTTTTAAAGTTAAATAAATAAATAAGCTAATAAGTTAAATAAATAAGTTAAATAAAGCTATTAAATAAGTTAAATAAGTTTACTTGTTAAATAAGCTTCATTTTCTAGGCACTTAATATATGCTTATTAAAGTTAATCTTCATATATCAGATAAAAAAAACAAGACTCAGAAGTAAGTAGAGAAGTCAGGAAAAAACTTATTCTGTTATGTAAAATTCCAACATGTTACATTGTATGTATGTGTATAATCAATTTTATCTTAAGTGATCGCAAGTGTTTAAGAGAATAACCTATACCACACACACACACACACACACACACACACACACACACACACACACACAGATAAAAACAAATGTTAAAATCCCTGACAGTAAAAATGATAAGCTTGCTTGAGCCAGAGACAAGAGAGGTGGATTTTGATGTATTTTTCTTCAGAAAATAAATGTACTTTATATCTCAAAATACCTAGGAAATTGGAGGTCATGTTTCCTGTTCTCAAAAGATCAAATTTTAGCAAATTTAATCAAAGTTGGTCAATTAAATGAAAAAAGAACTCAAACAAGTTTGTTGATCCCTTAAAAAGAAACAATCAATTAAAGCTTAATATTTGCATTTCAATTATGTAAACAGCTATAATATGAGATATATACTTAATGAGTAAGGTGAAATCACCCAGATAGTATGATCTTTTCCATAATTATACTGTTTTACTTATTTCTGATGATTGGGGAAAGCTACTAGTCTAAAATATATGGTTAAAAACATCTTTCTATGAGAGATCATAAAATAGAAAGATAATATTATGATGCACACGACTATAAAGTTAAAATAGACCTAAAAATTACCTGATTTATTTTCAAACTTTCATTTTGCTCTATTTGGAAAGGATGAGTCCAAATCCCAATCTAAGTCTGCACCACTATTTCTACCATCCCCCACAGTTACCCCTGACTAGCACAGTTTAACTTTTAGAACTCATCTGAGGACGATTGCAAACCCAAAGATTTCACTTCATAAATAAGAACATAGAAAATCAGAAAAAATAAGAGAATGATTGAAGGTCATACAGATAATTCAACAGTCAGGTGGTATTTTGTTTCCTTTGTCTCCATCTTAAATATTTCATCTAGCTCTGTCAGTAACTGAGAAAGATCTGAACTTGCAATTCCAATTTCTTTCATTTATTCACTCATTCATGCAAAAAGTGATAGGGCAGATATATATTGAGCATCTACAGTATACTAAGAATTGTGCTAACTCCTGAAGATTCAAAGATGCTTTAAACAGTGCTACAGTCATGAAGAGTTCAGCTTATCATGGGAAGAGACATAACTATTCATTTTAAATCACAGATGAATTAAATAGAATGAGATTTAGGGAAAGAAAGATCCCGGGGAAAACTGATAAAGGATAGAAATGATTTTCTGTGAAGAACAGAAAAGAGAAAAAATAGAAAAATCATGAAATAACTTAAGTCCATTTCAAGTCCACCTGAAGAACAAAAAAAAGGCATCACTGACCAAGCATCATGATTTACAAAACAGGTAATACCCCAGTTTTTCATCACTGATGAATGTACTTGTGGGATAGCAGTTTCTCAGAATCCTACCTGTGAATCCCTTCAACAAGAACAGTCAACTCAGGTCCTCCATCTGGTCCCTATGACTGCATAGAACCTAACCTTACCTCTCATTCTTCGTTTGCAGTGTCTTAGTGCTATTTCCAAAACTGACAAAAGATCTATTTGGCCAAATATGTACCTCCTTTTTGCAGGTATAAGTTGTAGTTTTGTGTTTTCAATATGAAAGAAGTATGAAAACAAGTTCTTCCTCTTTCTCTGCCCACCCCCCACACCCTTACCTACCTACCTATATCCAGGAAAAAAGTAGATAAGTAGGGTAGGATTAGGTTATGAGGGTTTCAAAATCCAGACAGAGTAGATACAATCATGTTTCAATGAAATAGATTGCCATTTAGTTTCTTTGGTAAGGGAATGTTTTTAAGAAGACTAGTATGGAGAACGAATTGCAATTACTGCAAGTAGAAGGGTATGGGAAGTAGCAACATGTAAGCAGGCAGAAGACTAACATTACTAGTACATGGCTTGCCACTTATTCTTGCTGGCTCTCTCTGTCTTCCAAATGGACCAAAAAGGAAATAATTTAGTTTAAGAATGATATGCCTCCCAGGTATTCTCTTTGAAAATATCTTTCATAGCTTAATGAACTGAAATTATCTTTCATTTCAGTGTCATCATTTCTTAGATGACACTGAAGGCCAAATATGTAACCATGTCATTTTACTTTGGCTTAAAGATGAGCATGCAGGAGTGGGCTTTTCTCTCTGGCTTTCACCCCTTAAGTACAGGAACTCAAAACAGCTTTTTGAAGCATATGTCCTGACCACCTCTGAGTTTCTTATTACTTCTCTGGACCTCATTCAAAACAATATGATTTGGAGAATTTTTTCAAGAAAGTGGAGATACCTAAACAAAACATTCATGCAATATTCAATATTTAATTTTGTGTCCAAGATCAATTATGGTATCAGGGCAATAGCTTATATAATTTCTTTTGGGAGAATTTTTTCTACACTAACTCAGAGATAAACCCTGTGATATAATCATGTTTTCACATGTAAAATGACTAGGATAATTTTTAAAAGTAAGCCAACAAAACAAAACTTTGCTTGAAATACTATAATTTGAGGTATCTATTATACTTTTATGAGATTTGTTGTTGCTGGCCACACTTTAAAAGAGAAGAATATTAAATAACAAATGGAGACATAACAAAAGGACATGAGCCAAATTCCAATCCATGGGGCAGTGAAGAGAGAAGAAAGAAGGATTGTAAGGCAGAAGAATTGGACCATAGCTTTTCCTCTACTATTTCCTATCTGGAACACCTTAGGGACCACCTGCCTGGGCAGCAGAGGCCTTATCTTTAAGACAAGGTTAGTAACACTGTATCAGTCCAAAGACAGAAGGTTGAACCAGACATTCGCTGAGGTCCTTTTCAGTTCTAAAATCATCTAAATCTAAGAAGTTAAAAGATGCAGGTGTCTAATAACCAGGGTGTCCATGACAAGTGGAAGAAGGTAGAGCCCTGAAGGCTTTCCCATGCTTCCTCTAAACTCCATTTATGTTGAATCATTAAAGGTACTAATTACCAGTCATGGTGGATTATATTACTCTTGTCCAAATGATCCAGTTTTGCTGCATCTAGTAGGATGACCACGTATCTCTATCTTCTTGAACCTGGTAGTGTCCGTGTGATGTACTTTGGCCAAGGAAAGGTAGGCAGAAGTGTCTATGATTCCTTCATGAAGGTAATGCTCTCCAAATAGTGGGAAATGCTGGGCTTAATTGTAGGCTGACCACACATCACCATTTATCTGGGTCTAGGAGATTTCCCAGGATGAGGGACTTTCAATGCTAAAACCTGGAAAATCCCAGGTAAGTCTGCATGAGTTATTTACATTTGGTTTTATTGATGAAAGCTCACCAAGGTACCTGGGTAGAACGCCTTCCCATGGCTGCTCAGCATCTCCATGCACATTTGGCATTCCTGTGTCTCATTTCCTCCTGTGAAAGGTTATTGGAAAACAAATCTGATAAACTAATAATAATCCATCTAAGTTTCCTCTCCATGGTGAGAGACTTTGGCGACTGCAAGAAGACACTCAGCTATCCTCAATACACCAATATGAAACAGACGAGACAGTTCTGGATTTGCATCTATAAGATGTAGCTTCAAGCCTTCACTCTTCTACATAGTAATTCTATGACTTTAGGACAGCCATCTAATCACTTAGAGTTTAGGTCCTCATGTTTTAGAAACAGAGCAAAAACAATATGAAAAGCATCCTGCAAACTCTAAAGATTAAAAACAGTATTGTTATTGTTACACACTGTGCTCATAAAGACTATGTAGTTAAACCACATTCTATCCATTTGCCGAAATATTGTTTACTTAATGGTCATTTCCTTGTATCCCAACTCACATCCCTCTGTAAAAAGGAAGGTGAAATTTACCCCAAAGCCACAAATATGGAAATGATGCCACCTTATACCAGGGAAACATTTCAACTTGGTCAACTAAGCATGGGTGACAATTATTGGAAATGCACATTTGGCCATATAGGGGGGTGGGTACAGTGTTGATCACGGGTAAGAGTCAGGGAAGTGGAAGGAAAAGCAACTTGTCATTATTTTGGATCTCTGAACTAGTAATGTGTACCTCTTCCCAGGAGTCAAAAAACAAAAAATGCCAGAACTACTAATAAGTGTATTGTTACTTTATAGTGAAACTGTTAACTCCCAAGTCACTCTACATGCGGTTGCACTAGGGCTTACTTTGAAAGAATGATTCAGTCATTTGCACTCCAAACCTACACACCACTTTCTCACCCCTATTCTGTGTTTATGTACAGATTACATCAAAGGGCATTTTTGCCATTTGGCTCATGGTAGCAACACTGGCAAGAGATTGGAGGAATGGAAATACGATCAGGGTATTTCCCCCTGACTACGCCACTGTCTTGAACGGTTGCTGAGGGGTTGATGGTATCTCTGAAGTGAAAGTCAGTCGCAGCTGAGGAAGCCCTCTCCACGGGCCTCGTTCTGGGTTCCTGTTACCACTGGTGAAAAGTATTAACAGCACTTTGACGTTACTCTCCCAGGGATGCTATGTGTCCTCTTGTTTTCCTACACCCTATTAAACTCTCTTCAATTAACCCATTTTGAAAGTACCATTTGTTTCCTGCCAGTTCTGTTTTTTTTTTTATTTTGTTATGTAAGAATTATTATCTCCATTTGTTTGCAGTAAGACTTTGTATTGATTATTACTTCACTGAAAGAGAGAAACGTTCTTGACGCTTCCTTCTCTACTCATGGAGAGAAATCAATTAGACTTAGAAGACCCAATCACTCTACATATTTGACTCTTGACCAGCCTCTCTAGACATCGGTTTTAATGAAGGCTACCAAGTCACTCCAAAAGAGCCTCCTGCCCTGTGCTTTTCTGCAAGATAAGTGAAGCTGAGAGCTGGATAGCTTCCAAAGTACTGTTTTAAAGGCCTGGCTTCTCTCTTCTCTTACACCAGTTCCAACATCTGTGACCATAACACATGTGAACAATCTGAGCCCTGCCAGTGCATTTCCTGGCAGACACAGCACGTGTCAGTTTTATTGCTCATTCACACTTGGGAATTGAAGTCAATGCAACAAATGCTTTTTGAGTCACAATTTTGTGAAAAAGCACTTTGTTAGGTGCTGTTGAGAACTAAATTATTGTTATCAGGAATGAAAACTTTGGGACTTAGGAAACATTTTTTAATTGAAATAGTAACTATCAATTGTTAACTACCTATTATGTTCCCAAAATTTTCTAGGTATTTATTTATTATTTCATCCCATTTGAGTTTCAGAAAAATGCTTCAAGGGAGCAATTATTTCTATTGTTATGATTGAAAAACTCTGAGGCTCAGAGATGTTAAGTATGTTACCTATGATCACACAGCTAATAAGTGAGACAATAAGGATTTGGATCCATATGTGCCTGGTGCCAAAACCCATGTTCCTTACTGTAACCCTTGAAAATGGCATTAAAGTTATTCTGGTTTTCAAATGGCTGAAGGAAATGATCTTAAAAAATGTCAGCAGTCAATCTAATCTTAATGCTTTCCCTTTTTAAATGGCTGCCAAAACACAGGTAAAGTTGTATTATAGAATGTGGGTTTACTCCTGCAAGTACAGGAGTCAGGAAGAAGAGGTGGGCAGGGAACAGGTATCTTCCTTATTTGAGCCTGCCCAAAAAGTCAGATTGTTTTTACACTGACTGGCTCTTGGACATGGTAAAATGAAGACACATGGAGAAAATTCAGTATGTTTTCATCCAAATGAAAAGGTATAGAAATTTTTCTATTGTTCAGTTTTATTAGATGCAGAGTTGGCTGTAAACCGAGACTTGGAGTATTACTCCTTTTTAAATGCAGTAGCACATCTTGTGAATTAAAAGAAAATGCAGTGATTTCTTCAGTTAAACAAAGAATCCTTTGTCAATATGATTAATCATCTGCTTTATTAATCCTATTTCAAGTTTTTACAAAGAAATATTTCTTTTCTATTATCACACATTCCTAGTGTGCTTTTCCTGGTTACATGATACATTAGAGTGCAATTATGCCCCAGAAATTTCCTGTTTAAGTAAAAGCAGCCCAAAATAGAAGAATTAAATAACTGACACTGTGATAAAGCTACTGCTCTCTCTGTCCCAGAGCAAAAGACAGCTTTTGGGAAAAAAACCAATTGCTAGTGCTTCCTGCTGTAGGAATCTGGTTGTGTCTTCATCGTAATAATAGCAATAAATGATCTGAATTCTCTATAAAGAAAAAAATCTCAGAGGACTCTCTCTTCTGCCCTACTTTTTAAAGCAGGAAACATATTTTGATTTTTAGCCTAAATGACCACATCATTTGCATCTTGGGAAGCAAATGAAGTTTCTTCCTGAAGCTGAATATGATTTCTGAAACGAAATCTCTGTAATTAATGAGCACAGCCAGATGGTTTTCTATAGGTCATCCCTTCCCAAGGTGAAATGTGGCTTGAATAACATCAGGTGGGTGTTGGAGATAGCCAAATGTGCACATGATTCAAGAACTCCTGTTTTCGTTCACTTCTTTTGGAAATTGGAATTGTCCCGATGTTTTCACAGTACCAAGTATGGACCACATGTAACAGTTGCATGTGAACTAAGGATCACAGAATCCAGTGAGCAGGGAAAAGCTGGTGATGATAGTTCCAGCCAATCTTAACCATAGTACACACTCCAATCTTCCTTCCTAGGTTCTGTTAGCTCTCTTCTGGCCTGACATGGTGATAAATGGAAGGTACAGTCAAGACATGAACTACCTATGTGACTTTACATAAATCATTTCCCTAAGACATTTCCCTAGGTCTCAGGTATTCTGTGTGTAAGTTGAATGAGTTGATAATAAACAAACCTCAAGTTTTTTTTCTGATTTTAATATTCCATACACTAACAAACAAAAGTTTCCATGGAATACTTCACAGCAAAGTCATGTCTTCAGGGGAAGTTTCTGAACTTCCAATGTAAACATCAAAATTTCTTAGTATGAGACATGATTGCTATCAATTTAATGTTGTCCAAAACACTGTTTTTATGGTCCTGATCTAATAGTTTGTTCCATGTATAGCAATGAACAAGTTCATACTTGTAGAAGAGCCAAGATAGTGATGACCACCCATGGTGACTCTTGATCGTCGTGGCTAAAACAAAATAAGATGGACCACTGAACTTGGAACACGAGGGTTTGATATATGAGTTCATTTTGCCAAAGGGCAGATAACATTGTTTGGAAGAGCCTGTAATAATCTTGCTAGACTAAACAGTCTCCAGTACTAGGACTGGGCTTGTAAGATATATTCTCCAGACTTTGGGTACTACAGTTGTAAGGTGTCATCATTTGACGAGATAGGTAAGTCACAGTTTCATGTTTCCCAAATATGAGTCATTCATATGCCACCTACAGGAACTTTGATAATATCATATTTTTATTTATATAGATTCATCACTTGAATGTCACTAATTTATTTAAAACAACTTTTTTTTTTTACTATCATGAAGAGGAAACCATAAATAGAGATAAACCAAACAATAAAGAATTAAACAAAACATTGGTACTAAATTTGGAAAATTAAAATGAAGCAACAATTAATTTCTAAAATGGGAACTGAAAAACTCTTGATCACCGTCTTTAAAACCTGTGGGCTCATTGTACCAATCTACCTCTTTACCCTTCTCAACACACTCGCTTGCTTGTTCCACTCCAGCTACAGTGAACATCTTTCCGTTTTTCAGTATCCTGGCTCTTCTTCAGGACTTTCACAGGCTGTTTTCCCTACAGCTGAACTTTCAGATTTCAGACTTTGGCTCAAAGTCACTTCCTCAGGGAAGAATTCTCTATCTCTGTGACTAAGACAAATTGTCCTATATTGCAAATCACTATGTACTACTCCTTTGTCTGCCATACACTGGGGCAATTCTTTATTTCTTTTGCATTTCTTTGTTTAATCCATGTCTTTCCCAATAGACCAGAAGTTCCATAAAGTCATGCCTGGTTTCACTCACTCCAGCATCTAGCTGGGTACCTGATAAACTGTAGATACTGGGATTCTTATTATAGGTCAAACAACAGGAAGGGATGGTACATGAGGAAAAGCAGTTTTCCCTTGCAAGAAAGCAACTATTTCTCCAGGTAAAGGGTTGAAAATGACAGTGATTCAGTGGGGGATTTGAATTTCAGGATTCCGCACATTCCAATTATTGGGATTTCACTCTTTCTCAATTCTAATTTTTATATATGAATAACTTGGTAACTATGAATTTAACATATGAAATTGATATGGAACCACTAAATAAGTATTTATTCGTGAACCACCTGGAATGATCTTGCAGACCACCAATGATACTTACACCACACTCTGAGATGCAGCTAATATTCCCAAAGCCCAGCTTCCATCAAGTCACCCTCTGAACAGAGTAATTCAAGGGTTTCCACCTGCCTACAAAATTGAAAACCCAACTGGATTTTAGAGCTCCAACTTATCTTTCCAATCTTATTTTCCAATGCTATTCATTATTTACCTTATGCTTCTGATGAGCTGAACTTCTCCTAAACATCTCCTCCACTGACTTCTGCTACGCTACTCTTGCTATACTACTCCTCTATGCTACTCCTTTTATCGGGAATGCTGATTACTCTCACCTCAAAATGTGCAAGTCCCACTTATTTTTCGAAGCCTATTTCAAACAGCTCTTCTTTAAAACTTTCTCTAATTCTCCTAAATAGATTTAATCTCTCCCTCCATTGAAGGACATAGAACCAAAATTTTATCTAGTATCCATTATAAAATTTATCACTGCTTACCTTGCATTGCATTACCTTATTCACATACATAACTTCACCAATAAACAAACACAAAATTGAACTATATACTCCTAATGAGGCAGGGTTTTCGTCTTATTCATATTTGAGTTTCTCACAGTGTACAATGAAGGCAAACAATGAAATACATATTGACTATATAAGTGAATCTAACATGGTCCATTTTAAAGAAACACTTGAATTTCCTGGGTCTGACTTTAAAATCTTACCTTATCCTCTAGGTGGGATACTTTGATGAGGGCAATCTTTCTCATCTTTCTTTAACATCAGTTTTTATAGAGAGTTCTAAGTAGAGAAAAAGGACCTCTCCCTTAGTAATTTTCACAATCTGGCCAAAGCAGCAATGCCAAGATATGGCTTGAGAGCAGGGTCTAACTGTGAAGGTACATCAGGCCAAAGGAAGATGAAGAGGCTGGGAATGCAGCATAGGATTTTCTAGATCAAGGATATTTGTGATCATTTACAAGCCATCATTTGATTAAGTTTAGGAAGGATTCCACAAATTAGGATGCCCCTTTGTTTTCTTTTACTGATGTATTCTGAAAAATAGAATTAAATAGTTGGCAATAGTGATAGATAACTGTTATTTGTACAAATCACAGTTATTTGTGTTTCAGTTCCATTCAGCTACCCTACTGGATATATTTGCTGTCAACCTGGCCATCTTACCTGCTCTTTCTCTCATCCCCAAACCATCAGTGGACTACTGCCAAATTAATCATTCTACAACACAGCAGCCTCCATACCACGGCTGAAAAACCTTCCATTGCTGCTTTCCTTTGCCTAGCAATTTAAGAACAGTCTGTAGCTTGGCGTTTGTATTCTACAGACTGGACCAAATTCACTTTTTGCAGTTTCTCATACACAAGTTCAAAAAAGTAAACTGATGACCTCTTAGACTGGGTTGTTCCTAAAACATTTTGACTCGTTAGTATGGTTAAAAATATTGTATGTGTTTAAAACTCAGCAAGGAGTTCATGACAGTCTGGATTTTTGTCTCTCTATTTCTTTCTTTCTTTATTAATTCATATCAATAAATAAAAAAATTTCATATATTTATTGTATACAACATGTTTTTTAAAATACGTTTACATTGTGAAATGGCTAAATAAAGCTAATTAACATATGCATTACTTCACATACTTATTTTTTGTAGTGAGAACAAATAATCAATTTTCAAGAATACAGTACATTGTTATTAATTATAGTCACTATGTTGTTGTACACTAGATCACTTGAACTTATTCCTCCTGTCTAACTGCAGTTTTGTGCCTTTGACCAACATCTCAATCCCTCCCCTTCAGCTAACCACCCTTCTGCTGTCTGCTTCTGTGAATTCAACT
Source organism: Lemur catta (assembly GCF_020740605.2). Lineage (NCBI taxonomy): Eukaryota > Metazoa > Chordata > Mammalia > Primates > Lemuridae > Lemur > Lemur catta. The sequence goes on from NC_059136.1 coordinate 40,930,406, forward strand.
TTTTTAGATTCTACATATAAATGAGGTCATACTGTATTTGTCTTTCTATGCCTGGCTTATTTCACTTAACATAATGTCCTCCAGGTTCATCCATGTTGTCACAAGTGACAGGATTTTCTTCCTTTTTAAGGCTGAATAGTATTCCCTTGTGTGTGCATACCACATTTTCTTTATCCATTCAACCACTGATGGACACCTAGGTTGATTTCATATATTAGCTGTTGTGAGCAATGCTGCAATGAACATGAAAGTGTAGATAGCGCATTAACATACAGATTTCATTTCCATCACTTCTCCGCCTGTTGGCTAAGATCAAGTGCAGATTTCATTCCTTTGTATAAATACCCAGTAATGGGATTGCTGGATCATATGGTAGTTCTATTTTTAATTTTTTGAGGAAATTTCCTACAGTTTTCCATGATGGCTGTACTAATTCACATTCCAACCAACAGAGTACAAGTTTTTTTCCCTTTCCTCCCCATCCTCGCCAACATTTATCTTTCATCTTTTACACAGCAGCTACTCTAACAAGTGTGAGGTGATATCTCATTGTGGTTTTAATTTGCATTTCTGATGATTAGTTGTGTTGAGCATTTTTGCACGTCTGTTGGCCATTTGTGTGTCTTCTTTTGAGATGTCTATTTAGATTCTTTGCCCATTTGTTTTTCAGATGTATGACTTACAAAGTGTCCTTCTTTAAAAATTCAGAATCTCTGGCAACGTTGATTCTTTATTCTTGTGTGACAATACTCACTGTAGCCAAGTAGCGGCTGCTTCCTTTGGGTGGTCAGAACTTCTCCAGTTAGACACAGGGTCCATCACTTCCTATGACTCTTACACTCCCAGCATAGACTTTCGTATCAAACCAACTTGAGTTCAGTTCTCCACTCACTCACTTACTGGCTTTGTATTCCTAAGTACATTCTTTAAGAGTTTAAAATACCAGTTTCTTTGTCTGCCATATGAAGGTGAGACTCTTACACTTTCCAGGGTTTTGTGAAGATTTGAGGAGATAATGCATGAAGAGGGCTTAGGATAACTCTTGGTACATAATCAGCACTCCCTTCATGTTAGCTATGCTAACTCTTATTATTAATATGACAGCATTCCTGGCATTTATTTTTACTCTACTTTTTAAGGCAAAAATATTTTGCAGCTGAATAATCAAAAGGACAATGACCCAGTCTTATTTGTAGCCTATGAAACAAGCAGCAACCAAAATCTTATTTCATCTTTTACTAGATAGTAAAACATTAATATTTGACATTTACATAACACCTGCAGAATGTAAAACAGCTGGGGTTGGTGTTTCATAAAGGAGCCCTCAAAGAGTTTTACCTTTAGAACAGATCTCATTAAAATCAAAGCAACATGACATTACCACCCTCCTTAAAGGAATGGCAGAATTACACATTTCAACAAAGGAACTGACCATAAGAGAGCAAAAGAAATTATCTACTCCTTGTATAAAATTTTGTCACCCTATTCCTTTCTGGCATACCATATGTAGGCCAGATCAGATTCCCTCCAGAAAGAAATAATCAGAAATCAAGTGATCAAAAATATAAAGAGACTATTGTGTATGATCAAAATGAATAATGAGTTTGCTGCTATTCAGACAGTCAATTGAAGGAGAAGAAGAAAGAGGAAGAGAATCACTTATTATCCCCAAGCACTGTGCTTAGTGTATGACCTCATGGAATTCTAACAACTCTCAGTAAGCACTAGTATACTCTCCAGTTGATAGACACAGACAGTAAAGTTTGGAAAGGCTATAGAAATGTCTCAGTGCTACACAGCCAGTAAGCAGTAGAGGTGGGATTCCAATTCAGTTCTTATTGTTCTGAGAGCTCTATCCTTACTTACTATGCTCTGATACTGAACAGATTCTGTGGAAGTATCTAAATAAACTAATTTATGCAATAACCATTTGTGATCTCTGGGACTTTTGCTAAATTCCACATTCCTAAAATTAAGGAAAACTTCTGGGTACTGAGAGAAGTAAATTAAAGGTATACAAATGGAATTTCTACTCTGAATAATCCATTAATGATCATTACCTACAATATGGAATATTTCTTCTAAATTTTACTGAGATCAAAGAATAGCAACCTATCCATAAAGAGTTTGTAAGAGTATGAAATATACTTGTATATTCTTCATGTTTTAATCTTGAAATCCCATGTCAAATATTCAGAAATCTTATTTGGATGAGTGTTGGTCTGGTGCCCTGATGTATTTCTCTTTTCAATATGTTTTTAACAGAATGAGTAATCATTACATCAATTGAATACAATCCTATCAACTGTAACTGCAATTTAGATTTGAGACACATCCAAATATGATCCCATTTACAGGTATATTTGAGGAGCAGAAGAAAATAAAACTAATTCTGCTTTTCAGAGATAAAGGGAGACTAATGTGAGCATTGACTACATGCCAATTACTTACTCATATTATATTATTAGTTATGAAAACAAGACAATGAAGTCAGAATTATTATCTTCAGAAGTTAAAACTGAGGCACAAGAGGAAAGGATTTGCCCTACAACACATGCCTCATGCATAACTGGGTCAAATTCTGGCTTCTCAAACTCCAAATCTCATAATAATCTCTCAAAGCCAGAAACATATGCATAATTTTCTCTCATGGTTCTGGAAGGGTAATTTAAATAATAAAATACTGTATTTTGTTTTTCTTATATTTTCTAATTTCTAAAGAGATAAAAGAGCAAAGAAAGGTCAACTCGCGGATGCGGTGCGCACTGTGTGGGGGAAGGGCACGCTTCTTGCCCTGTCTTGGGCGAGGCAAAGTCGTTACTTATAACCAAAATGTTTGTACCCTCATAATATACTGAAATTTTAAAAAAAGAGAAAAAGAGAGGTATTTATAAAACGGCCACTGTTTCTATGATCAAAGGTAGTGATAGCATTCACTACAGGTAGGAGACTCCTATTTGGTTCGGGATAAGTGCATCAGTGGGCTTGCGGGTCATGGACAGCTAATACGGAGTTAGACGGTGCAGAAGCTAAACTTCTCTACCCAATGAAGCAAATAGGTGCCTTACTTAAGTGGAAAGGTTCATCTAATATTAATTGATTTTTTTTCCTCTGCATTGAAGTGGAGGTGGAGAGAGAGAAGAGACAGAGAGAGGCTATGAAGTTGGGGCCACTGATCTGAAACTCAGGAGAAGAAAAAAGTGAAATCTGAGTTGAGAATATCTTGGGACAATGACAGCCAGCAATGACTCCTTATGAGGGATTTGGACGCTGGGACTTTAGAAGAAACGATATATGATATTCCGCTTACAATTTTTCTTTACTGTTTTATAAAACTCTTATGCTAGCTTCAGATTCACAAAATAAGCCTGATACACGTAGGAACTTTGTGTAAGATGGGCTGAAAGTTCTTTCCACACATGAAACAGGTCAGCAAGCACTACTAATACTGTTTACATTATGCTAAGCTCTGTCCTAACCTATCAATCTATTATCTATCACCTTCTTAATTCTCACAGAAAACATAATAGGTAAGTGTTTTTATTATGTCCATTTTTTTAATGTGGATGCTGAGGTTCAAAGAGATTACATGACAGGGCTGTGGTTACATAACTAGTAAAAGTTGGATCTGGGGTTTAAATCTGAGTTTTCATTCTTAACCATTTTCAATGACAGTGACACAGCTATCCCTACACTTCCCCTTGTAAGAGGCCAGCACATTGATAAAGTGGCATCTCAAGAAAAAAACAAAGAGTTTGGGGGGAGCTTTCCATAATGCATGCCAAAGCCTGAGATTGAATGGACAGTGGTAAGTGGCAAACAGGTGACAGTGGAGAAACTGGCTGTAGTGTGAACTTACAAAAAAACTCTTCCCCAAATAATCTATAGGAAGTAATGAGTTATTCAGTATATGGGAGTTATAGAAGGATGGTTAGGGTAAAGCATTCTACCGTTTCTCTCATTTACTTCTCAAGGTGCCTTCGCTGACCTTGCCCAGAGAACCCCAGACCATCTCTAGCTGGTTAGGGCACCTGCCAGTGCTTTATGCTCACAGATGTTGTCTTCATATATTCCATCACAGACCAAATGAATCAGGGGTGAAGGAAACAGAACCCTGTCACTAGAGTTAACTCTGGAAAAATTAGCATGCCTGCCAACTTTAATGCTAATATTTGCTAACCTCTCATTGACTAACTTCTTTCCATTTTTTCTACTTGAGTCTTTTTCTCACATTCTTTCCCTATCTGTATAGACAGTAGCCCAAGTCTACTCCTAGTCCAGGAATTCTTCAATCTAAATATTGTAATATATTAACACAAATATAAGATGTGTTTATCTTGCTACTATGCCATCTTTGATTAAATGTACATATTTTAGAATGACTTCAGAGTCATCCTTATAATCGTGCCCTTTCCATTCACTAGCTATGGAAGTTTTAAAACATGTCTGCAAATTGTTGACATCCTCCCATTGAGAAGTTCTGTCTATGCCCTCACATGGGCCACACTGCAATGCAGGAAAAGATTCCTAAATGAAAGGGAGTATTTGGCGAGAAGAAAGAAGACAGAAAAGTGTGATGGAAGACAAAATTCTGATAGCTGCTCCAACCTACTATGTGGAAGAAAAGAGAAACTGTATATTTAGTATGTAATATTTGGTTCAGGCAGTATATGGTGTTCAGATTCCATAAAAGGGAACATTTTGGAAAACTATACCAAGCTTACTTTCTATAAGCCTTAAATTCTGTACTATATTTCAGTAATTTAAAAAACAAGGTCAAAGTATTATTTGGGAAAAAACTTGCAATGGAGTTATTAAAAGAAATTACAGAGCAAATTAAATTTCTTAAAATTATGTATTTTAAATTTTCCTTGTTAAATTATATGCAAAATAAGTTGAGTCTTATGTAATTTTACTCAGATAGAGAAACCTATAAATACAATCAGCAGACATTCCTGTATGTATTATTCATTGAATAATTTAATAGGTATGAGTGTGTTTGTATAGACATATTTGTCCACACGCATTGGAAGTGGGGAGTAAAAAGCGCTTTCTTAGCTTGTAAAAATTAATTGCATATTATAGAATCTGTCTAGATGGTAGGAAAGAAAACATGGTATCACTGGAAAGGTTCTGGACGCTGAATTCAGAAAGATTTCTATCTGTTATCTTGGTTCAGATACTTTACCTCTTTGAGCCAGTCTCATCTTTTGTTTAGTGGGGTCATAATGGAGTCATGACATATTTGAGTAAATGATTAAGTCAATAAAGTCAACTTAATTGATTGCTTATATCAAAATTTTGCTTAGGATAGAGCTTGGCTAAAAGAAGCAGAAACAAATTAGAAACTAAATTTTCTCAGATCTTCCTGTGGGTCAAATACAGCTCATCATTTGTTTTGCAAAATGTTATTGGAATGCAGACAACCTCCGTCATTTACGTGTTGTCTATGGATGCTTTAGTGCTATGAGGGCAGAGTTGAGTAGCTGGGCCCAAACTATATGGCCCGCAAAGACTAAAATACTTACCACCTGGCCTCTTTACAAAAAAAAGTGCAATCGTTACTCTAGTTCAAACTCTTTTAAAAAGGGTATTCTTATGAATTCTATATCATTCCACCCTTCTTTCAGAAACCCTAATGAGTTAGAATAGAATTTTGATCACTTATTTTTCCAGGATAAACTCTTGACAATGAAGTTTGTTAGACCATAAGACTGTATTTAGATCATTGCTTCACCACAGACCAGGAATCCCCATTCTTACTGCCTCTCTCCATCCGACCCTCACCGCATGAAGTGAATGCTATTCATAAGCTTTCTTCATATTCCTTTCTTCTTCAAATTCTATTCCAGAGTGAATTCTAGAGTACACAAGTTGGGGTCGAAGAATAATTAACTCTACAGTAGTCTTCCCTTATCTCTGGTCTTACTTTCTGCAGTTTCAGTTCCCTGCAGTATGGTACGATAAGATTTTTTGAAAGAGAGAGAAAAAGAGACAGCACATTCACATAACTTTTATTATAGCATATTGTTATAATTGTTCTGTTTTATTATTAGTTATTGTTGTTAATCTCTTAATGTGCCTAAGTTGTAAACTAAACTTTATCGTAAGTATGTATATATAGGAAGAAACATAGTGTATATAGAGTTTGGTAGTCTCTGTGGTTTCAGGGATCCACTGGGAGTCTTGGAACATATTCCCCACAGATAAGGGGACTGCTGTGCTTGGGGGGACAGCTGTTAATAACGATAACCTGAGGAAATGAGCACTGAATTTGGAAAGTTAGGAAATATTTATTTAAGGACGCGAAGAATCTCCTTCTGAAAGTGGTTGGCTAACCTAAAAGAAACGGGCGTGCAGACTGGTAGGGCAGCTGCTCGAGAGAGAGTCCCCTCACTCTCTCTGCAACTGAAAACAGAGATTTGCTGAATATTCAAATCACTGCCTGTTGAAGATGTGGTTACTAATTGATTTATATAGAATAACGCATGAGATATGCAGAGAGCCAAAGACAACAGTAAGTACCCAGAAGATAGTGCAAAGTGCCCATACAGTGACCCAGGTCGAGAAACCAAAGTAATACATGGATGGAAAAATAACCTACAAGGAACGAAATGAAGCAGCCTGACTCAAGACAATCTTCACCGGCAGAAGCAAAGCAAAGGAATTTTCTACAGATGTCTCTACAAGTTTGGGCTTAGAGCATCAGTCCTAGGAGCAGGGCTGGATTAAATGACTTCCTCAAAGTGTTTTGGAATTTAAAAAAAAAATCAGAGTTGCAGAGTGAGTTATAAGGAAAGAAGCTACAGGTGAGAGCCAGAGAAATTCCCAGGATTAAGTCCAAGGAATGAAGTGCTGGTTTAAACAAGAAACAGGTGTTGAGAAGGTCAGACACCTACAAGGAATCAGCGTAAACTGCAAAGAGGCAAACCATTAAAATAGAGACAATGGGGGAAAGGGCATAGGTTAAGGATCCTACTCTTAAACTGGGTCTAGTCTTTAAGAAATGGGGAGAGGCCAACCAACCTAAGGGCATGGGACTTAATGAACACTTAGAACATTTCAGACCATTTGATTTGCTTATATCTTCAATACCTGATGATGTGGGTTTTATTTTGTTTTCACGAAAAGTTATTTTTGTACATTGTGGCCAGTACTGTTGCAGAAGATTGTTCCAGGTATCCAAAAGGAGGCCTGCAAGATTGTGGATACCTCCATAAAGTAAATAAAGACTCTTTGTGGCATGAACCTCTCAGATCTAAGGTAGACACCTGATTCTCCCATAACTTGATTTATGAACTAGTTAACCGATTCTTACTGCAGGTTTCTTCTCATATAGCTCTGCTTTATTTATTATGTTAACAGCATCTAGTTAGTCCCAGCTGTTCCCAATACTCACTTCATACTCCCTAAGTCTATCTCCCTTAAACTTGGAGAGACAGCAAACCTTGGAAACACTGCCTTGCAAAAACTAGAATTGGCTATTTAGAAAGATTCTGGGTTGGCTGGCTAACACATCCTTTCCCACGTGTTTAACACCATCTGGAAGCATTTTGTTTTTCATGAAAAATGCAGGTCACCTGATTATGCTATGGTTCATTGCTCTAGAAAATGTTTTCTAAATTAAAAAAACTAACAAAAAATCCTCAAAAATACAAGAACAGAACACATCAATGCAGTTCCTTATTAGCATGATTTCAGTGGCCAAGAATTTAAAGAGATCAGATCACAAATAAATCAACATAGAACTGATGTATTTGGGCTAGGGGGTGTTTAAATACTGATTGACAACGTGGCAAAAATTAAGAGGCATACACTTGTAAAAAAATTGTTGAAATGGATTTAATTTCCCAAAGCGACTACCATAATCAAATACAATCATGTAAAATTCATGTTTAAAAATCAAGAAAAATGCAGAAATCATTGTTTGCCTCCTTCTTTACCTCTAAACTTTCAAGAAATAATGCCAAAGAATTTTTACTCGTGGATTTTGGTTTATTCTACTAAAGAGAGTAGAGCAGAAACTTCCCCTTAGTTTTTCACTGCTTGAAAAGGATAAATGTGAAGCTGGAAGGATTTTATCTGGAAATAATTTTAAAAATTGATAACTAAAGCTGCTAAAATATGAAATTAGTTATCTAAGAGGGAGGGAAATAAGTATGGAATTACATTCTAGAACAGATCTTAGAAACTCAAAAGCCTCTTTGGGAGTTAGGCTTAATTGTGGGAAACAGCAAGATGCAGGCAATGTGGAGAGGTGGAAACAGTGGAAAACCAGAGAATATATTCTCCACCTGATGAAATTCAAAATTATACCATTTTAATCATAGCATGATGGAATAACAGGAAAGTCTACTGTATCTTGAATATCATCAATATTTGCTATAACCAAGAATTTGCCATGTTTCACTGTGCTGCAGTAGATAAACATTGTCAAATACTGTGAAAAGTCCTAAAATACTATTTCATTTAATCTTAACTCTTGGAGGTAGGCATGATTATTCCCATTTCTCAGAAGAGGAAACTGAGGTTAGAGTCTAGACTCTAGGGACTAGAATAATTCCTGGCACACAGCAGGTATTCAATAAATATTTGTTGAAAATCTGAATGAATGACAGAACCTTTCCCATCTATATTTTGTATGGTAACATGGGGCTGAGACTGTAAACTTTATGTCCCTTGGTGTGTTGGGTTCCTATTAGGTTTTTTCAGCAGGGATACTAAAGGGAACTGGAAGGCAGGAGGGAATAAGGAGGCCTCCTCCGTGAGCTTGCTGTTCCATTTAGCATCACAGCAGCTACTGCCCTTCTCCCAAAAGAAGCAGCTGGTTCCAGTCTTCAGCTTCTTTGGCTCTTCCAGAACTGGCCTTACTCCATCCCCTCAGGGCAACCAGCAGCATACAGTGCCCCCCGTTCAGAGGTGGAGCCCTAACTCTGTGAGCCTTCTCCTCCAAGCTCTTGATGTATCAGCATCAACCAGGTGGCACTCCGTCCTCAGAACCCAGAGTCCTTAGCTCTGCAAGGCCTGCAGCAAGTTCCTCAGAACCGGTACCAGCCGGCCAGCTTCCTCTCCTCAGAGGTTTGCATCATAGCTCTGCAAGACCAAAACCCCAACCCCTCCCCTGTATTCCCCCAGCCTAGGAATAAGCACTGTTTCTTGCCTACTTCAGCGTTTCTTACATTACCTCAGTGTGTTTTTGTTTGTTTGTTTTTCTATGTGTTTTCTATATCAGACGTCCAATCTCAGATTAACCAATTTTCAATATCCTTTCTGTAAAAATACCTAGCATGGTTCTGGTTTCCTGACTGGGTTTTGCCTGATACAGGACAGCTACCTCACAAACCTGTTTTGGAGATTAACTTATACCTACTTCACAGCAGATCCTTATTAGCTATTGTTTGATTTCTTACTTAAAGAAATCTACCACAGTGTTACCACTCTCTCCTAGGTTAATGTCAGCTACATACTTGATAACCATACCTTCCATGCCTTCACCCAACGTAATGCCATTAATGTTGGATAGAACAAGGCTAAGGATGAAACCCTGTTTCACATCAATAGAATCTGTCTTCAAAACTGGCTTCCCTCTTTTAAATATGTATCTCTCCACAGTGGGCATACACTATTTTCATCATTGGATCATAAAATAATAAACCTATTTTCATGTTGAGAAAAAAATTTAGTGCTTTAGACAAGTTTTGGCAGCAACACAATGGACTGACAAAAGCACTGGCTTGGGAAATATAATCTTGGCTCTGCCGCTGATTAATGTTTGACTGTGAACACATCACTGAGTCACTCTGCTTTCCGGTTCCCTCAAAAGTAAAATAAGGAACCTGAACTAGGCAATGACCAAGATTTCTTTTAGCTTGTTCAGTCTAAATATAAGGATTAATGTTATCTCTATCGCTAAGATATTTCCGGCAATAAAATGATTTTAAACCTACTGTATTTCCAAGAGCAAGAAGCTGAATTTGAGGAATGAATGCTTCTGTCTTTAAGCAGATAGGAAGCTAGTTACATCAAACCTGGAAAAAATCCAAGGACAACGAATTTCTCAAAAATGCTAGTACTTCTGTGGTCAATTCACTTTGAGCCTAAGAGGAAGGGAAGCTAGTCTAGCTGAAATTGTAATTGTAAGGAAGCTACATATGCCTTCCTACCATGAAAGAGTGCCCCTAGGATAATGGCCGGGCTGGTGGTATGATGTGATCACAATGCTATCCAATGTTATGGGAGCAGACTGTGCATTCAACTTGCCAACTAGAACACCAAGTTCAGTTTACAATCCTTTGTGGCCCCCAAATTGCTACTGTGGCATCCAGCTGTCTCTTCACAAGGGACTTCAAACAGTGCAGCTGACACCACAGGCAGCAGCTAGCTGAAGTTCCTCTCCTATGTGCTTAGAAAGAAATAACCACAACCACTAAAGCCAAAGAATTTTTGCAGCTTCCCTAGTATCCAAATAAAGATCCTCATTCCAAAGTAGTAAAGTGACAAGAGCCTGAAATATCTGAAGAAGGAAAATCCCAGCTCAGAAAAGAAAGAAATTTTATCCCCATGATTACCTCTATAATAAAACACTTTTCCTGATCCTTGTCTTCCATCTTTCCTTCTTTCTGTCCTTCCTCCCTTTTCCCCTTCCTTCTTCCCTCCCTATCTTCCTACCTTCCTTTTTTCCTACCTTCTTGCCTCTTCTCCCTTTAAAAAGACTGCCCCAATATTTATTAAGCTCTTACAGTACGAAAAAGTATTCATACAGAGATAAAACATCACAGCCCCAAAATTCAGATAGCTCTCAGTACAGAGGACAGAAACAAGATCACATATGATGGTAGAATTGAGTAATATATACCATAATAAGAGTGCATACAAGATTCTGTAAGAGTACAGAGCAAGTCAGGGTGGAAAGTTAGTGCCACAAAAAGGAGAAATGCTTGCTATGACTCATGAAAAATGCACATGAGTGGTGTGACAGGAGAAAGGAGGAAGCAAGGCCATCTGGGCAGAACAGAATGTGAGTCATCGGTCACCTCAGTCACATCAGCCCAGCACCTCCACAGGTCTCTGAAAGCAGAGGAGTATAGCTGAAGGGGAAGGTGTGTGGAGGAGCCACTCTAGATAAGGTGGAGACAGCAGATGAGGTATGCCAGGGCAGGCTTTGCATCTGCATTGTACAGAAGGAGAAATCTTTGACGGGAGCTTGACATCAGATTTACATTTAAAAAAACTGTCTGGGGAATGGACACGCTTAAAGCTCTAACTCGGGGTAGGGGTCAAGGGCAATATATGTAACCTAAACTTTTGTACCCCCATAATATGCTGAAATAATGATAATAAAAAAAGAACACCTTGAAGGAAACCAGAGGGGACAAATTACATTAAATATAGGAAAACTTTTTAAGACTTTTAAATCAGATTTTTCATAAGAAACTATGCAATCCAAAAAAGAAAACTAACTTTGGGGCCAGTGTAAGGATAGATTAGAGTATCTGCCACTGGAGAGAAAAAGGGAAAAGACATCAGTGACTATTGCAGTGTTTCAGAGAGGATGTAGGAGTGTTTGGGTTAAGATTGTGGCAATTGGAGCAGAGCGGAGAGGGCAGATGTGAGGCACCAGGGACGTGGACTTGAATGGCTGCAGAGTGGAGGGTGTGAATGAAAGAGAAAAAAGGGGTCTAGGATTATTCCTAAGACTTTATTTTACTGCTACTTATTTTTATCTTTGCCAGGTCTCAATCATTCATGCTCAGGGGTAGAATTGAATCCTACGTTTTCTGGAAAAATAAAACCAAAAAACTCTGACTAATGTTTCCCCTCAGATCTTTAGTTGTGGTACCTGAAATTCTTTCATCATGGAGGTTAATTCCTTTTGTTTCAAAGATATGTAGTTTCACAGAAGTCATGAATTACCATGCATGTTACTCTAGGTAGAAGTAATACTGTAAGACATTCAAGGAAGAGCTCCTAAATGAAGTTCTTCAGAGAAGTACTTTAAAAAAAGAAAGTATTTTTTCTCAGAGTATCCTTGGCCATAATATTTGTCTCCTACATCAGTTTTAATATATAAATGACATTTTTAATGACAACATTTTCACCAGCACCTGAGAATAGTTTATGCTTTACATATATGTGTCAAGGTCATGGTATTTTTTGGTAACATCACTACACTCCCACATAACCATAAGAATAAAAATTCCCATTTGATATGCACAGTCTTTGCTGCATTGAAGAAGAATCTTTCCATGTGAAGGAGGATAATTTTAGCTAGATAAGCTAGATACAGGTTGTCTGTGGTGAGGGATATTAGACACTAGCAATCTAACACCAGAAAATAGAGATGAAAGGAAAAGAGAGATGGAAGGATATTTAAAGATCTTTCCATATGTTTAGCATGAAAATTAAAACACAGGGAATAAGTTAGGGTTAGAATTACATATCTGGGACTCATTAAAAATTGCATGAAGAGAGGAAAGAAAGTATAAGAATAAAATTCTAAGAAATTCTACACTTAAGGGGTAAAAATAAGAAGCCTATAAAATAAGCTAAGAAGTTCAAAAGAGTAGAGATTCTATTTGATAGCATCAGATCAGATCACATAGAAGCAATGACCACTGAGCAAAGAAATGAAGGATTTAGAGAGCGAGCTATGTGGGTATCTGATAAAACATCATTACAAGCCTAAGGAAAAGCCACTGCAAGGTCCTGGGAAAGTGCCTGGAATGTTAGCTGAAGTTAGTAAATACATTGAAAGGCCAAAGTGTGAAGGGGGAGGATTGTGTAGGTGCCTAAAGGCCCTGGTCTTGACTCTACCTTTTACTCTGAGTGAACTGGGATACCACTGCAGGCTTCAGTAGAAGATGGAAATGCTCTGGCCACTATGTTTGGAATAGGCTATAGGGCAAGCAGAAGCAGATAGATACAGAGTAATCATTTAGGACTGCAGTCCTCAACCCCTAGGCCATGGACCAGTACCAGTCCATGACCTGTTAGGGACCAGGCCACAGAACTCTGCCACAGTCTCCCACCCCCATGGAAAAAATGTCTTCCATGAAACAGGTCCTGGTGCCAAGAAGTTTGGGGACCACTGAGTTAGAACACTATTAGGTAAGAGATAATGGTGGCTCCAAGTGGGGAAGTAAGAGTGGAGGATGTGAGAATTGGTTGGATTGTGAATATATCTTAACAGTAGAACCAATAGTTCTACCAATAGTTCTGTGTAAATGACACGCAGAGTGTAACAGGAAGAGAACAGTCAATGATTATTCCAAGTGTTTTCTTTCTAGAGAAACTTCAAGGATGGAATGGCCATAAGCTGAAATGGAAAAGGCTGTGAGTGAAGCAGGTTTTAAGTGGAAGTTCAGAATTCAGTTTTGGACATGTTAAGGTTGAGATAAATCTCACATATCCAAAAGGAGAGTTCAATAAGGTGCTTATTATGTAAGTCTGGTGTTTGGGAGATAGCGTAGGCTGGAGCTACAAATTTATGAGTGGTTGGCATAATGAGAACTTAAAGCTCTGTGACTAGTTTTCTGATCAACAAGATAGCAACAGTAGATCAGAAGACTGATCTTTCACTGAGCACTGGAGTTCTCCATCAATAAGGGTTTAGGTAAAAGAGGAACCAGTATTGAAGACAGAGAAACAGTGCCCAGTTAAGTAGGAAGAAAAGCAAGGAAGTATGGTGGCCTAAAGGATGAGTGTACAAAGTGTATTAGAAGGAGGAAGGGAATGGTCTAGTAAGTCAGATGCTACCAACAGATTAGTATGTAGCCTAAAATTTGAAATCAGATTTAGTAACATGGTAATAATTAGTGGACTTGAAAAAAGAAGTTTCAGTGGAATAGTGGTGGTGAGAGCCTGGTTGGAAACAACTTTTTTTTTTTAATTAGCATAAGAAATTGGGCAGGCTTACAGGGAAAGTAGGGTAAAAACAAGTTTATTTGTAATTTAAGATAGGAGAAAAATAGCATGTTTGCATGCTCATGGGAACACGTGGAGGAATGAGTGGGAAGGGAAATAGAGATAGTGATGGGAGAAGACACTGGCGGCAAGAAGCTTAATCTGGAAGAAATAGAGATTACTAGGAGGCTTTGTACAGAGGAACTCAGTCAAGGGAATGTTTATGAATTTTTTTTAGAATAAGATAAACTGGAAGTGTGGGAGAGAAAGAGCTAGTAGAATAAAAAGGGTTTAAAATAGAGAATAAAAAGAAATCATACAGAAAATTAGTTCCAGTGGAGGTGAGTGAAGGAAGGATTAGGAGTATAAAGGGAAACTTGATCCATGTGCACAGTGGTAACTCCTCTTCTAATCCTGGAAGGAAGGAGGATATGCATGAGATGAAAAGTTAAGTAAGGGAATAACAGTGAGAATGTGTGCATTTTGTGGTAATATAGAAAGTGCGGACAGCTGAGGAAGGGAGGATGAGTGTGAAGTTTAAGAAACGAGTGAGATTTGGAACATTTCCTGAGGGGAAGGAAAAGGATCATGACCAGGGATAAGTGAAAAGATGGGTTAACTGGCTGAGATCAATGTCTACATGAAGTCGAAAAATCATACCTTAATAGTGACACCAATTCATATAATCTAGTGGTTATTTTCTACAGTTTTTTTTTTTTAAAGCTCAATTGTAAGAGATGAGAAGGCAGATGATGGGTTGATCTTGGCTTGCCAGGAAGATGCTTTAGAAATAAAAGAAAGAAAAGGTTGATGGTGTTGGTACTGGTGCTGTGGCAATGATTAGCCATGAAGTCTGGGCTGCGTAGAGAAGCAAATGAAGCCAAGAGGGAATAGACAGAAAAGCAAATGGAGAGCCAGGAATAGAAGCTTCCTTGAGGGAGAAGAGCAAGCAGCTGTGGAAACTGGAAGAGATTGATGTGAACCAATTCCAGATGACAGAAAGTTAAGGGCATGGATGACTAAAGTGGAATGTCGGGATAGTAAAGATGCCTTAGAGTAGAGTTGGATGGATCATTGGTATTGACGCTTGAGTTGCTGAGGGTATTGGCAGGATATGTAGTAGAAAGGAAAATTGTGACTGAGTAAAGTCTTCTTTTTTACCTGACAGTTTCTAAATTGGCCATCAATCCATGGTAGCATTCATGGCATTTGCTTAATCCTCATTGAAGGTGCACTACTGAGAGTTTGCTGATACCTGATATAAATGTCATATCCCTTCTGTGTGTTGTAATAATTCAATTGCTTCCCTAAGCACCTAACCTATTATGAAGACAATAGTTAGGGAGAAGAAAGAACAGAATTTTATAACTTTGTAACTATTTTCTTTAGTATTCCTCCATTACAAGCTACCACAAAACATTTTGATGTAAAATAACCATTTAATTAAGTTCAATATTCTGAGGGTCAGGAATTCAGAGAGGGCTCCACAATGTCTGGGGCCTCAGCTGAAAAATCTCAATGGCTAGGGAGTGACTGGACATTTGGAGGTAGAATTACCAAGAGGTATCTTAACTCACATACCTGGTGGTTAATGCTCACTGTCAGCTGCAACTGGGGCTATTAGTTGTGGCATCTACAAGTGGCCTCTTGCTTGAGAGGTAATTTCTCACAGCATAGTAGCCTCAGGGTAGAAGACGTTTTACAATCTGGTTTGGGGTTCCAAAGTTAGTGTTCCAAGAAAACCAAGTGGAAACTGTATGACCTTTTCTGACCTGGCTTTGGGAGTTGCAGAGTGTCATTTCTGCTACATTCTACTGGTGACAAGCAAGCCACTTAGGTCAGCCCAAATGGAAAGAAAGGGGACACAGACCTCACCTTTCAACTGATGAAGTGTCAAAGAATTTACGAACATGTTTTAGAACTTCCAAGTGGCATTTGTGGGGATTGCTTAGCCCTACTCCCAAGTCTAATGTTAAATGTTTGCAGAGCTCTGTTACAAATGTGCCTATGTATTATAAAAAGTTAATTTTTCCTAAACATCTAACCGATTGCTAAGATAGGAGGTAACAACAAGAGAGAAGAAAGTTTAATAACTAATGGTAAATATCTTTTTACATCTTTAAAATGAAATCTGTTGGTCTTCAGTATCCCCCATCCCTTTACCCAATTCTTCTGTTAAAGGATATAAATAATTCTGAGGTCATGTTTCATGAAAATAAATTTTAGGGTGAAAAAAAAATAGTCTGCCATAACTTGATCTCTGAGCTTCAGGAAGAGAGGGAGTCACACTGGATTATAAACCTGTCCAATGAAAGTCCTCCATTTTATTCAACTCTTAATTCCCACAGCAACATGCACTATGCTTTGTAAATCCAATGTGCCTAATAAAAGAGAATTTAGTTAAACTAAACTTCAACTTGAAAATATGAATCCTACTCCATGAGAGTCAAGCAGGAAACTTCTAGAAGAATTAATATTAAGCTATTTTGCTTTACTCTCACCTCCATAGTTGACTTCCTTAAGCATCTCCAGGGCAGTGGCTTCCTGATGACAAGGTAACAAAGGTCAACCCAGCATCTACACAGCCAAAATAAAGGTTCTCCCAGTTACTTCTTGCTTCTTGTCAAGCTGAGGAACAAATTAGGTGTCCCTTGAAGTTCCTCACACATAGGCTGAGCCCATGATCAATGCTCAATAAATTCTTGGGAATGAAAGTTGAGAGTTATTTCATTGAAGGGCAACATTGCCAGGAAGGTAGGGAGCACAGGATATCAAATTGAGGCTGGAATCTTAATTCTGCCACCTGCGTGGACTTGGCAAACTTGTGAGATAGGGATAATAAAACTCCTGAAGGGACATGAAGGGAATGATAGAAAACACAGGAAATAACAGCTTTGATGCTGTGGTCCTCCCCCAGGTCCCCACTGCAAGAATGAGGCCCTCAATCCAGCTGCTGGAAGTGTTGGGGGATGTCCCTCTCCAGGAATTGTCCTAAGTTGAAGAGAGACACCTTGCTCAAGGTCACACTCCTCCTGTAGAGCAAGCTTCATGTGGGACTGGCTCAGGTCCTTGTTACAACTTCACGGAAGTTCAACTCCTGTCTCTGACCAATCCACTTCTTTCTACCACCCTATAGGTATTGTCCTGTGAGCACTCTCCAACAAACTTCTGCTTGCAAACCTTCTCACAGTCTATTTCTGGGAATGACCTAAGATATGCTTGTCTAAAGAAAATGATTTCAGTGACTCAAATAGAGATGAAAGCCTTTATTCAAGGAGCTTCTGAAGAGAATGTATCTCCCAACCGAAGCCGAGTCAGGGTATTTATGGGATAGGAGGCAGCTGAGTGCCTGTCTTTGAGGTTTTGGCAGAGGCTGTGGTTTTGACTTGGACCAAAACTCACAGTTGAGAGTTGTTCTCATGTACATGTCCCTTCCTTAGAGTCTTTGGTACAACCACAATATGCATCAGAACATTTTTCCCCAATTTTTTGTGAAGATCTGTGGTTTATCAGCTAGTCAGAGTTCACAGGATGAGGAAGTTAGATGACAAGAAAGAAAAAGGGACAAAGAGAGAAAGCAGTGGGAACAAAGAGGACCATCTATCTTGTTTGTTTTGGTCCTTTTACACATTGAGCTCTTACCACAGCCCAGACTCTGTCCCTAGTGTTGTACTTGCATAGTCTACCATCTTTGCCTCAATCACTGGGGACGGGGATGCTTAGCTGCCATTTTTTGCTTAGGCTTTTGGCCCCACACTGGTAACAAGTGAGCAAATAAACTCGACAGAAAAGCAGTGGAGAGAGAATACGAGGCTGGCAGTGAACTCCGCTTGCTTTAGAATCTTCACCCTCACGTCCTGACTGCCTTGGTTTTACTCTGATGCCTACAAATAGTTTTTTGTTTTTGTTTTTATATTTTATCCATATATTGTAGCTGTTCTCTGGTAGAAGGATGAGTTTGCTATAAATGACTCCACTTTACAGGGAAGGGTACTGAGGCTCAAATAGAGTAATTAATTACTCAAAGTGAGGCAGCTAGCAAACAATGAAGTTAACATTATAACCCGGAACTCTATGATTCCAGTAACCCCACTCTTTACTCATTGTTTTAATCTAACTTATTGGATTAAATTCTCCCATAAAATACAAATACAGTGACAAAATACTGTAGAATATCCTAAGTTTAAAAGAATTTAGCTTCAAACCATTATGTTTTACTTACTTGTTCTATTTTTAAATTATATCATAATAAAAATAAAGGCATATTCACTCAACAGAGTAACCTATACTTAGCAATAAACATTAGGCAATTCTTAAACAAACACATGAAATAACTAGGACAACTGAAATAACATAAGCTTACAGCATGCCAAGAGGTCATATGTATTTGAAAGGAATGGGAAAAGTGATTCTGTATTGTTTACTGCCACTTTTCTTGAAATAAACTCTGGATGTGCAATTTTCCCTATGAAGAACTGTGGTTTTGCTGATGTTTTTTGTGAATCTATGCAGCATATAATTGATGGTTTTTCAGTTATGAAGAGAATTACTAATATGTACCCAAACATACTTTCTGAGGGAAAGAACTTTCAAACACTGACTGGAAAATTGGGAAATCTCAAATACAATAAAGACACTAAATAGAGGAACAAGAACTTGCCTTCTTTTTTATTTAATTCATGTAGAAGTCCTATTATCTTTCAGTTTTAATAATGATTATTTAATGATTATTTGCTAACGGACTCATACACATGACACGTTATCACGCATATTTCTTTTAATACCTTTAGCAATCTTCTAAGTTAGGTATTGTTTTACAGCCCATTCTTCAAAGTGAAGTAACCTAATGGAAAGACAGTTATAGCTCATAGATAAAGGTTTTACGCCACTTACTAGCTTCTGAACCTGGAGATGCTACTTAAACTATATAATGCTTCAGTTTCCTTATCAGTAAGATAGTGATCATGATAATACTTGCTTCAAAAAATTTCTTTTTTTTTTTAAATTGACTGGTTTAAAAAAAATTTTTTTTATTTCAGGATATTATGAGGGTACAAACATTTTGGTTACATTTTGTGACTTTGCCTCACCCAAGCAAGGATTAGAGACATGCCATTCCTCTCTACAATGCTCACTGCATCCATTAGTTGTGAACCCCTTGTGAACCTGAACCCCTTAGTCCCTAGAGAATATTACTACCTTGTGAGCACCATAGTGTTGATCAGTTAGTGCCAATTTGATGGCAAGTACATATGGAGCCTATTCTTCTGTTCTTGTGATACCTCACTTCGGAGGATGGGCTCAAGCTCTGTCCAGAAAAATATAAGAGGTGCTAGATCACTGTCATTTCTTATAATTGAGTAATATTCCATTGTATACATATGCCAAATTTTAATAATCCACTCATGGATTGACGGACACTTGGGTGGTTTCCACGTCTTTGCAATAGTGAATTGTGCTGCCATAAACATTCAGGTGCATATGTCTTTATTATAAAATGTATTTTGCTCTTTTGGGTGGATGCCTAATAGTGCTATTGCTGGATTGAATGGTATTTCTATTTTTAACTCTTTGAAGTATCTCCGAATTCTTTTCCACAGAGGTTGCACTAATTTTCAGTCCCACCAGCAGTGTAAGAGTGTTCCTATCTCTTCATATCCTCGCCAGCATTTGTTGTTTTGGGAATTTTTGATAGAGGCCAATCTCATTGGGCATTAGTTGGTATCTCATTGTGGTTTTGATTTACAGTTCTCTAATGATTAGATATGCTAAGCATTTTTTTATATGTTTGCTGGTCATTATTTTGTCTTCTTTTGGAAACTTTCTGTTCATTTCCTTTGCCCATTTATTGATCGAGTTGTCTGATTTTTTCTTGTTAATTTTTTAAAGTTCTAGATAGATTCTTGTTATCAGCCCTTTATTGGATGTGTAGAGAACAAATACTTTCTTCCATTCTGTAGACTGTCTATTCGCTCTAATGATAGTTTCCTTGGCTGTGCAAAAGCTTTTTAATTTGACCAGATTCCATTTATTTATTTTTGTTGCTGCTGTGATTGCTTTGGGGATTTTCTTAAAAAATTCTTTGCCTAGGCCAATGTCTGAAAGGATCTTCCCAACACTTTCTTCTAGAATTCTTAATGTTTCATGCCTTAGGTTTAAGTCTGTTATCCACCTTGAATTGATTTTTGTGAGAGGTGAGAAGTGGGGATCCAGTTTCAATCTTCTGCATGTAGCTATTCAGTTTTCCCAGCACCATTTATTGAAAAGAGATTCTTTTCCCCAGTGTATATTTTTGTCTGCTTTGTCAAAGATTAGATTAATATATGTGGGTGGTTTGATCTCTGGATTCTCAGTCCTGTTCCAAAGGTCTATGTCTCTGTTCTTGTGCCAGTACCATGCTGTTTTAGTTGCTATAGCCTTGTAGTACATTTTGAAGTCTGGTAGACTGATGCTTTCCAGTTTGTTCTTTTTGCTTAAGATTACTTTGGCTATATGAGGTCTTCTCTGGTTCCATACAAAGCATAGAATTGTTTTATTTTTTTTCTAGATCCATAAAGAATGATGATGGTGCAGACCCTGAGTACAGGACTCTCACTGAAGGCCCCTGACTTCACAGATGCAGACACTGAGTTCAGGACCCTCACTGAAGGCCCTTGATGTCACAGGTTTAGACACTGAGAACAGGCCCCACCTAAAGGCTGCTGCCCTCACAGATGCAGACACTGAGTACAAAACCCTCACTGCAGGCACATGACCTGACAGTCACCAGCTACAGACTCTAAGTAGAGTTCTTACCTTGAAGGCCACTGTCCTCTCAGGTGCACACACTCAGTACAGGACACTGACTGAAGGAACCTGTCATCAAAGGAGGAGACACTGAGTACAGGACCCTCACTGAAGGCCCTGTCCTCATAGGTGCAGACACTGAGTATAAGAGTCTCTCTAAAGGCCTCCCATCACAGGTGGGATATAGTAAAAGCATATCTGAGAGGAAAACTAATAGCATTCAGTGCTTACATCCAAAAAATAGAAAGCTCAAAGATCGACAATCTAATCAATAGTCTCAAGGAATTGGAAAGGGAAGAGCAAATCAATTCCAAAAAATTTCTTTTAAAATTAAATATGATGCATGTAATGTATGAATAATCAATAAGCATTTTGATGATGACTATTATATGTGATATACTCAGGCTTTGGGAAGTTAATGATAACACAATGACACATAATTTACATGTGTCAGAATTGTGAGTCAAACACTCACTCTCTGAAGCCAGAATTTGTGAACTTAATGACTATGTTGTATCTTCCTCCAAGTCTGTGGGTAGCATCTCCCCATGCAACAAATCCAGTCATAAGACAAGGCCAACAAGCACACCAAATCTTGTGTGGTGAGTTAAATAGTGGCCCCAAAAAGGCATGTCCATGTTCTAATCCCCAGAACCTATGAATGTTACCTTCTTTGAAAAGAGAGTCTTTGCAGACATAAAGTTGAGGATCTTGAGATGAAGAGATTATCCTGAATTATCTGAGTGGTGCCAAATTTCTGTGACAAATGTTATTATAATTGTGAGGCAGAGGGAGATTTGACACATGCACTCATACAGAGGAGACCATGTGATGATGGAGACAGAGAATGAAGTGATGTGGCCATAAGCCAGGGAATGCTGACAGCCACCAGAATCTGGAAGATGCAAGGAATAGAACTTCCGTAGAGCCTATGGGCTAGCAAATTGGGAAATCAAGCACTGCTGCTGACGGACATCTTGATCTCAGGTGGTCCTGCTGACACGTTGATCTCAGACTTCTGGCCTCCAGAACTACAAGAGAATAAGTTTCTAGTAATTTGTCATGACAGCCCTGAGAAACTAACATACTTTGCTTAGCATAAACTTAAATGTAAAATACATTAATTAATTACCTTGAATTCCACTTCTTTTATAATCTTGCCTAGTAAAACTAATGTATATCAGCTTTATTTTCTTCCAATTTCTTTTTCAGTGCAACTAGTAACTTAATATACATGCTCTTTGATTTTTAGTTATATACATCACACAGTTTAGCATTTGATCTTATTTCCTCATTTCTTCATGATTAAATTTGCCTTTCCAACTAAGATGTGGGTCCCTCTGAGCTGGAACTGTATTCACTATTGCCCCTAAATAAACACCATTTTATTGATTAATTGAGATTGATCAAATAAATGGAAGACTAAGAACTTAAAGAAATCTACAATATAAAAACAATGAGACATGAAGGAAGAAATAGAATCTTCGATGTCAAACAGACCTTATTTTCAATCTTGTGTCAGCCATTTCCAACTTTGTTACACTGTGTCTGTTACTTAGACACTGAATTTCAATTTCCTCATCTGTAAACAATAATACCTACTCTCCAAAGCTGTTGAAAGGAATCACAACGTCTTATGTAGATATTGGTTTGTTTTTTCTTCCTAGAATATATTCATACCTTCTTGTGGTGATAGTTCCTAATTTTGCAGTATTAGATAAGGTCTCCTGTGATAACAGTCAAGGCTCCACTTGCTCCTGGTCAATGGGTGGTCATGTGACCTACCTAGGCTATCAGACTTTTTTCATGGAATTTGAATCTCAAAACCAATGATAATTAAGACTGAAAATAAGGTTCAGAATTACTTCTAAATGAATGAGCCCTGAGCTGTTCGATCATTTCCTGTGACATAGAAGATAGAAACTTCCTAAAGCAGAGGTCTCCAACCTCTTTGGCACCAGGGACCATTTTCATGGAAGACAATTTATCCATGGCTGAGGAGAGGGAGGATGGTTTAGGGATGATTCAAGCACATTACATTTAATGTGCACTTTATTTCTATTATTATTACATTGTAATATATAATGAAATAATTATACAACTCACCATAGGTTGGGGACCCCCATCCTAAAAGACAGGATCCTTTGATTCATTTTGTAAGAATGAAACTCCCAAAAGTTTCCTTTTTACTTATTATATATTTGCCAGAGATGTCAGGTGCTTTCAACCAAGGACTCCTGAAGGATATGCATTTGTCCACTGACTGCTACAGTGGGTAGGTACCCAATAAATTATAGCAATTATTACCTGTGGTGTACCCTATTTTGAATACTCTATCACACACAAAATGGACTGACCAATATAGTATGCGATTATCATTTTCTTCCTCTATAGCTCTATTGAGAGCAATTAAGTATTCCAAGGGACATCTAGCAATGTCTGGAGACATTTTTGGTTGTCACAACTGAAGGGCTGCTACACAGACATCTGGTAGGTAGAGACCAGGGACAGTGTTAAACATCCTACGGTGCACAAGACAGACCCCCACAACAAAGAGTTATGCAGTCCAAAATGTCAATAATACCAAGGGTAAGAAACCCTGCTGTAGAGGAGGAAGCAGCACAGTACACTATAATTTCTAAGGAGTAAGTAGCATTATCTAACATAATTATCAATAATACTTATGCTTTTAATCACTTAATTTACTACAGGAGGGAAAAAATGAATCAAGATAGTGATTTCCATAAATGTTAAGAAGATTTTGAATTCTTTTTCAGCAACATGCCTACCAATGTTTGTTCAATGTGCTTAAGCCATGTATTGCCCTGAGTCTTTGATGATCACTTTGAATCATTATATTAATCAGCAATGCCATTCATCTTTTCCTTAGCCCTCACTATGTCCTCAGTTTCTTCAACTGAAGAAACCTCTCATCCTTGAATGTGCCACCACATCACATCTTTAATGAGTTTCTGGCATCAATTTTTCTCCCTTTGAGAAATGACCTAATCAACAAAATCAGTATATAGTAAACCAAAAAAAAAGGGAGGGGGTAGGGTCTGAGAAAACCAAATGTTCTTTTACATTCCAAGTAATCTGTTCCCTATTTCCCTTTCTTTGTAACTGTATTGCCCATCGGCAATACATGGTTTTGGTAATGATGAGGATAATGAGATGAACTTCAAGATGGGTTACAAAGTGAAGAAATAATCAGAGGAAAAAATAAGACCTTTATTTTAGAAGTAATTAATTTGGCTTGTATGATAGCTGGGCTTAATTATTCAGCTGGTGGTTGGTAACTAAGGGTCCTTTATGAAAGATGAGCCTCAGGCATTAATTCTAGTTTTATTTCTTGGGTTCTCTTGCCTGAGGACTTTTTAAAATTACTGTATTATCTGGTAAGCTACAGTAATCTACAATTTACATGATTAAGAGGTCCTTAAAGGCTGTCCCTAGTGGGTTTCACCAAACTGACAGTTTTAAATGATTCACCCAGCAGAAAAACACCAAATGAAATAGCAGGATGAAAATAGCTTTCAGTAATTTCCCAGTACCAGAAACATCTCCTCGTGATTGTTTTCATGATTCGGGGGTTACTACCTTAATGGTCTTTAAAGAACAACTAAAAACTCATTTCAGTTCCCTTAAAGTCCAGCTCTGTGAAATGTTTGGTTATTTTCTGAGCTAACTGTATCCAAATGAGCATTTATTTCAACTAAAATGATCTTTCTTCTCATAATCCTCTGCCACAGTCAAATTCAGGAATGTAAGAAAGCAGTTCCCATTTCTCATCACTGCTATTGACAATAGACAATGACAAAAGGGCATTTCCTGGAGATTAGGGTTCATTCCAGCTACTGAAACCAGTAATGTGGAAATTATCAATGTAGTTCTCTCCATTCCTGCAGATAAACAACTACAGCATGTGTAGATAGTGGTCTTCTCAAAAAAGTATCCTGCAAAAAGGAGGGTGGGGCCAACTCATTTTCACCTCTAATTTTCACTTAATAGTTGTTTGACTTTAGGAAGTTACTAAAGTTCTCTGAGGCCGGGCGCGGTGGCTCACGCCTGTAATCCTAGCTCTGGGAGGCCGAGGCGGGTGGATCGCTCGAGGTCAGGAGTTCGAGACCAGCCTGAGCAAGAGTGAGACCCCGTCTCTACTAAAAATAGAAAGAAATTATCTGGCCAACTAAAAATATATATACAAAAAAAATTAGCCGGGCATGGTGGCTCATGCCTGTAGTCCCAGCTACTCGGGAGGCTGAGACAGTAGGATCGCTTAAGCCCAGGAGTCTGAGGTTGCTGTGAGCTAGGCTGATGCCACGGCACTCACTCTAGCCGGGGCAACAAAGTGAGACTCTGTCTCAAAAAAAAAAAAAAAAAAAAAAAAAAAAAAAAAATAAAGTTCTCTGAACCTCAGTTTCCTCATCTATAAAATGGGAATGATATTATGCAAATAATAATGCTTCTCCTTATTTTCACCTCAGAGTTGCTGTTAAGTTCAAAAGGTAATGCAATGTTTGTGAAGAGGTTTTTAAAAGCTGTGCCAAGGTAAATTGCTAGAAATATTAATCATCTTGGGTTACAAAAGGATGCAGTTAATTCATCTGACTTCACTGAATTATATTTCAGTTACTGTAGTCCAATTACTTGTTGATGAGAACTATATCAACTTAATCATTGTTTTATGTGTGTGCAGATCAAACAAATTACCATTGCCATGTGATAATTTTCTGTGAATTGCTTTCCATTATATTATGGGTTTGGAACCAAAAATTCTAGAGTTAAATCTCAAATCTGTCACTTACTAGCTATATAACATGACATAAACCAATTAATCTTTCACTCCCTCACATGTAATGGTTTATAAATCATATACAGTATTGCCATGAAGATCAAATGACATAATGTAAAGTGCACTATATATAGTGAATAAATGTTAGGGTTTTACAGAGACATCACCAACATACTTAAAATTACCTCTAATTTCATTTTCTTAAACTTCCCAGTGCAGAGATGGTCCAAATGCCATTATGCTTTGAATGAACAACAACCAAACAATGAATGATACTGATCATGGTCTTAAGGCTGCTAAAATTATATGTATTAAATATATATCAATCAGTATGTAAACTTGCTCACTCAATTCTAATATTTGTCCTGATAGATTGCTTTCCATTTAAAATTCTTGTCCTGCCAACGTTCTGATTCCACAACCAGAACCCACAGTTAATTGAGCCCATAATAATAGTAAGCCAGTACCAAAGTAATTATTTTTTTCACATAGAAAGAAGAAAATGCCACAAATGCCCACCACAGTTAAACATATACAAGCATTCTTCCTTGATATCTTGCAGAATCAGACTAAACATAACAGCTGAAGCATAAAAACCCACTTTCTCCCTGGAAGGATCTATTTTAGTTGGGCTTGGGTTTCTACCGAACAGCATTTGTCTATATTTTACTAACCACATCTTGTCTGTTGCCATCCTCTGTGAGTCCACCCACAGAAATTTGAATGCTTCCATTAACGGTAAACCACCAGCATCAGTGCAAGCACAGCAATAATTCCACAACCAGCCCTGGGGATCTTAGGACTCTACACAGAAGAAATCAAAAGGCCTTCAGAATACAACTTATTGACATATATAGTTTTAAATATGTATAGACTATGTTATGTCTATACAGGCAAGCAGGTTGATCAAAACTCCTTTTTCATACCTCTGTAATCCAGCACAGGCTCAGCTACTGGCCACTTGCAAAAGCCAATAACAAGGATGAGGTGTAGTGAAAGGAAAGTGATTTTATGCCAGAGCTAGCAGTGGGGAAATGGCCAAGGCTCGTGCCTCAAAGAAACCATTTCAAAGTCTTGGACTGAAGGAACAGTTTTAAAAAGGGAATTCGGTACGAAGGGCATGCAGGGGTGGTAAGGAGGTGTTGGTCAGCGTGATGACTATCTTGAATTATTGCTCCACCTGGTGAATGGGTTGGCATTATTTTTTTTTATTTTTTAATTTTTTGAGACAGAGTCTCACTCTGTTGCCCAGGCTAGGTGCTGTGGCATCAGCCTAGCTCACAGCAACCTCAAATTACTGGGCTCAAAGATCCTCCTGCCTTAGCCTCCCAAGTAGCTTGGACTATAGGCGTGCACCACCATGCCCGGCTAATTTTTTCTATTTGTAGTTGTTTGGCTAATTTTTTTTCTATTTTTAGTAGAGATGAGGTCTTAATCTTGCTTAGGCTGGTCTTGAACTTCTGACCTCAAGCCATCCTCTGATCTCGGCCTCCCACAGTACTAGGATTGCAGGCATGAGCCACTGCGCCCAGCCTGTTGGCATTATCTTGAAGGCTGTTTATCTATAGATTAACTGTGGCCTTGAGGTAATCTCCTGGTGGGGGTCTGGATTGTTTCAAGACTCAGTCTCTGAAACTTCTAAACAAGCGCATAATTAGATGGTGAAGATTTCTGGCTGCATTTGGGAAAGTGAGGTGGAGGGATAGGTTAAAATCAACTCACTTTTGTAAGAAAGATATGTTACAGATCCTTACATACTAATTCACATTTATTCTCATTTAATCCCAAAACAACTTTGAAATATAGATTTGCAAACCATACTTCTCCTTGAATTTACAGATAAGGAAACTGAGACTTGAAAGGATTGAAATATCATCCAAACATTCATAGGCTGTAAATAGTCAACATGGGACTGGAATCAGGTTTTTTCTAATTCTAAGACCAGATGTCCTTCAACTATATCATCAGATATCCAAAGTTTAAATTTGTCCTTCTTCATGCAGTGTCTGCTTCTCAAAGTTATTCTCAGGATTAATATATGACGTATTTGAGAGCACCTCACTCAGAACCTGACATTGGATATGTTCTTAAATTATTAGCTAAATCTGAATCTAAGTGGCTGAAGGGCAGGATACAGTAATATTTAATTAAACAAAATGTTCTCAAATGGAAACTTCCAGTTACCTGTATTTCCTGGTTAACTAAGGACTAACCAAAACATATTTTTTCGATTTTTTGTAGACAATGATTTTTGTTTGTTTGTTTGTTTGTTGTTTAATCACAGTCACTCAGTTGCAATGTTTGAGGGGGTTTTTTTATTTTTGTAATAATGAGTCATCTACCTTCCTGCCTTAAGCACTCAACTCCAGTGCATTTTTTTCCTTTAAGGCTTAAAACTTTATTTTAGTGTTTCCAAGTATTAGTAATTTTGAATTATGTTGCCCAAAATTATACATAAAAAAGATGTAAACATTTGAGGTTAATGTGAACATGTCTCGAGGTCCATCCTTTGTTTTAATACATATAAATCTGAAATTAATTTGTTTGCTTAGATCAGCTTTCTACACATGCTATGAAAAAAAAATCTAGGCAATTAACAGTTCAGTTTTGTTAGTTTAAGATAATTAATCAAGCTTTAGTCTGATAAACAGATAGAAGCCAAAGCAGAACATTTCCAAAAATGATTCATTAACATTGCATATGTTTTTACTTGGAAGATGTTATTTTGATTTCATAACACATTCAGAACTCCAACCTTGAATTAAATCGTTTTTAAAGGTCAGGTTATATATTCTCAACAACAAAACCCTCTTAGAGACTATGCAGTTACTTTGGTTTTGAAAAGAAAACTAATTGATATGAAATTTAAAACCTCAAAAGTTTTCACTTGGATCCATCATTTTTCTAAGTTCTAGGAATCTTGCTGTGGGTGAGTCCAAAGGGCAAAAATGAATGGAGATTGAGTCCTCTGTACCCAAACCATATATTGGCTGAAAAGCAGGAAGATTCTCTGTAGGACTTTAGAGAAAGGAAGGAAGGAAAGAAGGAAGGGAAGGGGAGAAGGAAAGAGAGAGGCAGGGGAAAAGAAGAAAAATCAGAAAGAAAAGAGAAGAAAAAGCAGAAAAAAAGAAAAACTTATTTAAAAGTGTTCACGTATAACCTCTAGTACCTGAGATAACCATGATTTCTGACATTTTTCAAAGGGACTTTATAAACTAGTTACTCTCAAAGTATGGTTCCAGAACCAGCAGCATCAATATCACCTGGGAACTTATTAGAGATGCAGATTTTTACTTTCCATCCCAGAAATATGGAATTAAAAACCTCAGAGGTGGGGCCTAAAAATATGTGTTTTTAAAAGTTCCCAGGTAATTTTGATGCACCCTAAAATTTAAGAACTAAAGGAATTTTAAAAATAATTGTAAGATAATAAGGAGTGTTACATCCTGGATGTTAGTTAATTGAGACCACTTCAGAATCTCAGATCTTGTGCTGGAACAACATTTTCCAGCAGAATTTCTCTGCTTATTGAGGCATAAGCCAAAGTGAATGCAGGTACTTGGGAAACTGTAGAAGGTTTCTAGTCTGAATGGGGTTAATGTTAGAATCACAGAACCAGTAAACAAACTCTAATTGAAATAAAATAAAAACAAAGCATCACATGAACAACCACCACCATAACAAAGGATAGCATCAAAACCTCAGATTTGTCCAGGGTCATCACAGATGAATTCTCCTGGATACAGACTTCTTTCCAAGGGGCTCCCTTTGATGGTCTAAGTTCCCACTCCACATTTTCTTCCTTAGAGTGGTGGACAAACTCCAACCAGTCTTAAAAAATAAAGCCTTGCAACACAAGATTTGATATTGTCACAACCTTCCTAGAAGTAGCAGTCCCAGCTGGAAAATCAGCGGCTCTCCTCATACGAGTTTATGTATGAGCCCTGTGCTGTGCCTGCAGCCAAGGGCACTTGTGAGTACCCTGGCCCTAAAGTGCTCCAAGAGAACTCAATTTACCTATCTGTAAAAATGGCAAGATGACCTGATTTTACCTAACTTTCACCAGCCTGCAGTTCTATATAAGATCATATTGTAAACAATACTTTAAATTCTTTGCCCCAATTTGCAGAACACATACCCCAGCCATGTGAAAATTCACTCCTATCCCTTACTCACCTCCCACTGTGTGTGTGTAGAAATTCACACAATGTTCCATGATCGTCCGGCAGGTACATATGTTCTTATGTTCTTCTGCTCCCTACCATCAGGGCAATCCATTACTGCTGTGGCAAATTACTTCTATGACAATTCTGCTTCCCAAAGTCCCCAGACTTGTAAACCCAGAGATTGCTTTCATGGCAGATACATACTCTCTCTTTTGTTGCTTTCTACCCTGGACTAGTCCAAGGCACAATTTCTTCTTGTAGCCCATCTAGAGGACTTTCACATGCTCTGCTGTCACTGTGAAGAGGTATACCTGCTTGTTTGAAAGTGGGGGTGGCACAGTGACATATCACTTTCTATGGCTTCACATCCTCCCTTCCTCCTTCTTTGTAAAATGGTAGGTTACACTTGCTTTCCTGGTAAGCCCTTGACATATCCGTCCTTTTCCAGAACTTTGGATTCTAGGGAACATCAGCTAAGAAGTTATGCTGTGTATTCCACAGGTAGGGGGACTGGCCTTTTCCCCATTTTTTTTGCAATTTGTTTAACTTATGTCCCAGGTCTCAGGGAATCCCTTTCAGAATCTATTAATACTTGCTGTTCCTCTCTTCTAGGGCTTGAACATACACCCAGAGCCAGGTACTAAACTCTGAAAAAGATGCTGTGTTTCAATAATCAGGCTAACTTCTCCCTTCCTCTCAATTAAAAAAAAAAAAATTCTTACGTGCCCATGTTCCTCAGTCTCTTTAAACTAAGGAGCAAGGTCAATCTTTTGTAAATTGGCTTTTAGAAACCCCAGTCACCAGTTTCTTAGATGGTTTCTGCCATATCTGAATCCTAACTTAGGTCTAATATCTCATATTTAGGACTAATGAAACAATAGATGGTACATAAGAGATGCTTAAAAAATGAATTTTCTTCTCGCCACTTACATATGTCTATTAATTTACAGTCTGGAGCAGAGCGTGAAAACTGCTGGACTACAGGGCACATGAGGGTGTTCCACTCTCACAATGTGTATTTTCAAATTTTGAATTAATTCCCACTGTTGAAAAGCATGAGATTTCACACGAAATTTGGGATTTCTGAATTTTCTTGAAAAATTTGGACTAGTATAAAAGGGAAAAATTTGTTGAAGCTCAATAAACCACTCTTCCTTTCAGGCTGGGGATGGTTGTCTAGGTGGTCACTTCATTTATTTATATTATCTGCCTGGCCTGGTTGACATGTGAGTTTGCAATCCCTTATTTACAGAATACTTTTGGTATATTAAATTATCTGATCGATACAGTAATACAATGAAGGAAAACAGGGATCACTATCTGATTCAGATCTTCTTTTTCAGGGCAGTTTTACCTGGCTTGCCAAAGGACACAGAGACAGTAAGTGGCAGCCAAGGGGCTTCTGTATTGAAGTAGATGATGATGTATTTAAGTTTGAAGACAAATTGCAGATAATAATTGGATAGGGGTGTGTATATATGACTGAAAAATCTCCTATACTCATTGAATGTTGAATGATCCTAAAGGTCATCTGGTGCTGCCCCAATCCCACCCCAGCAAGTGAGGAAACTGATTCCTAGAGGTGTAAATTGAGTGTGCAAGATCCCCCAAACAGGTGAGTGTTTGGTTCTGCTGGGAGACATCACAGTGAGATTTACATTTAAGCTTAATTTGTTAAGAATATATTGTACTTTCTATATATTTCCAGTGGGCTTCCTTCGACAGCCTAAATCCCTATAAGGCACTATTCACAGACCCTACATACTTTATTAATTCATTTAAATCTTACAAAAACCTATAAGGTAAATGACATTATTATTTTCCATTCTACATATAAGGAAAGTGAGAAACAAAGAAATTAAATATGCTACCTAGATCACCCATATGGGCAAGGGTAGGGCTGGGATTTGAACCCAGAGTCTGCAGATGAAAACACTACACTGCAGGTTAGAAGCTTTCACACAGTGAAGGGGGAAAAGGACATTGCAGATTATGGGGGTGCTGCGAGGCTGAGAATGAGGAGAAAAAAGAGTTTGGCACATTTGGGAACTCTGAATAGACAGACCATGCGATGTGAAGCAAGGAGTTGAAAGTGACAAGATGGAAAAGATGGGGTTGTTAGAGGTCACAATGCACCTTTAAAAGGCTACAGAGCATGCACACCATTTGACAGAAAGGACTGCTTCCTTCTGGAAGTGTTCATTGAGCCCCCAAGTTGGCATTTCTCCTATGTGCTTTCATACATATCTACCCCAAGCATGGCACTGGGCATGTGGCATTATAATTGCCTGTGCACTTGCCTGCCTAGCTAACAAGTCCATGAGCTCTTTGAGGAGAGACTCTATGTTTTATTTGCTTTTTTGTTCTCAATGCTGTGTCTGGCACATAGTCAATGCTTAGTCAATGTTTGCTGAACCACAAAAATAATTGGGCAAAATGTGCAAAGCCATTGCATACCTAATCCCTTGTTCCTGTCTTTAATACATGGTGTCCCCTTCTGCTTTCCAAATGGTACTAGGCCGCTTGGTTTTGTGATTAACTAAAGAATTGTACACTGTTTTCTGGTCCTCTGAACAACCATTACAATATACATGCTTGCTCAAGACATGAGCATTCACATACCATAAATAGCTCCACTGCACATTTCTGTCACTGACTTCATAGAAGTGAATGGGACAACAGTCTGGGCTAAATTGCCCAAGGTCTTCAGTTCTTGCATTCCTTCATTAATACAACTGTAACTTACTGAGCCTCCTTCAGGTGCCAGATACTCTCACATCATGTCTAAAACCTTAGTTTGAGCATTACTTTATAAGTAGCAGGAAAGTACTAAAGGTTTTTAGAAGGGGTGTGACGTGATTAATTTGCATTTTCCAGCAGGGTTCAGAAGACGTAATAGAAGGTCCAAGAAAGAAGCATAAAGTCCAGTCTAAAGGCCTTTGTAACAATTCAGTAGACCAGTGCAAAAGCCTGAGCCAGCTCAGTGGCTTTGCAAGGAAGCAGCAGTTATAGTCCCTCTGGACATTGCAAATGTAAAAGTCTCAGGATGAGAATAGAGCAGGTGTCAGCATTTTCTAGTCTGGGGAAAAGGGTTCCAGTGTTGTCACTCAATGAAACAGGAACTGCTTAAGGGGAAGCAAATTTTGAAAATCATAGAGGTAACTTGCATTGGCATATTGAGCATCTATATCTACCGAATGTCCAGGTAAAGATACCTAGCAGATAGATATACAGGGCTGAGGCTTAAGAAGAAAGTCAGGATTGAGATCTGCTTAGGGAACATAAGTCCAGAGGTAACCACTGAAGTCCTGGGAACACTTGAGACAGACCAGTATGAGTTGAGAAGAGAGGAGGGGAGAGCAGGAGAAGGGGATAAGGGGATGGGAGGGAAAGGAGAGGAAATGAAGGAAGGCATCACTGGAAACAGAGCTTAGGGGATAGAACTAATTTGATGAGGTTCTATAGGAACTTGAGGAGGAGCCAGAAAGTACACAGAGCTCAAAGAACCAGGAAAAAAATGTGTCATGCAAGCTGAGGGAAAAAGAGTTTTAAGAAAGTTGGACTGGTTGGTCAATAAAAGCATCAAACTGCAGAAAATTCAAGTGATATCAACTTTGGGGAATTGAAAAAAAAAGATATCCAATTTATTGATAGCAGATACTTGATTCATTTTTCCAAAGCAGATTTTCAAAGATGGTGGAGATGGGGAAAGCAGGAATCAGCATCTAAGGAGTGAAATGGGGGTGGGGAGGCAAGGACAGTAAGTCAAGTCTACTATTTCAAGAATGACGGTCATGTGGGGAAGGAAGGAGGAGGAAGGCTGTGGGAGATTTTTAATGTCAGAGATATTTGGACATGTTTCTCAGCGGAGGAGAAGAAACCATTAAAGGAGTAGCTGAGGAGGCAAGACAGAGACAGAGTCTTTGCCTCTGAAATGCCAGAGAGGGAAGAAAGAATGGGTGTGGACTGATCCATGGTCCAGAGGAGTGGGGAGGGAGATAGAGTTCGTGCCTGAAAGCCTCCATTAATTTTCTCAGC
The DNA here is from genome assembly GCF_020740605.2 of Lemur catta. Lineage (NCBI taxonomy): Eukaryota > Metazoa > Chordata > Mammalia > Primates > Lemuridae > Lemur > Lemur catta. The sequence continues at coordinate 40,964,093 of NC_059136.1, forward strand.
AGAGTAAACATTCTAGACAGCCTTGGCATCGATGCATGCTAGAAGCTAGGGAGTCGGCGGAAATAATACTTTTTTAAGACATTAGACCGAAGAACCCTAATTGCCTTGCTTAATAAGGCCACGGGGACCTGACAAATATCAAAAAGATTAAGAAAGGCTGGAGGAAGCGGGCAGAGAGATAAAGATGGTGAGGGCTGGAGTGAAAAGGAGAGACAGAAGAGAGAAAAACGAGGGGGAGGAGGAAAGAGACAGACTGAAGGAGAGAAGGAAGAGCAGAGCCAGATAAGGGGAGAGAGGAAGAGGTAGAGGAGTAAGAGATGCTGCAGAAGGAAAGAAGGAGATTACCAGCTCAGAAAATTGAAAAGTCTCATTTTCTGCTTAAATTCCTAGAAAGGGAAAACTAAACAAAGACTTAAACTCTTAAACCCTCTTGTTGACCAGCTGGCTTTCCACCAATGATAAATTCTAGGCCAGGGGTTTGGTAAAAGACAATGCAAGCCAAGGAGAAAATTTAGATCACTCAAGTAAATATATTCCCGGGCTGGAAAGTTGCAGAGTAGTTCACAGGGGAAATCATGACATATCTTGTAGCTGTAGTGCACATTATTTAAAGGGTCAGAAATAGAAACATGATAAGGTATAATTTTCCTGTTTTCTTGCTACAAATAATTTCATACAGTGAATATGTCTTTCTGAGCAGATATGAGAACTTTGCTGGGCTATGATGATTTGTTTTTCCTTTGGAGTGCATTCTAGCCTCAGGCAGATCCCGAGGTGGCCCTAGTTCATTTGACAATTGCTGTCAGTTTCACGCTCTGTGCAAGGTGAAGATTGTTCTTGTGGCTGCTCCTCAGGCCCTCTGTGGGGAACTGTGTATTGCTTTAACTCTACTACTCTCTCTTAGACCCAAGTGAGTGCTGCCCTGGACATTGATTGACCTTAGATAATTATGGGATGGGATTGGGTATTGTCCATCTTCCTGACACTTGAGCATTTGCAAGTGTTGGTTGTATCTGCAGTTCCATCTTTTGAAATGTAGGGTTATTAAAGTAAGTACTTTCCTTACCACCAGCCATACTCTGATCATATTATAGTGAGGATTGGAGTCAGCATGGTATAGTTAAAGGATCTAGCTGGATGGGTTGTAGAGTCCAATATACTGCACTTGGGTTTGAATCTACTTACTAGCAATATGACCTTAGGCAGTTAAGTTCTCTGAGCCTCAGCTTCTGTGTCTGTAAAATATTGCCAATGTCAGTATCTATCTCAGAGAGTTATTGTAAGGACAAAAACCATATGAAGAATTTGAGTATTACAGTGGCTTGAATAGTATGTATCCCGCCAAAAACTTAGGGCTGCCTAGAACCTCAGAATGTGACCTTATTTGGAAACAAGGTTTCTGCAGGTATAATTAAGATGAGGTCATACTGGATTAGGGTGGGCCGTAAATCCAATGACTACTATCTTTATACGAAGAGGAGAGGATCCACAGAGACAGAGAGAAGAAAGCCATGTGACACACAGGTGGAGACTGTAGTTATGCTGATACAAGTGAAGGAACCCCTCGGCTCACTAGAATCTGCAATAAGCAAAGAAGAGTTCTTTCCTGCAGTCTCTAGAAGGAACGTGGCCCTGCTGACACTTTGGTTTCAGGTTTCTGGCTGCCTCTAGAACTGTGAAAGAATAAATTTTTGTTGTTTTAAGCCACTAATGAATTCATCCATTCGATAAACACCCATTAAGCAATTACTGTGAACCAGTCAGTATACAAAGAACCAGGTATAAAGTCGTAAGTAAAAGAAAGTCCCTCTTCTCATAAAATATACTTGATGGTAAGAGGAAAACACAGACAAACAAGTGGGCAATATATTAATATAATATGTCAGATGGTGGTGAGTGCTATGAAAACAAAATAGGGCAGGCTGGGGGTATGCAGAGGTGGGCCAGGGTGAACTTGACATCAGTGGCTCAGGGAGGGTCTCCCTGATGAGGTGATACTCTGTGTGACCTGAATGTAGTAAGAGAAAAAGTTCTTTTGACATCTGGAAGATGAGGCGAAAGAAGAAATAAGGACTCAGTCATCTATAGCCTTGTAAGTTACGGCGGACTTTTACACTGAGTGAGACAGGAAGCCATCAAAGGATTCAGAATACAGGAGAGCATGATCTGCCTTATACTTTAAAAGGACCCCTCTAGCTACTATTTCAAGAACAGATTTTAAGCGGGTAACTTGGAAACAAGATCAGGTAGCATGCAATTCCGAGCAGTCCAGGCTAAATATGACTTCTCACTCCTTTCTCCTCTGTCTTCAGACCCACGATAAAAAGGCCAATGGAAGTGAAAACATTCATTAGAATTTACCAGAGTCTGTTTAGGTTTTGCAGAGAAAGCCAGCTGGAATGCTTTAGGAATTGTGGTTTCTGAGAGAAAGAGAAATCAAGGAACACTTCGAGTTTTACTGAAATGGGAAAGACTGGAGGGGAAAGGAGGTGGGTTAAATGTGAGGAATCAGCAATCCACGAGTACAGAACTGGATGAACTTTCTTCTCTTCCCTTGCCATCCTGACCTGGCTATCAGATGGTGGAACCATTGCCAACCAATTCAGGCAATGTTAAGGGAATTCAACTATTCTATAAAACCTTCAGAGGCCCAGCTGTGCCTTCCTAAAGCACACTGTCTTAAATATGTATTTTAATTTGTTAATGTTATATGATCATGTAGCCACTTAGAACATCAAGTACATGATGCCCCTACCCCAAACAAAAGCACAAAAGGAACTGTAGCACCCTTTTTACCATTGTTGATTAATTCCCACCTGCATGCAGGAGCTGTGCCAGGCAAAGCTGGCAGTCTATTTTAAATGAGGCAGACCTCCCAAAACTCACCCCAGCCAGACCCCCGTCTACAAAGGCAAAGTTTACAAAAGTGATAGAGCCAAGGTGCTGAAGATTCAGAGCATCCTGGATTATCACTGAATTCTTTCATCTGCTTCTCTGAAACAATGAAGCCACAAAGCTCTTTTTTTTACCAAAGTTGCCAAACCCTTTTATCTGACAAAACAGTCTACAAAAAGAGCATAAGCAGTTAACAAATAAAATATTCCCAGTGCTTTTATGGGAGAGCTGGAGAAGGAGGAGGGAGAGGGGGGATTACAGAGCATGATTTTTCACACCAACCCTGTCTTTAGTAGATGAATCCTTCAACCCTGAGAAATTCTTCAGGGAAGCAGGGCTACCAGTACAAGGTCCTAGGTGGTAACCTTTTACAACTCCCTCTGCAAAAAAAAAAAAAAAAAAAAAAAACGATGGAGAACCAGGGATCTGCTTAGAAACATATGTTCTTGGGAGTCTTGCAAGTCTCACTCTAAACTCTGAGCCAACCCAGCTGTAAGGGAGCAGAGGTCAGGACTTCACAGAAAGCCAGATGCTGCAGCGAGCACATATTGTTTTACAGACATATGTGTGTATGGCTATGCGCAGCGTATAAATATATACTCGGACGTGTGTGTATATATTGGCAAACACCCCTCCCAGCTTCCCATCCTTTTAGGTAAACTGAAGGAGGAAGGGAAGATTTCCTGTGAAAACAACTTGTAACCCCGCTCATCTGGTTAATGTGTTTGGCCAGATTCAATGTAACCAAACGAAAAAGGGGGAGTAGGAAGAAGCTTTTGTGATGAGACAACTTCACACAGACTATTCTAACTTGATTCGATTTCTGACTGCTGTTTTTTGGCACTGTTAGATACTACGTGCAATGTAGAAATCATTGAAAGACCAGTCACTCTTACCCATTCATAAGCAGCATGACTTTATTTAACCTCTCTGGTGAACTAACTGAGTGGGAGCATCCCCTCTGCTCCCCTCTGATCCAGCAGATCCTTGACAGAGGTTCCAGCAATATGACCCGGCAGAAAGAGCAGCGGGCTAGGAGCGCAGTCCCGGCTCTACCCCTAGTTTGCTGTCTTACTGTGGCCAGTTTGTCTCATCTTTCTTCTCCATCCCCTAAACTATCCCTAGAAAAGAAAGTTTCCTCACCTGTGAAATAAGGTGATTGGATTAGAAAAGGGGCCACAAAAAACTGCCTATAAAAGAACTAAGTGGGTTCCATGTATCCCAACGGGGAGTTGAGTCCCCTGTCACCACCTCTGGCCCACTACTGCCTTGTGACAATCTGGTCTGTTCTAATTTTCCAAGGAAACGTGGCCATCTGTATTCTTACGTGAGACTGAGCAATTCTTAAAATGTTGTCAAGGACAAACAAAACACATCTGGGTGCCCAGTTTTTGCCCACAGGTGGCCAGTTTGCCCTATCAGAATTAGATGACTCATCAAGTTTCTCGTAGTTCGAACAATGGTTGAGTTTTTGAGTTTTTGACACAGATGTCTCAAGAATACCCACATGTCTCCTGCTGCTGGAAGAAATTGTGTCAGTGAGTTCTCAGCCCCTGGACTGGAGTCCTTCAAGGATCACTCACCATTTGTTCTAAAGCTCTTCTGAAGCCATGCTCCTAATTCCAAGACCAGAGGAATCTCCAGGATGCCTGTGGCACTCACAACTCCACAAAGTTGGCAGCGCTGCCTAGAATTTACAAGGGGACATCTCCTGACCTGGTCAGGGAATTTTCTCTCAAAGCCTCTGACTCTATATCCAGCTACAGCTCTGGGAAAAACTCAAGAACCTTGAAATAACTCAGCAGCACTCAGATTCCAGAAGAGCTAAAAACATTTTGTGCATCAGAATTGTTAAAATAACTAATTGGGAGGCCATTCGACTGAGGCCCCTCTAACACCCTGTGTTCCTACGTAAGCAAACCAAAACCCAACTCAGCATGAATGGTCAGAGCCTAGGAAAACAAAACTAAAGTTTTGCCAATCAGAAACTGCCAACTAGTCTCTAACTAGAGACTTTAAAGCTACTGTTTCTCTTTAACCAATCACTTATTTTTATGTCACCTTATAAAAATTTCCCCCTCATGTTCCTTCAGTGGAGCCCCAATCTACCTGGAGTCTGGAACTGCCACATTAATGAATTGCTGTCTGCTCAAATAAACTTTTTAAAATGTTAATGTGCCTAAGTTTATTTTTTAACGGTATTGAAAAATAAAGAAACAGAATCTAGCATTATAGAGTGTCCACCATGTGCCAGGCCTGATGCTGGGAGCTTTCACATAACACAACATAAGAAAAGCACACACAACATATGTAAAAGTAGGCAGAATATTGTCACAGAAGAGACTAGCTGGATGGGATATAATTAGATATACAACAGTGGTAGATATCTTCAAGAGATGATGTGCAAACTTTTTCTTTGTTTTTAATCCATGTATATTTTATTTAGTTCCTACCTATTACATTCCATGTCCTGAACATACCTGCCTTCACACAGGTAAAGGCTAGAGAGACAAACAGACATTTAAAAATGAATTATAAAAAATATTTAAGTAATGAAATACTGGATTGAAGAGGAAAAGTATAGAGTTTCATGGAACCATGTGCACGGGGGTTTGGTTTAGAACATTCTTTCCTCTTCTTTTTGTTAGCTAACTCCTACTCACTACAGAGAAATCGGCCATCTGGACAGAGGAGAAACTAGAGGGTAGATTTCAATTACTGAGAGACTGAAGAGACATACAATGGAACAAGGAAAGGAGAAAGTGGTTTGAACTCAGAACAGAGAGGCAAGTGTGAGATGGAGCACCACTCTTTAGGGCATGTTAGTTAAGACTTTACTTGAAAGTCATTAGGAAGCCATTCAAGGTTTTAAGCAGTTTCTAGTAACAATTTGATCCTTTTACTCTGAGTAGTCTTTCTTCAGCATCCAGTAGGACAGGAAAGTGGTTTGGTTTAGAAAATGGAGAGAAGTGGGTGAATTTCAGAAATATTTAAATTTATAATTTTTATGTAAACATAGGCCAACCTAAACCATAGCATGTATTTCACAATTTGGGTAGCTTGGTTTCATGTACTGTCATATTCCACATGCTTCCACATTACCAATATATGGATTACCCCTACTGAGTACTACACAATTTAGTGGATGCTATGGTTATGAATGTTGATATCTGATGACATCTTCAAACTTTTCTTCTATTGAAGTTACAGACATCTTTCTCCTTTTTGAATAATACTTCTTTCAACATCAACATCTTGCGTCCAGTATCTTACCAAGTTTTATAGTGATTTATTTTAATTTATTTATAATAATGCCATTAGAGATATAAGTGAATATAATTACAGAAAGAGCCAGGAGACAAATTGGATGAACAGATATATTTTTCCATGATCAGAATCACCCCTCAACTTCAATACGTAACTCTCTGTTATAGAGTTAAGCTTAGTTTACTCATTCCTTAGAATAACTGTGTAACTCATCTGCATAACTCTTATAATAGAGACGGAGTATTCATTGGAGGAAAAAAGCAAAGCAAAAAAGAGAAGAGGAAACTTACCACACAATTATAAATATATGAATAAAGGCACGTCTGTTTTTATGCCCTAAAAATAATAAATAAAATATTTTATTATATATTCCTGCAGTGTTTTGGGAGGTATGTTTTAAATACTTCTTTTCTTTAATATGGTTTAAATATAATACTGCATACATAATACTTTATATACTTTTTAACTATATTTATATTTCTCATATTATATTTCTCATATTATAAGCTTTTCATTGTACATTTTCTTGATTTCAGAATATCATGCGGGTACAAATGTTTAGGTTACATATATTGCCTTTATACTGCCAGAGTCAGAGCTGCAAGCATGCCCATCCCTCAGACAGTGCACACTGCACCCATTAGGTGTGAATATACCCATCCTCTCCTCCCCCCTTCCACTTGTCCAACACCAAATGAATGTTACTTCCATATTTGCACATAAATGTTGATCAATTGGCTTGTGTATATTTATCCATTCAGCCAGGCTATGTCTCTTCAGTGGTCAGTTCAAGCCATTCACATTTATTGAAAGAATTGATAATTGGGGTAGATTTCTGTTCATCCTGTTGAGTAGAACATTGTTGCTTTGTTTTATGTCTTGAGCCATTGTGGTATCTGGTCATTGACCTTTAGCTTTTGTATGACTTTATATCGCTGAGTGTCTATTGTGCTGAGTCATGTGTAATGCAGTCTGAGTACTTCCTGAGTACAGGGCAGGTCTTCTTTTGACAAATTCCCTCAGTGTTTGCCTGTCTGAGAAAGACTTTATTTCCCCCTCATATATGAAACTTAGTTTTGCAGGATACAGAATTCTAGGCTGGGCATTATTCTGTTCGAGAAGACTGAGAATAGGACGCAAGTCTCTTTTAGTTTGCAAGGTCTCAGTTGAGAAGTCTGCATTTAGTCTGACGTGTTTTCCTTTGTAAGTTACCTGTTGCTTTCACCTTGCAACTCATAGGAAGGCCTCTGTCATGTTTAGTTTGGCCAGTCTGACAACTATGTGTTGTGGTGTTTTCCTCTTTGCAATGAATCTCCCAGGAGTTCTTTGAGCTTCTTGTACCTGGATATCTAGATTTCTAGTAAGGCCAGGGAAATTTTCCTCAATTATTCCCTGAAGTAAATTTTCCAACCCTTGTGTTTTTTCTACTTCATCCTCTGGGATGCCTATAATTTTTCTGTCAGGGCTCTTCACATAATCACATATTTCTTGTAAGCTTTGCTCTTTGCTTTTATTTCTCTGCTCTATCTCTGTGACTGACTTGTTCAATTTAAAGGTGCTGTCTTCAAGCTCTGTGATTCTTTCTTCTGCTTGATCTAACCTATTCTTAAGGCTTTCCACTGTGTTTTGTAATTTTTTGAATGAATTTTTTATTTCCAGAAGTTCTGTTTGATTTTTCTTAAGTATTTCATTTACTTTAGCAAATTTTTCATTCATTTTCTGCATTTTCTTTGTAATTTCTTTGTGTTGGGTTTCAATTTTATCTTGCATTTCACTGATCTTCCTTACAATCCATGTTGGAAATTCTTCATCTGTCATTTCAATGTTCTGATTTTCATTGGTATCCATTGCTAGAGATCTGGTGTTCCCTTTTGGGTGTATCCTTTCACTTTAATTCTTCGTACTCCCAGAGTTATTTCACTGATACCTTCCTATCTGGAGCAGCTCTTGCTTCTTACCTTTGGATTTTCTTTTATTTCATGACACACCCAGTTTAATATCTGCAAATATCTTATTTTTAAATTGATTATATTGCTTGGTTTACATTAATATTTTGGATACATTGGGTTAAGTAAAATGTATTGATAAAATTAATTTCCCCTCTTTCTTTTACTTTTTAAATGTAGCTATTTGCAAATTTAAATTAACATATGTGGCTCACATTATATCACTATGGAGCAGTGTTGATAAAGAATGATTAAGGCTCTTTCCTTTGATCAAAACTTTAATCAGCTTCCTGATTCCCTTCTGATTATTCCTGACCTTGGATTTCCCTCTCTTTCCTGTTGAATCCAGTTTGAGCAAGAAAGAATCCTGCTAAGTTAATTTAGCAATAATTCCCACCCTTGGTATCTGATATCTCATCCCCCTGACCTGCCTTAAGCAATAATCATATCAAGTCAGTTTAGTCAAAAGCCCCTTATAGTTGATGTTGCTCTTAGTACCTTTCCATTCATTGACCTCCACCCTTCTCCTTGGTTAGAAATTCCCACTAGTTCTTACTGAAGTCAGAGCTGAGGTCAATCTCTCTCCTGCATTGTTAAGACCCTTTCGTAGTGGTCCCTATACCTATGGCCATTAATCTTTAACAAGTGTCATGAATAATTTTTTTCTTTAACAAGTGAAAGCCTTTCTGGAAATTTCATAGTTATGCTTAACATTTGTATACTCTGTTCCACTATATCTATTTCTCTAGTATACACTTACTTCTCATAGCAGTCCTGTGTGATAAGTAGGGTATAGCTTATCATTCCCAATTCTTAAAATGTTAAACCAAGGATAAGAATATATAAGAGACTTACAAAAGCATAATATAAGCAGCAAGTGACAGAACTAAGACAACATTTTAAGTCATCTGTCTTTCAAACAGAGGCTTTTTTCTACTATCCCATTCTGTGGGGGGTGGAAATCCCAGTGCAAGAGAACCTAGAGTCCTCGTTTTCCTCAGGGGAGAGTTACTTAAAGGAAGGAGTTCAAAAAACTAGAGCTGATGACAAAGGAGGGTCTTCTGCCTATCTCGTAAGGGCCTTCACAAAACTAAATTTTGTGACCCTCTGTTTCTCACAATTTAGTAATGATCTTCCATTATACAAGCATTCTTCAGTTACATCAGTTGGGGAAACTCTGGGTTTAAAGTTGATTTCTTTTAACTACAGGGGATTTAAACACATTATTAATCTCTCAGGATGAGTATACTATAATTTCCAAAACTTACTTTCACAGATTGTGGTGTTCTGAAAAAGGCAATTCAGTAAAATCCACCCTACAACAAAAGGAAGACTCAAGGACAGGCCTGACTTTTAGGTCCTGACCATGTGTGAGCCAGGGCTCCAGTGGGAAAGAGGATCTGAAGGAAGAAGTGGCAGCTTGTTCCCCACCTGAGATGCATTTGTGAGCTTTGGCAACTGTCCAGGACAAAGATGAATGCTTAAAAGTGATTTTTAAACTATAGATAATTAGAATCAGTTCAATAATTCGTTTGTTTAGCATCTTAATAAGATTTAAATACAGAGCCAGCTATCTGTCCTTTTAAACCACAAGAACACGGTGGAGTGTCTGGAAGTATTCCCTGACATTCTAGTGACTTTTTAAATGAAATTCTAGAAAAATGGAAAAAAGACATGTAATAATCAAAAGTTGAGGGAGAGATTTTGATATATGAAACTGTTAGATTTGCCAGCGTTAACAACTATCAATTGGTAATAAGAAATATGAGTTTTATTTTCCAAAGAAACTTTTCATCAATTAAGTGATGGGGAAAAAAAGCCAAAAACGTATATTAATTTCCTTTTTTATTTCTTGCAGACTAACCAGAACCAGATACAGAGACCAGAAATATCAGTAGGAAAAATAGAACAAAAATCTATTTATTCAACAACAGTTTGTGCTGGCTTTATTCTAAACACTGAAGATTCAGCAGTGACAAAATAAAATCTATGCTTCCAATGGAGTTTATGTTATTGTGGAATACGAGAAACAAAAATATTATCTTATATTTCCAAGTAACTCATTTATTCATCAAACATTAAGGAAATGAATGAACACTTCCTTTTTGTCAAATACTGTGCTATGTATTGTAGTTATTAAGAGAAAGAAGACAAAATTTCTGTCATGGAGGAGTCCACAATGTAGTTAGTGCAGGAAGCAGACAAGAAAACAATTGATATGAAACCAAATGACATTTCCCCTCACCCAAACTTGTTCCAGACACATTCTTTCCTTGCTCAGTAATAGGGTACTCCTTTTAAACATGTGCCCAAACTGTCTTAGGATCCTTGACCATCCCTTGTTTCTCATAACCCACTTTCAAACCATCAGTAAATTCCATTTTCCTTTTATCTAGCTACCTATCTATCTATAAATCCAACCTCTTCTCACAATATCCATACTATGAACATGGTATAAGCCACCATCATCTTTTGTAAGTTTCCTACTCAGTTTCCAATCATTTCCCTACTCAGCTTCCAATCATTTCCCTCAACATCTGTTCTCAATAGGGCATCCAGAGTAAGTCATAGGATATTATTCCTGCTTGAAATCTTCCTTTATTCTGTCTCTCTTGATCTATTTGGGCTGTGATAACAGCATACTATAGCTTGGGTTGCTTATAAAGAAAAGAAATTGATTTCCCATAATTCTTAAGGCTGAGAAATCCAAGATCAAGGTGCCGGCAGATTCAGTGTCTGGTGAGACCCACATCCTGGTTCATAGACAGCCATCTCCTCTCTGTGTCCCCACATGGTAGGGGGGATGAGGGAGCTCTTTGGGGTCCCTTTTGTAGGGGCACTAATCCCATACATGAAAGCTCCACTCTCATGACCTAATTACCTCCCCAAAGCCCTACCTCCAAATACCATCACATTAGGGATTGGGTTTAAACATATCAATTTGAGGGGGACATAAACATACAGTCTATAACATTGCCTCAAAGCATTTATAGCAACCTTCCATGTTTCTGTGCTTATCTATTTATTTGTGTATTGTCTATCTCCCTTCTCACGAACATAAATTTTTTAAGAGAAAAGAGTAGGTCTGTTTTTAATATGCAAACAACCATCTAGTCTATATAGTAAATTATATAGCATGATAAATATTTATATGGTGCAAGCAACAGCAGCATCATAGATGAAGGTTTGATCTATTTGCTTTGGGTTCAGGTGGTGGGAATATCAGGAAAGGTTTTGTAAAAGAATTGAAGCTTGTTCAGGATGCTATCATCTGGCTTCTGCTCCCTCTATACAATGACATTAGCCTCCCACCTGATAAAACATATTCTCAGTACTTAACCCCGAACAGCCTCTTTGTTAAGACACTTTTCTTGACTTTTTGTTCATGTATTTAATAGAAGTGTATTGAGTGCTTTTTGTATGCAGGGCATAAAGAATACAGTCATGGATAAGACAAATGGGAGGCCGTTGGTGTACAGTGCAGTAAGGGCTATAAGAGGCAGGCTGTGGGCCTTTGCATCTTCTACTTCTTCCCTTCTTCTCTTCTGCTTTCTGTTTGCTGCGTAACACATTGACTGCAGCACTAGAAAAACATTTCCTTTGAGGCCATGGTATTTTAGTACGAAAATAGAATAAAAACTTCAAAAACAAGATGATCCTTTCTAATTTAATGAAAAATGAAATTTATTGACTGCTATTCATTGAATCCATGTTTTTAGAATTAATTTGTCAACATTAATTTTGTAACAATAAGAACATCAACAAGTAATATTTTCATGAACTAAATGCAAGGTTTTGCCCGGGTTTTGCTTCACCAGGCCCTGGGCTCAAAATTAGCATGAGTTAAATACAATTTATATGACAGTTAATGTGTTAAAGTTGTATGTTTCTCCAATATACTTGTAGCCTCCGTTTCCAGAAAAGTTAGCTGTTCTTACATGGATAGATTTTTGAGTTTTAAATGTATTTCTGTAACCACAGAACCAGTTCAATCTGGTTCAAATTCTTTCCTAACAAAATTTAATGAAATACTGAGTTGTTTTTCAGTGCAAGGGACCCCCAGATTGTAGGTCATTAATCCTATCACGCCCAGATAAACCAAATGTGCCTGATTCATGACCATGGAGCCCGCTGGAATGAAAAAGTCATCCTCAGGCAGAACCTAAGTACTGGGATCAAGGAACAGGGGCTGAATTAAAAAGCAAGGGATACCCTGTTTTGTCGCAGTACAGACTTAAGAGCCAAGGACTCAGCACCATCCCTTTGCATGACCCAATCAGATCATGCCTCATTACATTTTCCTGTCTCTCCCGTAGTTCCTTTCCCAGTCTTGTCCCCAGACCCCAGCTTAGAGAGATGGAATTAAGCCTTGCCTCTTGTCTCCTTGCCAGTCAGCTCACAATAAAGGTTTTTCTTTTTCCAAAAGCCAGTGCCATGGCATTGGTTTCTATACGTGTGAGAAAGTGAGCCCATTGCTTGGTAACATGACTCCCGTACATCCTTGCTCTGCTCAGACCATTTCAACTGCCTATACTGAAGGCCACAAGCCTATAGGCTCTACTGTCTGGTTCCCGGGTCCCATTGGCAACAAGAGATTGGCTCTGGAACCATTTTGCTTCACTAACTTGTTGTGTGGTGTGATGACCACATTGACAACACCTGATAATACTTATGGTCATAAACAAATACTAAAGCAGCAAGGCAGGTAATATAAATGAGTGAAGCATGTTGGCTAAGACATAATAATACGTCGTAGTAGGGACTGAACTGCAGTGAAGAGGAGAACATGTACTCAGTGACCACAGAGCTAGGAGCTATTATTGCCACAGGGAGAACGGGTGCCCAGGGATGGAGGAGAAACTGCTTCTTCTCTTTCTCTAAACAGACGTACAACCTGGCCTCTCTCCATGTTCTCATCCCCCCTACTCAGAGATACATGATGGATCAGGTCACTCAAGTTGGGAGGACCCAGACTTCATAGCCCAGGCTTTTCTTTGCTCTTTCTCTCTGGCCTTTGCCTCTTTGCTCCTCCATGTGGCCAGTGTTACAGAGTTAGACCCCTGCATAGGAAAGCCTGCAGTTGTTCCGTGCTGCCTGTGACTGGGTACAGAAGCCTGTTTCTGGGATTTGGTATTAAGAACCCCGTTGTTTCTGCACACCTAAGCCACATCTTTCATCTTAGACTTTGTTAGCAGTAAAGGAGATATTTTCATCTTCACCTGCCTTAATACTTTTTTTTCCCCTCATTTTTCATTCTATTCATAAACTGAAGGAAAACGGGTGTGATTTATTGAATCTCCCACAAACCATCTGACCAGTGTTGCTTGATTTTCTAATTTAAAAAAAAAAACAGAAGTTCAAATTTTTATATAAAAAACTGCTGATGGATTCTGAAATGTTGGCAAAGAATTTATATATTTTTTCCTCTTTAAAAAATTTAATGAGGAACTTGCTCAGGAACATTGCTTGGGAACAATGAGGGACATTGCCTCAAGAAATATGACATTGTAAAAACATTTTAAATTTATTTATTTATTTTAATTGACAAATAAAATTTGTATATAGTTATCATGTACAACATGTTGTCCTGAAATATATATATATATGTACATATATATATATATATATATACACACACACACACACACACACATTGTGGAATGGCCAAATTGAGCTAATCAACGTACGCATCACCTCACACACATCATTCCACTCAGAAGCCAGAATTCAAGTAGTTTTAAAATTTTAGATGCCAAATGAAATCTATCTATGGACCAATTTTTACCAGAGGTCACTAGTTTGCAATTATGCTCTAAACACTATGGTTTAGAGTCAGTGTAAGTATCTAGATTTGTGTCCCAGTTCCTTCTGACAAATCCAGTTCTCATTTGAAGTCAGAACCCTACTTTTTTATTTTTATTTTTTTAATTGGCAAAAGTTATACCTCTTTACCCTAGTTGATTAGTTTGGATTCCTGATATCTCAACTACTCAGCCATTCCTGTCCAACACCTTCTCCTGGAGGCTAGATCTTAATCTCCTCACCTTCCTTTTCCTCTGGTTGCAAACTCTGGCTCTTCCTCCAAGTAGACTCCCCTCAGCCCCCACCAGCCTGCAGAATTACTGCTGCTCAGAGATCTCTACAGTCTTGCCTTGTTCACCAACTCTGACCTCTTGTATCAAAGACTATGCCTCACTAACCCTTAGTCATGAAGATTTATATAGGTGACCATCACCACTCCTTTTCTGCAGAAGGGAAAAGCCCATTTAACCTGTGTTCCTCTCCATTCCCAGATTATTTCTCTCTCTCAACCTACCTTCCACCGAGACATCAAAATTTATGGTATTAACATGCAAATTCTATTGCTTGTTTTCTCTTCCATTTCCCAGTTGGTATGTGGCCATTGATGCAAATTTTTCTCCTCCTTCTCTTATCCAACTAGAATAGCTGATATAAGATATTCTAGGTTTTCTTGTTCCAGGTTTTTTGGGTGTTTCTTTTTCCCCCCATTCTTTATACTCCTTCCTTTCTCTCTAGTCACTAGCTCCACTGAAAATCTCTTGCCCTCAGTCCTTCTCATTCAGCCAGTCTGATAACAGCCCCCTGGGAAGAGCAATCTGAATTAATTAGTTTTAAAAGTTGATTATTTTCCAAAGCTTGTAGGACAATGTCTCAGCCTCTCCTGGGACCACCCATTCAGTCTTCAACCCAGCTTCTTGACTTCTTTCCAGCCATCTGTTTCACTTGGGGAAAGAGAGTCAATTTTAACGTCTACAAGTTTTTCCTTTCATCTATATTTTTGGCACCTTTACGTAATTCAGAGTTAGCTCCAGAAAGGAAACGTTTACCATCTCTCAGCAGCTGTTCGGTCCTGGAGGAAGAAACCTGGAGAGTTTTGTTCTTCTTCCCCACTGGCCCGTTCTTCCTTACTCTGGTCACAGTTTTTCCGCTGTCCTTGTACTCTAGCCTGCCTGACACCTGGATGCACTGATTTTTGCTTTAGAATGAAAATAATAGCTTCTGAGTTCAACTTTGCTTGTCAATTCATTTTTCAATGTATATGAGTTCTCAATCCCAGTTTATCACCAAGTCTCAAAGTTCAGAGCCTGGGGTCCCACATTTGACTACACCAGTCATTAAACAAACCATATTTTCAGGTTGGATCTCACTTTCCCTATCTATGAAATTAGAACGTTGGTCTATAATAGAGATCCTAAATTCAGATGTCTTTAGATACCTGCAGATAAAGGAAAGGGGAAACTACTAGAGACACTGTCTGCTATAAGGCAACTGGTATGACAGTGATTTAAAACTGAGAAGCCATGCTCTCCTAAAGCCATTTGCTAAAGCAGCCAAATCCATCTGCAAGCTCCTTGGCTGAAGGCTGACTTTGGCCGACAATTTGCAAGCTAAGTGATATCGTAAGCCCTGCCATTCTATAAATATTAGGTTCTCCCATTACAGCTATTTCCCCTAAATAACTTCCCCTTAAATAACTAATATTAAAAACAAAATATTACACATAATATCATGAAAGATGGGATAAATCACACTAGCCAGCCTTTTGCTCACAGAGATACTGCATTAGTGTGGAGCTGATTTATTAGCATGGGGCAAGCACTTGAATAGTAGCAGATATTTAAATGCATTGCAGAAACAATATAACAAAACTCTTTTGGCCAAAAAAATGCAAATTCTTAAAATATTGTTTGCTTATATAGTGCTGGAATTTGGAGAAGGGTTGGAAAATGTGCAGAGATGACAATGATGTCAAGGAAGATGACTATCAGTATCTTTCTCCTTGATCTTCACCATTATTAGATTCTCTCTGATGGTCTGGAATGGTCTTGGCTGGCAGAGAAAGCCAAAGGAGCAGAGGGAGTCTTAGCTGTTGATCTGGTCTCAAACATGGGCCCAGGGTCTTTAGGAGCAGGCCAATTATAACACAATGTGCCGAGGTTGTAGCCACATTGACATGGGGGTATGTTTGTGGGACAGTGGCTGAGAAGGTAAGTGTGAATGGAGATCTATGTTCTTAATATCTAAACCTCAGGAATCCTGTGACTGGTATAGGAATCTATACCAACAATGTTATCACAGATATTTGTAGGACAGTGCTGGACAGTCTTCAATAGAAACACCTAATGGCAGCGATAGCATTAGTGGATTGATCTACTCTCCAATATCTCATTACCTTGAATTTGAAAGACAACTAATCAAATACCACTTAAACTACATAAGCCCAGGTGTTCTTGGAAAATTCAGAGTAGAAAATGCCTCTAGAAGGGGAAAATTATTTTTGTGATAATATGGGAATGTCGGCTATTCAGTAATTTTTTTTTATTTTTTAGAGATGGGGGTCTGTCTATCTTACGCTGGCCTTGATCTTCTGGACTCAAGGGATCCTCCCACCTCAACTTCCCAAGTAGCTGAGACTATAGGCACATATCACTGTGCCAGCATAAAAAATTTTAAAAATGTGTTATATCAATTAGCTACTGCCACAATAACATTGCCCAATGCATGAAATTTCAGTAGCATTCAACAACATTAAGCATTCTCACAGATTGATGAGCTCACTAGAGTTCAGCTGATTTAGGCTGAGCCCAGCTAGACCACTCTGTTTCTCACTGCATATCTGTGAGTCAGCTGCAGCAACTTTATTCTGCATGGCTTGTATGTCTCTTGGACCATTGAGCTAGCTGTGGACCATTGAGCTAGCATGTTCTTCGAATAGCAGCGGTGGAAGTGCCAGAGGGGAAATTCAAATGCACAAGTACATTTTAAGCCCCTACTTGTGTTATGTTTTCTAACATCCTATTAGTCAAAGAAATTATGTGGCTGAGCTCAAAGTGAAGGGGCAGGAAAGTGTGTTCCTCCAATAGAGGGACAGAATGGTTATATGGCAAAAGCACAAAGACCCAAGGCCAATAATTGAATCTACAACAGATGTGAACATATTTTATATCCTGCACTGAGGAAAAGGGTTTATCAGATAATAATAGATTTGGATGAGCTTCAAGGTTTTATACATTGCCTGTAAAATAAAACACATTGCTTTTTGCCATAGTGATATGAGGTTAAAAAATATATAAAATATCTGCTGTGTGATGTGTGTTTACATGTATGTACACATACATACATATATCAAATGTAAGTTGAATTTTGTGGCAGAGGCTCTAACTGATCACCAAAGATCTATCCTTCCCCTTTAATATTTAGAGTTTTGCAAGGAAGTAGATCCACGTCAGGGAACTAGATTTTGCAGTCCTTCTTGCATGTAGGTGGCATCATATGACTAGTTCTTGCCTGTAGAATGGAAATAGAAGAGGTATATCATGGCTCAGGCCAAGGTGGTTGAGAAGTGGATATCATTTCCTACCCACTTGCCAAGTAAATGCAGAAAACCCTGAGGCCAAATCTAAGAACTTAGTCTCAAGACGGAACAAGTATAGGTCTTTCCATCTTGTGGAAGCATACCGGAAACATTGTTACATGAGTAAGGAATGAACCTCCATTGTGTTCAAGTTATGCCACTCAACGGGGTAAGAATTTCTTTCAGGAACTCAAAAAGTATAGAGAGAAGATGCTGATGCTCCTTTCCCCACTATAAAGAATTTATAAGGAAGATAAGATAATCAGAGAACATTAACTACACACCTACTATGAGCAACACTCACAGCTAAATGTATAACGTGGTTAAATGTTTCAGACCTGTGATTAGGTTTAATGAGTTTCAGGCCTGGAGTAGAAAGAAAAGCTGATTCTTTCAATATCTGCTGCATTGAGCTGTACAATGGTAGATGAATAAAGAATACTAAAAACTCTCTGTTTTGATATCGTGAGACATCCATAGAGACTGTAGAACAATGTTATACAAGTCAGAAACAGCAAATTCAGGACACTTTACAATAAAATCTGTGAATGAACTTAAACAAAGGAGATGTCCAGTTGTCTTAGGGGAGTGCAAATGTAAACACATATTCTTAATGTTCAGTAGTTATTATAATTGGGCTACCAGAATCTTGAGAAATTGTTTTAAGAAACCCATTCTTATTCAAGATACCTCAACCCTAGATCACAGTAATGGGTGGAGATAACCATATTATGGAGAGAAGGTTGTACATTACTGGGTTGTTGAGGAAAAATGTTAGGACTGGAGCAGATATTTTCTAGAGAATGTGATAGTATTAAAAATTTGAAAAATAAAATAAAATTAAAAATTTGTATTACTGGTGGTGATAGTAGTGGTGGTATTAATTGCCATATATGCTAGAAACCATGTTAAGACTTTATGCATATGAAGAAAAGATCTTGAAGTATTATTTTTGTGCTTTTATTTATTTCCTACATTTCTGGCCTTGTCCACAGTAGGCTTCAAAAATTAGCATTTTTATAGGAATGCAGAAAAGAAAAATAGTCTTCTCTTATTTTTACTAGCCAGAATGGATGATTGAAATCAAAAGGCAAGGCACTGAGTGAAGTGGATGCGACTTAAAAATACAGGAAAGATATGTGTACTGTATATGTATAAAACATGTACACACAGCAAGATCAGGGAAGCTCTCCGTCAGCCTGAGTTTGGACTTGAACAGCAGAGTTCTCAGTGTGTTACCTTGTATAACTATTTTTCTGAGAACACAATATAAGAAATAGCTCTCATTTATTCTGTTAGTAGCAACTCTAAATTGAGATCCTCAGAGAGGGAGGTAGGGATTATCCTTTGTTTTCCACCAAATCAACAGCGAATCCAAGCATTGTGGTGTTAGCAATTGCATCTAAGCTCTTTCTCTCCAGAAGAAAACCACAGAAGATTCGTAAATTAACGGAATGTTCCTCCCTTAAATCCAGACCCAGAGGTTTGCTTGTTAGCTCCCAGGACTAAGATTGCATCTTCATTCTTCTTTACAAATAGGCAGAAATCAGCCAACCTCATAAAGAGGGATGACATCACTCCAAAAACAATTTAATAGTGGGCATTCTCATTTCTTCTTGGTTATACCTTTGGCTTCCAAAACTGTTTTGGAAACTTTGGCAGAATGAGGTCAACTGTGTCAGGAGAGATCCCCTCCTTATTAGCAATTTGAATTTTAAAGCAAACAGCCCAATTTATTTTGTAATAATTACAGAGAGGCTTGTTTGGAAGATAGATCAATTTCACTAAGTGTTAAAATATAATACATGATATCCCTTGCTAGGAGAATTTTGCCTCTCACATAATTGGCACAAGCCATATAGTTCCTTAAAACATATGTAACTTAGATATAGCAAGAAATAACAGTAACCAGTTTTGTTATTTCTCTTCATGCCCTGTATTAGTTTTCTATAGCTATTTTACCATATCAGCACAAACTTAGTGGCTTAAAACACACAAATTTATTACATTCTGGAAGTCAAAAATCCTAAATAGGCCTCACTATCAGCAGGGCTGCATTCCTCTTTTGAGGCTCTTTAGGACAATTCATTTCTTTTTCTCTTTACAACTTTTAGAAGGTGCTCGCATTCCTTGGACCATGTCTCTCATCTTCAAAGCCAGAAATGGTCAGTGGAGTCTTTCTCAGATCGCATCACTCTGACACAGGCACTTCTGCTTTTCTCTTCCAATTTTAAGGGCCCTTGAAAATACACTGGTCCCACCTAGATAAGCCAGGATAATCTCCCTATTTTAAGGTCATTTGATAAGCAACCTTAATTTCATCTGCAACTTTAATTCCCTCTTTACCATGTAATGCAATCTATTCACAGGTTCCAGAGATTAGGACATGGACATCTTTGGGAGGCCCTTATTCTATGCACCACATTTCTCTTGTCAAACGATGCTGTGCAAGTTGTTTTTGTCTGTCCCTAGTTAATTAAAATCTCAGGCAGACCATGTAGATTTTTTCACTTTCTTAGTAACTTAAATAACTTTAAAATACACTCCCAAGCATATTTTCTACATTCCTAACTGATTCTAATTTTAACTTTTCCTATCTCCCTAATTAGACCTCCCACAGGCCTGGAAATCTAGAGTGGGAAGGCAGATGGGTATATGCCTAACTTGAACTTGCTTCTTTTTACCTCCTCCCCATATCAATAGCTGCTGTTGCCTACCTAGCCAGGTTCAGAGAGGAGAGGTTCTGTATTATGGACTTGCAGAGTTGTCCTATTGCATTTATGTCCTTTAATGCCAGGTGCACAGTTACTGGTTCTTTGATTCACTGGGTGTCTGTGTGGGTTCCTCGAAGATCCTCCACCGGGAACTTCCTCCTGCATTTCCCATGATTGATCAATGCTTCCCCTTAGTTAGCCATTTACAACTTCTGTCACAAAACTGAGGTTCCAGGATTCTTCCTCTTTGTTGGGGTCACATGGACCCTCCAGGTAATCAAATTGGACTGTTGACCCAGGGTAGCTCCTTTCTACATTGGAAACACAGTTTGCTCCCAATGTCGTAGCTTATGACATTTAGACTTTCCAAGGCTGACTCATAATGCCAAAGTTTACTAAACTCCAAGAGGCTTTGTGAATCACTCTAAGCGGTCTACTTAAAATTCTTTTCATTGGCTTTAGGTAAGACAGAAGAACACATTTCCCTTGGAGAAGATGGAACAACAAGATATAAAACGGAGAAGCATTGCCTTTCAAAATAGTCCCTTTTGTTCACTTCTACAAACTTCTTAATATGCAGCCTAGAATTGGATAGTGGGAAAAGCCTGAGCAGAACTTGTTTTGCAATTCTTGTAGCATGTGGTGAACAAGCAGTTGAGCAGTCACACCCATCTGATGCAATTGCTCTTAGTACCCATTGATTGCTCTTGGCCTCAGTAAAAAGTGATATATATTAATATCTGTATCTGTTTATGGTAAAATTATTTATATTTATGCAAGTAAAACAAGGGATATTAAACAATTTGCTAGAACACTGACAATGCTATTGTAGCGTGCCACACCCCAAGGATCTTATTATTATTATTATTTTTTAGAGACAAGTTCTCACTATGTTGCCCAGGCTGGAGTACAGGGTCTATTCCCAAGTGCTGTCAGAGTGCGACACATCCTCCAACTCCTAAGCTCAAGCAGTACTGAGGAGCCGGGACTATAGGCACATGCCAAGACACCCAGCCCTGAGAATCTTTTGTTGGGACCACTGGAATACATAAACCTTTTGTTTTATAACCAGGGAAAGAGGAAGAATTTGGATATGGGCCATTGCACATTGAGGGAATAGTGGGAGGGAGAGATTAAGATAATGAAGAGGAGGAGTATGGAATGGTTTCTGTCCCCTTCATGACCTCTTGTACCATTATCCTGCTTCCCTAGTATTTAGGAGGGTGTTGGCTAACAGATGGAAGAGATATCTTGTTGAGATATTTTTATTGGAGACCCTAATCAAAAACAACGTGCATCTAGGGCCAAGTTGACAAATCTTGTCACAGAGTGGAAAAAAGCCACTTTCCTCACCTCTACTTAGAACTTTGTACTTAGAATCACTTTGGCATTTCAAGGACTAGTGGCTCCGGAATAGGGAGATTGCACTCCAGACAAAGGTATTGTGATTCCTACATGGGCACCAAATCAGTGGCAATGGGACAAGCAACCCACATCAAATCTGAAAAAAAAATGTGGAAGATTAAGTAGATCCCATGTGCTAAGGTAGGAAGCTTAGTGGTATAGACTAAGTTAAAATATTTTGGGTTATTAATGTTATCATGACTTCACCTGTACCCCCAAACTGGAAAGAGTAGGAACATTTGGGGTACATAGTGTTTTATAGTTTACAAAAGATGTATTACATTACTTCAAGTGACTAAAGAATAGGCAGATTGTTAAGCAAACTGGACGAAAGACATATTATGAAATTATCACATTTAAGCATAAAATTGTACCAAGCCTTTAAGACACTGAACTGACCATGTAAGACTTTTTCTTTTGCCCATTGGAGAGCTCTTCCTGAGAATCATATTTATATGATCCCAACTTTCAAAGAGAAAAAAAATCCTGAGTGATTCAAGCATTTCAAGCATTTTAAAAATAAGAGTCACTTATAACATACACAAAAAAACATTTCTAGACGTCAGACTGAATTTTTACTTTTTGTCCATATACACAACACATCACAGCAGAGATCTGTTCTGAATCGTTGTGAGCAGAGGTCACTAGACTCTGATACACCTACATCACCCATGTACTATTTTAGAGCCTTCCCTTTGGTATAATAATCACATCACCTGCCTACCATCCAGGAACTGAAGGGCTTGGAAGAGAATCAAAGCGAAGGAAGTTTGTAAAGTCTATTTGGTATTTGAAGAATGAGGAGATTGAACAAGAAAAAAAAGTGGAGAGACAATTATTTTCAGCACTAAGTAAGCATTCGAATAGAATATCTTTTCATTAATGATGATTAAATATTCCTAAATCTGTAACAGTTGGTCTTCTGTTTCTTCTGAAATGCGCATCTCTCTGGATTTTCATTCTGCTGTTTTCTCCTGCCTACTTTCTACTCTCTGATTGCTTTTTGAGTGCCGTTCCTTGGCATCTTTTATTTTTTGACCTCTTATTAAATAAATGTAGGAACTCCTCCAAGTTCCATGCTCTGTCCTTTCCTTTTCCTTCCTAAGCAATATTTCTAGGCAGTGTCTCACACCAATGATTTCAACCACTGGATAATCCATAATGATCTCATATCCCATTCACAGTCTTGATTCCATCATGTAACCATTTCACAAATTAGAAACCTCCAAACAGCTAAGCTATTTCCTTTAACCCCCACACCCAATTAGCCAGTTCATTGTTTTTATAATTTCCTGTCGCTGTCTCCTCTTTTCCATTGCTGCTGTCTTTGCTTTATTGTACCCACCTTCTGCAATAACTTCCTAAATCTTTCCCTGCTTCTCCTTCCCTTCTCTTTAGGAATCATCTACATCCCCTCTGGTCATCTTTCAAAAATACAGGTATAGCCATATGACCCACTGATTTAAGACTTTGCTGGCTTTCTATCTTTTCTAATCAAAAAGCCGAAGTTACTTGATATAATCTTCAAGATCTTTGACAGTTGAAACTGCTTCATTAGTATTTTTATTTGTTCTCTTTATTGGTACTGCAGTATTGTGCATCTCCCACCTTAGCTTTGTTCCCCTATTTATTTACACACCATCCCCTGAAAAAAATGTACATAATACCTTAAATCCTTCTGAGCTTGCATTTTTCTCTTCACATGGCATGTCTTATTAGCACACAGGCAAAAATAATAATGACAATATAATAAAAACTACATTTATTGAGCAATTACTATCACCGGGTACTATTCTGAGAGTCTGTCATTTATTATGCCATTTAACCTTCACTCAACCCGCTGAAGGAATTAATATGAGATCCAATTTTATAGATGAGAAAACTGAGACACAGAGTGGGTAAGTAACTTACCCAAAGTCACAGGGCTTATGAACGTTTATTGAAGTTCTAATGTAAGCAAGGCTTTCCACTTCATCTGATTATTAAAGCAATCTTATAAGGTGGGTATTATAACAAAGATTTCATAGGAAATTGTACTTTACAGAGGGTCTATTTCTTAATAAAATCTTTCCTCTCATCCAAGGAGAAAACATAAGCTTGGTTGTTATACTAAATTTGGGGATCTCCCACTTCATGTAGTATTATTTTTTCCATAAAGCTTTTAGGAGGCTGGCCAAATGATGATGCTACATATGCCTGGGTTACACATTTTATAATGTGCCAGCACTATCCACCTAGGGAAAGGAGTTGTTAAGAACAATTAAATTATGAATCTGCCTGTGACATCCAACTAACACCACTCTGATAGCATCATTGGCTGAGATATATGTTATATAATATCCGGTGTATGGACTATATACAGACGGCTTCTAATCTTGAGATAGTCTTTCCAGATATGTTTTGAAAATCCATACCTGAGACATTATTTAGAGCAACTTATTTTAGACTTTTTGGTTTTCCAGTTTTAAATATTTTTCTGAGTAAAACAGTATATTTGATTATGAATAAGGACTTTTTGGCCCTGATGCTGATGAAAAGCATTTTCTGCCCCAGTCTTGTGAGAGGTTGCTCTTTCTTCTCCTAGTACATAAGCAGAGGATATGAAGCCTCTCAGACTTTGCACAATCACACTTTTTTTTTTTTTTGCCAGGATGGTTGTTTTTTCTGGGTAACTAAAGATGACATTTTGCAGCTCAGTGTCAGAGATCAAAATAAAAAAGTAAAATCACTGTTCAGATTTTTGTTTGTGTAAAATTGAAAAGCTACAAATTCACCAACAATGTTCTGTCTTTTGGTCAGTGGCCAAGATTGAAATAATATATCTAGTAAAGAAAAAATTGAATTATGAAAGTAGTCTCAGAGATTGTAGATCAATTGAAAGTTTTAGAAAAGTGTCTCTTTCCAAGATTATTGTTTGAAAACAATGTTACTGAGGGCCAGTGAGCTGTGTGCACTTCAGTTACACCCATAGTAATTGCTGGCAGATGTATCATATAATTTCTAGTCAAAATTTTCAAAGCAGAGACATTTAGCTTGGTCCTGTGGATACTAATGAATTTGTGCAACAACTATACCTCTAGAAATTGCATTGAATGGTGAAAAGCAAAAAGTCCCATCAAACACATCATAGGCTACAACTATCACTATACCAGCCTTTGTCTTTAGGAAGTGCTATTTCTGGGTAATGGTACCTCTATTATCCACTTGTTCATGCTCAAATCTTCAGTCACACTTGAATCCTTATTCCGCCTCTCATAGACATTTAACATCTGTCTTAGTCCATTCAGGATGCTGTAACAAATTATCTTTGACTGGGTGACTTATAAATAACAAACATTTATTTTTCACAGTTCTGGAGGCTAGGAAGTCCAAGATCAAGGTGCCAGAAGATTCGGTGTCTGGTGAGGAACTGCTTTCTGGTATATAGTCAGCTGTCTTCTTGCTGTGACTTCACATGGCAGAAGAGGTGAGGAATCTCTCTGAAGCCTTTTTTGTAAGAGCATTAATCTCATTCATGAGGACTCTACCCTGAGACTTACTTACCTCCCAGAGGTCCCACTTCCAAATACCATCACATTGAGGATTAGATTTCAGCAAATGAATTTGGGGGAACACATAGTCAGTTTACAGCGTTCATCTCCCAACTCCTCAAAATTCATGTCCTTCTCCCATGTCATCAACTCAAAAGTCTAAGTGCAAAGTCTCACCTAAATATCATCTAAATCATATATGAACGAGACTCAAGGTATTATTCATTCTGAGGCAAATCTCTTTTCAGCTATGAATGCGTGAACCCAAACAAGTTATGTGCTTCCAAATACAACGGTGGGACAGACACAGGACAGACGTTCCCATTCCAACAGGGAAAAATAGGAAGGAAGCAAGGGGCAACTGGTCCCAAGTAAGTCCAAAACCCAAAAGGGCAATAACATCAAAACTTAAGGCTTGAGAATTATCTTCTTTGACTAGATGCTCTGCCCTCCAAGCCCACTGGGGCAGAGGCCCAACCTCCAGACACACTAGGGTGATGATCCTACCCCTACAGCTTTGCCAGACAGAGGTTAGGCATCCAAAGCTCTGAAAGCCCTGTTATGCCCCTATGGTTTTGGCCAGCCCCCTCTTCACAGCTTGGCCAGATGACCCTGAAGCAGCTCTCTGCCTGGGCCCCATTCCTACAGTGACTCTGTAACAAAGTCCAGAGGCTCTTCAGGGCTGATGTCCCTAAGCCCATGGCCTGAGGTAGAGTCAGACATGCAGTTAAGCAGAAATGTTAATACTACGCATCAGTATCAACGGCTGTGGGGGGAACACTGTGCACCAATTATCAATCCCAGGAGAGGACTCTAAATACTTGGCCAATTTTTGCTAAGATTCCTAGATCTGGCAGGAGGTTTGGCATAAACCCGGCTGCCAGAGGTTTTGCACAAACCCAATTACCAGAGTATGAGCCCAGTGAGACAGAACAGTCACATAACACATTAGGCAAAGCAACTTTATTACTCACAAATAGACAGCAAGAATCAATGGAAGATTAGGATCCTTGGTTAATTGCTCCACCCTCCAAGGCTCAGGAAAGCTTCCCAGAGGAGACTGTGTCTCATTTGCATGTGCCCCACTTTGCACTGCAGGTGAGGAACCCTGAAAGCATTTTGCTCTGAGTTTTATCTCCCAGGAGTTACTGAGATTGCTGGACTGAAGTAGCTCAGGACATTCTGTTCTAGGAGGGATGTAGGGACTGCCTAGGCTATACTGAATAGTTCCTCCTTATCTCAGGATATTGCATTCTCAGTTCACTCTGCCTGAGAATTGCAAGCAAGGAGGGGAAGACCTGTCTTCTTAAACATGTCCCCTGGGTTCATGCACTCCACACATCAGCAGAGACTGCACCCTCCAGAGAATCAACCACTCTGGCCCATGCCACACCTGGACCCACTATAGCCACACCTGAGGCAGCCAAGGAGTGTAGGGCCAGAGTGCAGGAAGCAGAGCCTGCAATGTGAGGCGGCACTGGGAAGTGTTCCCCTAAGGTCCCACAGGCATGGGGTGACCCTCTTTATATTCTCCCATTGTCTTAAACAATAGCTCCTGGTTTCTGTTGAGATAGTTGACTAATAATATCAGAGGGCCATTTGGCCACACCTGAGAATTCTCTTCTGACCATGTTTTCTTATTTTTGTACTATGGATAGGCTAAAAACTTTCTAATCTTCAACTTCTGTTTCCTTTTTGATTAACAATTCCATCTTTAAGTCATTATTCTCTTCTTGCATTTTTCTACATGAAGTCAAAAAAAACCAAGCCATACCTTCCACACTTTGCTTAGAAATTTCCTCGGCCAAATATCCAATTTCTTCATTCACAGGTCCTACTTTCCACAAAACACTAGGAAACAAACACAATTCAGCCAAGTTCTTCACCACTTTATAACAAGGATGGCCTTTCCTCCATTATCCAATAACATGTTCTTCCTTTCTGCCCGAGACCTCATCAGAATGGCCTTCATAATCCATATTTCTAGCAATATTCTGTTTAGGATTACTTAGGTATTTTCTAAGACAATTGAAGCTTTCTGTACAGCTTTTCTCCTCTCCTCCTGAGCCCTCACCAGAATTGTCCTTAAAGTCTGTTCATGGCAATGCAGGCTTTTTTTAGTATGTACCCCAAAACTGTTAGTCTGTACCATAACCCAGTTCCAAAACCACTTCTACATTTTTAGATAGTTTTTATAGCAGCACTCCACTTTTTGAGATCAATTTTTACCTTAGTCTCTTCTGGCTGTTATAACAAATTACTATAGACTGAATGACTAGAAATAATAAACAATTTCTCACAGTTCTGGGGCCTTGGAAGTTCAAGGTCAAGTTGCCAGCAGAGATGGTATCTGGTGAGGGCCCACTTTATAGTTCTTGGAGAGATGGCTGTCTTCTCACTGTGTATTCACATGGTAGAAGTGGCATAGGACATCTCTCAAACCTCTTTTATAATGGCTCTAAACCCATTCTTGAGGGCTCAGCATTCATGGCATAATCACCTCCCAAAGTTCTCGCCTCCTAATACCATCACCTTGGAGGTTAAGATTTCAACATACGAATTGGGGAACAGGCAGGGAGAGAACACAAATATTTAGTCTATAGCACCTTGTAAGTCTTAGTTAATCTCCTTCTGATTGTCAGTCTTGTTCCTGCCCCTGCTTTAGGATTAGGATTTCATTATATTTTTCTATAAGCTTTTCTTCCCTTCTCATTTTTGCAATTATTTTGTAAAAGTTTCAATTAGGAATCCTAAATGTTTACCATTGAACAAATATCTATAGTTATTTTCTTACTGTTTTTCTAGCTTAGTAACAGCATTATAAAAAATACAAAGAAAATATTTAAAAGGGGAAATTCTATCTCAATCTTACTATGCAAACATCTCAACACTTTTTCTCTTTTTCAAGTCCCCTAACAGTTCTAGCACATATACATAACTGGTTGTACTTCCATGTAATTAGTTCACAACATAAACATATTTTCTACTTTTCAACTAAGTATTTTTATATATATGACATGTAATAAAAAATTATGTTAAGTATTGCCCTCTATAGTTTTATGGTGTTTATAATTTTTATTCTAATGATTGTATGATGCTCATGAAGTTAGTAACTTTTTAATGATGGCTTTTATTTAACCATTTTCTTATTATTGGATGATTACATTGTTGTCAATTTTTGTTACTAAAAATGACAGGGTATCATTCTTCTTGTCTCCTTTCAATACTAAATCAGAGGATAGTGTTCATGATATAAATTGCCAATTTGCCTGTCAGACTTATCGCATAAATGTAAGTCTTTCCAGTAATGAGTAAGTACATGAGCTCTATTAAAAAAAGTATGATGAAATATTTTGATGAATTTTTAAATTGCATACGCTGTCTGTAAATTACACATTATCTTTTAATTTAACCATTGAGATCCTGTTTTGTATTTTAATCAGTTTGTAACACTATTTTGTATAATATAGAACCAAATCCTTTATCGTCGTATATGAATTTTATATGGTATCATTTAGTCTTTTCATTCCTTGTAAGTTTAAAAACTTTATGGCTGAATCAGTTTATCACATCTTGTTCTGATTTTGCCTTCTAGCTTAAAATGTTGCCATATCAGGCATCTAATGACTACTCAAATATATTTTCTGCTAGTTATGATTTAATTTCTCTTTATACTTAACTCTTTAATTTGGAACTTTCTTGGGTATGTTCTGTGTTCATATTCCACAAATACAGAAAATCACATGTGGAGTTTTTCTTTTTTTTCTAAACAAAAATGGGCAGAACCAACCCCTAGAAATCTACATTCAGTATGTTTAAGATTGAATATATATGTGTATATAAAAATGAATATAATTAAATCTAATTATATAAATATTTTTATAATTATGATATATTACCTAATTTAGACAAGTTGTAAGTTGAGGAAAAGTAAAGAATAATAAAGCAGAGTATAAAATATTTGACTCATTTGCTCTCCAAATTGGTGGTTTGCAATTTTTTTCTTAATCAATATATAACACTTCCCTTCCCATTGTTTTTGGTTACTGCTCTTGCAAATACTGATATTTCCTATGTAAAAGTGAGTCATAATTTTCTCTGTCTCTACCTGGAGTACATCAACTTAATAGTTCCATTTATCTCCACCCTATACATACCCTCTCAAGCTCCTTGGATGCATAGACCTTGGAGGGCCAATGGTCACCCATGTGCTGCTGAGATGTGCCATGTTGCAACAACTAACCACTGGAATGTTATTATAGTAAGCAGCAGCTCCAAAGCACAGAAAGAGCGAGGATGAAATTATAGAAAGCAGCCAACCTGAGAAAGCTGGGTGCTGAAACACAGGGCTGGCTTGTTCCTTTATTCCTTAACCTGATTCAGACACTAGCACAAAACCTTAATCCAAAGCCCTGGCTTTCTTGGACAGCATTCACCCTGGAGCATGGTACTAAGAGAGGCTTCTCACTTGAAGTACTCAACCTGATCACCTTCCCTCCTGTGAAAGAGACTGAGATTCTGCAAGGTACATGGCTATCAGCCAGAGCCCATTTTCTAGACTTTCTTTACAGTTTTATGTGGCCATGTAACTAAATTCTCACCAATGGAATGTAAGCACAAGTGATATAGGCAACCTATGCATCACTTCTTCAAAAGGCAATAGCTTATCCTCTTACATCCTCTTCTTCCTGTTTCGTTTGGGCCAGACCACACATATGAGAGTAAACCAGTTTCAACCGTGCCAACAAGGACAACATCATAGGAGATGGTATAGCAGCAAGAGTAAGTATAGGCTACTGGACGACCTCACAAAACAGAGACCTGGACCAGATACCTGCTGATGCCCAGATAATCATATTTTGGGGTCTCTGTGTTAGAGCAGCTTATTATAGAGGCTCAAACTAATATGCCTACCCTCTCTACCCTCATCTGCCTTTAACTTTCCCTCATCTTTCAGGAATCTGGCCACTTTTTCTTTTAGATACAGATACACACACACACACACACACACGAAATATAACCCAACGTATACTAGTGAGTGATGCTACCTTCAGTGGCCCTGGCCATGTCGCCATTCATCTTTCTGATGGTGCCATTCTTGGTAGTTCCTAGATGATTTACCATTGTCAGGGCTGATGACCCAAGGAATTATCAGATCTTCACCCAGTGATCTAGAATGCCTATTTTCAATGATTTCCCAGGTACTTTGCTGGACTCCATCTCTCAACAAAGTTAGTATCTGTCAATATTTTCATACATATATAAAATTAAATATTTCTAGAAAATCTTTTCTCTTTGATTAATCTATACTTTGATCAATCTATACTTTGATCATCAAGAACAATAGCCTATCCCATAATTCCTTTCCCTTACCACTAGTTTTCCTACTGAAATTTTTCTCGTACACTGTGGAGACTTTTTCTTTTCTGAAAATCTGTCTCTTATTTGACAGCATCTACTTTACCTGTAGCTTAAGTTCATCCATGAAAGCAGCCTATGTTTCAACCTTGTCATTAACTCTCTCCATTCCCCTTCAACTATCCTACTTGTTCTTTGCCACGCTGTTTTCTATACTGAGAATATCTGGCTACAATCCAAATGTCTAAAACGTATGTATATCTTTCAGGGTATAGTTCAAACGTTCCTGTCTTCTACATGAAGCTTTCTCTGAGGCTTTCAACCAAAAGTAATCATTATCCTTTTCCCACATAATTTTGACTTCATGCATTTATGTCATACTTTTTTTTTTCTTCTTAGGTCTGTGAGCATATATCTATTGGAAAGAAAAGATTCTTGAGTGTGGGGAATTTTTCATCTCTGTATTTCCCACCAGGCTTACAACAATACTTTTATAAAAGCAGAGGCATAAAAATTATGTAATATAAAAATGGCACTTTACCTGTGGGTAACTAATAGCTATAATTCCATAGCAAATTATAATTCATAGAGTGATTTTTGCAATTATTTTCTTAATACAATCTTACAACAAATCTGGAGGAAGGAATGAATAGCATGACCATTTGGTAAATGAAGAAATTGAAGCTCAGAGAGGTAGTTAGTGGGAGACCTGAGTTTTCAACCAAAGCCAACCCCAGAAGGTGAAGATGTTAGATTACTTGCCTGTCCCTCCAAATTTCCTTTCAACCCATTTGTCCCCCAACACAAAAACACTCATTCTATTTCACTCTCTGTCAGTTACCCTTAAACTTGGTTGACATTTACTCTTTATCCTGCAACTACAATCAAACTTTCAATTTTATCTAGAAACTTACTGTAAATATTAAAACATCAATATAGAACATCTATATTAACGAATAATGTGAATACTGTATTCTTGGCTAAAGGGAATCACTTGCTAGGATTTTATTTCCTTCCTTGCATATCCAATGTTATGATTCCTAGACCACTCAAAAGGCAAATTTGTTTTATCATTAATGTCTAAAGAACTTTGATTTTTGTATACCCAAAAGTTGTTTGCTTTATATTTCAATCATGACTTTTTGAATAGCTTTTTGTTCATTGTAGAGCTTTCTATTATCTTTTATTTATTTTTTTTTTTTCTATTTTTTTTTTTTTTTTATTTCAGCTCATCATGGGGGTACATAAGTTCAGGTCATATACATTGTCCCTGTCCCGCCCATCCCCCCGAGTCAGAGTCCCAAGCGCGTCCGCTCCCACTCTCCAGACAGTGCGCCTGGCACTCGCCATGTATTCATACCTCGATCCCCTCCCCCCCCACCTCCCCGGGTCTGCACCCTCAAGCATGACCATTCCCCAGAGGGTGCGCAATGCACTCGTCATGTAGGCAAACACCCATCCCCTCCCCCCACCCCCCCCATCCCAGTCTGATATCCAATTGGTATCCTTCCCTGATGTACATTTAGGTGATGATCAGGGAAACCAGTTTTCTGGTGAGTACATGTGATGCTTGTTTTTCCATTCTTTGGATACTTCACTTAGTATAATGGGTTCCAGCTCTCTCCAGGAGAACCAAAGAGATGTCGTATCATCGTTATTTCTTATAGCTGAGTAGTACTCCATGGTATACATATACCACAGTTTACTAATCCATTCGTGGATTGATGGGCACTTGGGTTGTTTCCACATCTTTGCGATTGTGAATTGTGCTGCTATAAACATTCGGGTACAGGTGTCTTTGTTAAAGAATGACTTTTGTTCTTCTGGGTATATGCCCAATAATGGAATTGCTGGATCAAATGGTAGGTCTACTTGAATCTGTTTAAGGTATCTCCATATTGCTTTCCATAGGGGTTGCACTAGTTTGCATTCCCACCAGCAGTGTATGAGTGTTCCTGTCTCTCCGCATCCACGCCAACACGTGTTGTTTTGGGATTTTTTGATAAAGGCCATTCTCACCGGAGTTAAGTGGTATCTCATTGTGGTTTTGATTTGCATTTCCCTGATGATTAGGGATGTTGAGCATTTTTTGATACGTTTTTTGGCCATTCTTATGTCTTCTTTTGAAAAATTTCTATTCATGTCCTTTGCCCATTTTTTGATAGGATTGTTTGATTTTTTCTTGCTGATTTTCCTGAGTTCTAAATAGATTCTTGTTATCAGTCTTTTATCTGATGTGTAGTATGCAAAAACTTTTTCCCATTCTGTAGGCTGTCTCTTTATTTTCGTGACTGTTTCTTTGGCTGTGCAGAAGCTTTTTAATTTAATCAGGTCCCATTCGTTTATTTTTGTTGTTGCTGCAATTGCCTTAGGGGTTTTCTTCATAAATTCTTTGCTATTATCTTTTAAAGGCATTATTTGCCTTTATTAAATCTTTAACTTTTCTATCCTTTTAAATGACTTTCTACTTTGTTGAATACTACTCTTTTTCCTTAAAACATTTCTCTCCTTTTCCCACAAAGTCATTCTGCTTCATTCTGAATTATTGGATATGACAGGAATCATCCTGAATCCTGTCCAAAACATCTCTTCAATGCCAAATTAGACATGCTGTAACTTGGATCTGATATCTTCTAATTTTGTTTATGTTCTTCAATTTTTTTTAGTCCATTCTCAAATAACTTCCCAAGATAAGAGTGAATTAAAAGTAAACTTTAGGAATCATGAATACCTTCATGCTGCACTCAATAGTTTATGAGTATAGACTTTCAAGATTGAATTTTTTTCCTCATAAATTAGAAGAAATTGTTCCATTGACTTCCTTATCCAGTATTATTGATGAAGGCCATACTATTATTCTGATTAACACTCTTTTAGAAGTGATTTGGTATTTTAGTCTGGAAAATTTTACAAACTTCTCTTAATTTTTGGTATTCCGATAAATAATCAGAATATGCGCAGGCATGTTTGTCTTGTTAAAATTCATTTTGCCAGGCATTGTCGTAGTCTCCCAGGAGGCCCATTAATAGCACCTTTTCTTATGCAGATTCTCAGTAAATAGATTTTTTTTTTAAAGTCTAGCTAGAAGCCACAATATTATGGCATCATTATAGAATGTACTTTAATATGAAAGTCAAATGTCTTCCTACCACTGTAGTTGAAATTAGCAGGACCTAGTCACAATGGTACTGCCTATACCACCCCCAAAGCATCAGAGTCTCCCCCTAGAGGAGCCCAAGGAATACCTGCCTACTTCATGTGGGGAACTTGCTCCTAAGTATTAATAAAAGGACAGAGATTAAACAATGCCAGTTTTATCATAAAGTTACCCAGTGATATAAATTACCTCCTGTCCTCTGGGGCAGAGGAACAGCTGAAAGGAGGCTTCAAGTAACACTAAGATTTTTTCTTTGCCTAGAAAGAAATATTAAACATGGGGAAGAATGTATTCCCTCCTAATAGATCTGAGGTAGGTTCTTAGAATGTGAAAAAGTGTACATTATATTAACTGTAGAAAATTCTTCTATAATTTCTCTAGTAAGTGTTCCAATTTTATTTTCTCCATTCTTTCTGTGCCTTTTACTTATAGAATATAATTTATAGAATATTGACTAATGGGCTAACTTCTATTTATTCTAAATATTTTCTCATTATATTCCATGTTTATTTTTTGTTACATATTCTTGGAAATTTTATTGATTTTATAATCTCCCCACTGAATTTTTTTTCAACCATCACATTTTAAATCATTAAGATCTTTTTTTCTTATTCTGGCAGTTTTTTTTTCATAGCATTATGCTCTTTTTATGAATGCACTTTATTTTTAAAAACATCTGAGTGTTAATTCCTACCAGTACTAGCACAGTTCTGAACATGTCGCACAGGTCTAAAATATACTAAAACTGTGACCATTCCACACAACTTAGTCTAGTGTTTGCTATCTTTATGAATGGCTGTCAGACTGGTTTTCAATCCAGTTATCTCCATCTCAATTCTTGGATTGTCTTTCTTTTTGGGGCACCTTTTCTAATGCTTGTAGCAAAGCCTAGTTCTCCATCTTTACACTTTTCAGAACATCAATTTCTCATTTATCTGATTGATGATCTGATTGGTTTCTCCTACTAGATGAAAGGACAGAAATTGTACCAATTTTTGTTCACTATATATAGTGCCTGTGACTTGATAGACATTCATTAAACATCTGTGGAATGAGTTAAAGAATGCATGCATAAATGCATGAATGTGATACTTCATTCCTATAAAATCTGGGGAGCTGGGGCAAGGGGTATTGGTTATGCCAAGGAAAGCTGTATTACAATCAAGAATACTTATGATTTCTTTAGAATTTTAGTTTAAAGGATCCCCTTCAGGATTTGTATTTGAGTATTAAATGACTCAAAAGTGGTTACTTGTAAATTTTTTATCTGTAATGAGATTCTGTGTTGGAAATTAGCTGTTTTAACTTTTTAAATAGACTTTATTAATTAGAATAATTATAACTTCACAAAAAAAAATTGAGGAAGGTACAGATTTCCCATATTCCCCTTGCCCCACACATTCAAAGCCTCCGCTATTGTCAATATCCCCCATCAGAGTGGTGCATTTGTTATAAATGATGAACCCACATTGACACATTATCACCCAAAATACATAGTTTACATTTAGGGTTCACTCTTGGTGTTATACATTCTATGGTTTGAACAAATTCATAATGGCATGTATCCACCATGATAGTATCATACAGAATTTCACTGCCCTATAAAATCCTCCATGCTCTGCCTATTCATCCCTCTCTTCAAACCCATGACAACCACTGATATTTTTACTGTCTCCATGGAATTGTCTTTTCCAGAGTTTCATACAGTTGGAATCACACAGTATGTAGGCTTTTCAGATTGGCTTCTTTCACTTAGTAATATGCACTAAGTTTCTTCCATGTGTTTCCATAGTTTGATAGCTCTAAATATTTTTAGCACTGAATAATATTCTATTGTCTGGATGTACCACAGTTTATTTATCCATTCACTTTTTGAAGGATATGTTGGTTGCTTCCAAATTTTGGTGATTATGAATAAAGATGCTTTAAACATCTATGTGTTGGTTTTTGTGTGGACATAAGTTTTTATCTACTTTGGGTAAATACCAAGGAGCACAATTACCGGATTGTATGGAAAGAGTATGTTTAGTTTTGTAAGAAACTTGTAAACTGTCTTCTGAAGTTGCTGTACCAGTTTGTATTTTCATCTGTGTCCTTGTTGGTCCACATCATCATTAGTGTATGGTGTTGCCGGTGTTCTGGATTTCGTCCATTCTAATAGATGTGCACTGGTATCTCATTATCCTTTTGGTTTGCATTTCCCTGATGACACATGAGGTAGAGCACCTTTCATATGCTTATTTGCATTTGCATATCTTCTTTGGTGAAGTGTCAAGATCATTGGCCCATTTTTTTAAATCAGTCTGTTTCTTATTGTTGCATCTTTAATTTTTATTGTTACCCTCAAATGCTATGCCTATATAATTATCTACTATCTCTATTTAAGATGCAGACTATATGCTATTAAAAGGAAGAAATAAAAATAACTACTAAGTATATATTCTGTGTGATGCTGAAAAGAGTTATGGAGAAAAATGAAACAGCTCAAGGGGAACAAGAAATGCTAGAGGGCAGGTTTTGCAGTTCTTGTGTTTAGTTAGTTACACTTTATATGGGGTGGCCAGGGAAGGCCTCACTGTAAAAATATCATTTATACAGGGATCAAATGTAAGGAAGGGAGCAAGCCATGGAGACATCTGATTTAAAACTATTTAGGGCAGATTAAAATTTAAAAAAAAAATAAAAACAAGTGCAAAGACCATGAAAGAGACACAAGTTTGGCATGGTTGAGGAAGACGAAGGAGACCAGACCTGTATGGCTGAAGCAAAGTGATTAAGGGAAAAAAATAGTAGATGAGTTTATCGCAGTGGCCAGGATTTGTACAATGTGTGACCTTGGTAAGAGTTTTGAATTCTGTTTTGAAAGAAATGGGAAACCATTGAACACCGTATCATATGCCGAGCACTGTCAAGCCTTGAGGATTTAACATCCTGTTTTTAAGAAACTGAAACTTCAATATTGGAGACAGGCATGTAGTTAATATAGTGCTATATATGATGGAGTACTATGCTAAGGAAATTTCCAGGGAACAATAAAGTCCACCTAGCCAAGCAGAGGAAGTGATAGCCAAACTGAGAAAGAAGCAGAAATGTGGAACGAATCTTACCTTTCTTTGTTCCTCATGGTTCTAATTGTTAATGGGATCCAACAATAGGTCTAGGACTTTTCCAGTTCTTGGGTCAATCTTGGAAGGACAGCCAGCGCTTGCTTCACAGAGGCCTAGGAAGACTTAGAATAGATTGCTGCTGCAGTGCTGGTAAACTGGTTCTTCACGTGTCCTCCATGTTATATCATTTCTATTCCCTGACCTTCTGACATCTTGGAAAAATCTGTTTGATTAAGCTTTTTCTACAGTTTTTCAGACTAGCGCTTCACTTCCCTACTAACTCTTGCAGTTCCCTTGCGGCTCTGGAGCCGTCTATCATTGGAGCTGTCTATCAGTGTCCAAGCAGAAGAAAATAGAAACCAGTATTTCATGCAGACAAGGATTTAATATATGGAATCATTTACAAAGTATTAGAAAGGCTGAAGAAACAAAAGAGGAAAGTTAACATTCCCCAGACATCTGTAACTACAGGGAACCTCCACTTTCACTACAAGTTTCAGGGGCTGGCATTCCCAATGACCCAGTGACACTCTCAGAGCTGACACTGCTTCTGCTGGTCAGGAGACTGACTCCACACACCCATCAATGCTGCTGCCAGTAGTATTAACACAAATGGCATCCACCTTCCTCTGGTCTTCCAATCCTATGTGACTGCCTGCCTCCCAATAACCTAACAGAAATATAACTGTCAAATAAGGTGACCAGTTTATCCTCATTTGCCAAGGAATGTTCAAGTTTTAGCGGTAAAAGTCTTGTGTCCTTGGAAACCTCTAAGTCTCAGTCAAACTGAGACTGTTGATAGTCAATTGGCAAGTGAAGCTGGGAAATGTAGTTTTCAGGCTTCCAGCCTTAGCAGTACCAAGGAGAGTGAACAAACATTGCTCTGAGACTGAGTACCAGCAGACAGTTGTCTGACATAGTCCCTTTGAAGAAAATACAGGTGACTCATAACCAATATGTCACTCTTACTTAAATGTGAGCATAACCCATTATTTGGAACTCACGTTGCTATGCTACTATTTGACACCTGATAGAAAATATTTATTGATCCATACTAGGCTACTATGATGATTGAATACTAACCATGAATAGGCCAGACTTTGAGATTAGGATTTTTGTGAGAGTAAGTGAGAATATTATTATATAGCCCATTGTCTACATAGAATAATTACTCAACACAGGGACTAATTACTAATACTATTACTACTACTCCTAACAACAACAATAGTAACTGAGACTTTATTATCCTGTTAAGCAAAAACAGTCTACAAAGAATCATGAAATTGAGGCTAAGCATGGAAAAAGAAAAATAAATCAAATTCACTGGTCGACTTCTCCAGTTTCAAAGAGCAGAGCATACATTTTGTGACTATTCCCATACTTTCCAAAATGTAGTTCTAGACATTTCCAGTCCCTCTCAGAGGAGGAAGTAAACCTATGTTCCTGGTATAATCCTGGTTATGAGCTTGGCTTATTTTAAGAGCCAAAAACTGCCTCATTCTTATCCTTGCCTAACTACACTTGCTATGATAAAAAGGCAAGGAACACTCCACTGTCAAAACATACAATAAACAAAAGACTAAGTATCATTCTAAACATTGAAAAATTTCATAGACGTCCTCAGCACCATTAGAAATTCACTGCATGTTTTCACTGGAGGCAGAACATTTGCTTAGCTATGATTTTGTTTGCATAGCTTTTAAAGGGTCACATAAAATGCATTTACCTTCCATGATTTCACTTTGTGTTATCAAGTAAACATATAACTGGTAATAAAGTGCCCTGCAGACAGGGTGGCAAAATCTAGAAACAGTGCCCTGATCCTGGAGAGCAGACAGCAATTCCAGGCATCCTTGGTCCTCCACTACGAGCTGTGCAGAGAGGGCTTTCGGAGACTCTCAGGCTGGAGCTCTGGGCTCATCCCCTAACAGAGCCCAGAGCTTTCATCATGTGTTCTTGGTTTACAATCCTGTATTCTGGCTGCCAGACAGGGTACGCACAGCTTTTTAACCCGAAGGTACAGAGACCGCATGTTTATCCATCCTGGGGTTCTGACATCTGATGCCCAGCTGTGATTACGCCAGAAGCACCCCGGAGGCATTGCTCCAGTGACTGTCCCAGGGAACAGTTCCCAGGGAGGGACACAAATCCCTCACAGATCACAGAGGAGGGAGGCTCCAGGGAAAGGCCGCTGAAACTTCAAGGGAGCTCAGTAGGGAAAAGTTTGCTGGATGTGCGGCATACGATTTGGGGGTTGTGGAAAGAGCTAAAGTGTTGCTAATGGACCTTGAACTTCTCAGAGCAGAAAATGAGAGTGTACATTTTCTTTTAAAGACATGTTACAGTTGCTCTCCCATGTCCTTATGTGGAATGTCCACCTACAATCTACATGTACCCCTTCAGTTCTTTCACAGTACTGTTCTGTTTAACTCTCTTCATTCATTTCATTCATTCATCTAATCATTCATCACCTTGTTGACATTAAATATTTGTACTGTGTCAGGCACTGTTCTAGGAACTGGGAACACATAAAAGAAAGGGAAATATTTATTCAAGGGGATCTCTTCTCTCTGCCGTGGTGGGAGACAACAGCAAGCATATAGTTAGAATGCATTTTGAAAAGCTTGTGAAGAGGTTCAATACATAAAAATCTCTATGGGGAAAACCTCTATTTCTCCTGACATCCAGTTCAAGGGTAAACATGTGTTGGTTCTTAGACCCTTAGAGACTCATAGATTTGCATTTTAATAAAGTGGTAGAGTAGAGAGTGGGGAAAGGCACAGTTGAGAGACTGTTGTCAGACAAGAGAAACAGTTACTTCTCACGGAGCAGGCATTTTGCTTCTATCTATAAAGCCAAAGACTCAACTCATTAGTGCACTGTTGGCCCAGATGTAACTTATGGTCAACTAAGTCATGACCATATCCATCGCCACAGATTTTGGGGAAGTTTTTACAAACTTT
This sequence comes from Lemur catta, assembly GCF_020740605.2. Taxonomy (NCBI): domain Eukaryota; kingdom Metazoa; phylum Chordata; class Mammalia; order Primates; family Lemuridae; genus Lemur; species Lemur catta. The sequence continues at coordinate 41,003,810 of NC_059136.1, forward strand.
CATCAAAACTGTTTGCCTCCCTCTTGTACTTTGTCGACTGATTTAAACACACACACACATGCATATTGAACTTTATGTATTTTTTTCTGTTGAATTTCATCCTATTGGTTAAATTCCATTTCCAAATCTGGTGAAATCATTAGGAATTTTGCTTCTCTCATCTATTGTTGTAACTACTCCACCCAGCTTTATGTCATCTGGATATTTCACAATCATCTCTTCTTTCTCTTTGCTTCTATGCAATCTATCTACCACATGGCAACTGGAGTGATCTTTCTAAAATAAATACTTGATCTTCTTTTTTCCCAACCACATGCAGCTTAAGAATGACAGATGTCTGAGCATGGAATGTAGGACTCTTACAATTTGTCCCTTGTGTGCCTCTTCTTCAACTCCTGACACTCACCCCTTCTTAGCACCAAACATACTGAACTATTTAGAGGTTCTCAGAACTCAATGTACACCTGCTGCCTACATGTCCACCTCTGTCCTTCCTTCTAGGATGCACTTTCCTCCGGATCCTCCTTGATACATGCTATTCTTCCTTCAAGCCTCAGCTGCATCATAGCTTCTCTGGAAAGCCTTCTCTGGACAGACCCATACCCCCAGGCTGTTGTTTCAATATCTGTGTTTTCCTGATAATTTGTATATACTCTAATATGCTCCTTCTAACATCAGTTAAGACTCAGACTTGTCAAATTCTAATGTTCAGACAATCACCTAGGTATTTTGGTAAAATGTAGGTTTTGCTTCAGTTGGTCTGGGATGGCAAGGTCTTAAAGTCTGCATTTCTAACAATGTATGCTAATGCTACTGGTCACAGACCACACTTTGAGTAGGAAGAATGTAACTCTTTGTGTAGATTTCCTTTTTCAACTGTGAACTCCTTAAAAACAGGGCCTGTGACTTACTTCTCTTTGAATCTCTAGAACCTAACACATATAAGAAGATGCAAAGCATTTTAGATGAAGTGACTGTGTGTTATTATCTAATAATAATTTTTTAAATGTTGAACAGAGCTATCAGAAACTACCTCCCATTTTGACATCAATACAATTTCCACACTTTATTGAAAGTAACTAGGCTTTTTAATTTTTGACTCAAAAAGTTTGGAAAAGAATTGCCGAAAGAGTTCTAGACAGAAGCTTTTCTCTGATTTTTAGCTGAAATACAGCAAAGGAAGTAAAAATATGTTGGCTACAAATAATAATATTGATGTTATGATGCTTGCATAATCCTTTATGCAAACCACTTTCAAATACATATTCTTTTCAGTGTTCATTCGCAACCACTGTGTGGGACAAAGAGCGTATATGTTAAGGACACACACAGACTCCAGACCCATCCATCTCACTTTTTGATTCCTGAATCTGCCACTTACCAGCTGTGTGATCTTGGGAAGGTTACATAATATATTTTACCTTCTATTTACCATCTGTAAAATTGGAATAATAATACTTTCTGCCTCATAGCATGTGTTGATAATAAATGTGTTAACATACATGAGGTGCTTAGACCAGAGCTTTCATATATTAAGTGCTATATAAGTATGGGCCATTATTATTTATTCTCTCAATTATTTGTGCACCTACTTTAGGTCATACACTGTGGTTTGAGCTAGGATTACAGTGATGCACAAGATAAGACAAACATCTATTTATGGGGAGCATACAGCCTTGGAAAGTCAGATAATAGGCAGGTAATCAAAGAAATATATAAATGACACAAATAATGTGTGCTGCATAGTAGCCAAACAGGGCTATCATAGAGCAGGAAGGAGAGTGTGGAGTTGGTTTAAATAAAGTGGTCAGGAGCAGAAAAGGCTGCTCTACCGATGGGACTTGGAAGTTAAAACCTGAAGGAGGTTAAGCTAGCCAGGGGTGAGCAGAAGTAAGGATATTCTAGGCAATGGGAACAGCCTCTGCAAAGACCTGAGGTAGGAAATGTATGATCAAAGCCTTTTCCCATGCAATGAAATTAGGAATAAGTGAAGTTAAGTGATTTCCCATTGTTAAATTTGAATCCCCATCAAAGTAGAGACCACAGCCCAAATTCCTGATCAATATGGCTCTCATCATTATACTACACCATGTGGTGGATCCAGGTGGCAGGGAAAATGAAACAAGTGGCTAGCTATTTGCTCATGAGATTGGCTCAGCAGCTTCCTGGTATCAAGACTGTAAATCTGAACCAGCCTTGTGATTTACGTGTAGAGATGGATATAGGATGATAGGAAAGCCCAGGTCTTCTTTAAAAAGCTGTTCAGAAAAATTTGAAATATTCTTAATTTTTATTTAAATCTATGTTTCCATACTGCATTAGTCAGTTTTCACTAGGTTATGCTGAAATAAATTACAACAAAATTTAAATTGCAATGCTGAAAACAAATGTTTATTTCTTCCCTGCCTTACCTCTTGGTGATGATTTTGTTGCTGCTCTGCTCATTTCATGGTCCAGGCTGAAGGAAGCAGCCCCCATTGGACATTCTGGCCTCTTGGCTAATAGGAAAGAGTAAGGGCATAACCATGCCATGGCTCTTCAATGTCCTGCAAAGAAGAATCCCATGTCACTTCCACTCATGCAAAGAAAAGAAGCTTGGCCCAAACCAGTTCCATGGCCAATCCCAACATCAGTGAGGTAGAAATTGGTGGGGGTATGTAATCTCATCCCAGGGAGGTGCAGTAAAGGTACAGAACAATAATATAATCTACCACACATGCTAAACAGAGACATTCAAAATGACTCTCAAATTGAGGATAATTCAGTGGCTATTGAAATATGGAGATATGTGAAGTGTTTATTGTTAGGGTTTTGACAGGAGTTTCTTTCAATTTGACTCATATATTTATTTAAAAATTTTTGAGTACTGCTATGGATAGGATTCTGAATATCTCTTTCCTCTTTGCTCTTTAACCTATACTCCTCTATGTAAAAAAAAAAAAAGAAGAGGAAGAAGAGAAAAGAAAAAAAAAAACCTATGTGAAAAGAAGAACTAACAAGACTAAGACAGAGGTTTGCTTGTGGAACATATGCAAAGGAAAAGAAAGAAAGCATATCCCTTGTCCTAGTAATAACATGTAAAAACATATGGTTAAATTTGAACCATTTTTAACACCAACAGGGAGAGTCTTCTCCTTTTTCTTTCTTCCTATTTTCTTCCAGAATCTCTGCCTAGTACCCACACTGGTAGCAGAGCCCTATTTTGACCAGAAGAAAAACACAGTTGCTCTTTAGCCATCTCACATGAGCCAAGGGCTAAATATTATAAAATACACTATAAATCTGGGAATGGTGAAAGCAGCAACTACACAAACCACATGATTCGGAGAAGTCTAAAAGTTGTTAATAACATTCCTCAAACCTATTTCACATTAAGATGTAAATGGAGGACACAAGGAGACCTACTTGTAGGCTGGTGTCATTGAGCCCCCTAGATAATAGTGCTGAGTGTGAATCTTATACTATAGGACAAACCTGATTAAAAGAAAAAAAGAATCCTCTGATTTTCTCTTATTTCCTACTTTCCAATAATACACCACAACAAAAGATTACTTTCTAGAGATTAGCCCATAGCTAGACAGAACTGGAGACTCAGAGATTTTGACATACTATGACTAAGCTATAATTCCCGAATTCTTCATCATGTGACATGGTACATGCAAGACTGATAGTTAGCTGGCCACACTAATATTTTAACTACTATACACCAACAGTTAAAACTGTGAAATACTTCCATATCTGTGAGTGAAAAGCCATACCCTGAGCCTCTTCCCTGTTGATAAATATTTTGAAATTCACCCCCGTTGAAGCATTGATGTTCATGGTCAAGTTGGAGCAATGGGGTAGGGAAATGATCTGCCGTTCAAAGAGAGAAGGTTGAGCCTCAGCTCTGTCACTAATTTGGGGATCCAATACTGAGCAAGCTCCTTAGCTTCCCTCTAATTCTTTTTCTTCATTTAAAAAAATTGAAAATGGCAATAATAACTTCTCTGCCTATCTCTTAGCACTGAAGCGACAATCAAATAAGTTTGCTTATGTGAGAGCCCTTTCTGTTAATCATAAAAGAGATAACATGTAGGAGACTTACTACGCATCAGAAATTCTAAGGGTTTCACATTCTTACCTGCTCCCCCTCCACACACACACACACACACACACACAGATACTGGAAGAAGTTATTAATAGTCCTATTTTATAGGTGAAGAAACTAAGATGGTGAAGGGGCACCTTACCCAAGTCATACAGATGGGATTGGGCAGAGGTAGGGCTGAATCCAAGATGACTCTGACTCTGGCGTTCAACTAGTTAGTGAAACATCAGAAGGGGTATTAAGAATAGCGAGATTTTCTCACAATTTTACTTCCAAGAACTAATATAAATATTAGTACAAAGGAAATCATGGGCATTTTCTTGATTGCCAGGCAACAATATCTCTTTAAAAAACCTGACTCTGTAAAAAAAAAAAGTGTCAAAATAAAAAAGCCAATTTTTTGCTCCATAGACTGCATGCTTTCTAAAACACATGTGATAGCCCTATTAAACAGACCAGGACATACAAATGTTTTTGGTCATGTTTTCCAGTTTCTGTGCTTCTCTAATAACAAATATGCTACAGCCATGTCCAGGACTTGATAAGATTCTCTCCGGTCAAATGTGCGGGGAGGAGAAGGGTTCATCTGGCAACATGTGTGCATTTAGTGGGACACATAAAGCACTTCAGAATATCTGTGTTGTGCTCAGTGCTTGAAATTCTCTTTTTCTTTTTCCCTCCTGCCTCTCCTAAGTATGAACCTATTGACTCATAAGTAATGTCTTCCCTGACTCCCACTGAAGCCTGCTCTTACGCTGTGCTCCTGTAGAGTTGCATACATTCCTTACACTGTAACTATTTGTTTAAATATCTGCCCATTCATTTGTGAGACCCTAAAGGACAGGAATCAAGGCTTTTTTATCCCTAAACGCCTGGTTATCAGTTCACACCTTGGACATAGGAATGATTAGGCAGTGTGCACTAGAAGTAAGCACAAAAGCTTGTCTGCCCTCTTTAATTTCAAAAGGGAATTTGAATTAGTTGCCAATATTTAACAATTGTGATATTTCATATGAAAATCTGTAGTCCCAATTTTTCTTGGGAACAAAAAGGTCTGAAGACATTGGGACTTTGGGCTCAATGACTTGATAAGCTACAGTAAACTCAATAAGCCTAGTATCAGCTGACACTTATATTATCACCTTCTCTCATCCTTTGAGGAAAATAATTTAGATTATTTTTTCATCTTAGAATACAGATATTATTCTAAGCACAACACAAAAATAGAAATCATACAAGAAAATATTTTTAAAGTTGACCCCCAAAGCCCCAAAACTCCTATATATAGAAATTAGCAAAAAGTTAAAAAAAATAATAAAGACTCTGGTGGAAAAAAGTATGAGTTTGCAAGATATTAATTTTTCCCAAAACACATAGGATTTTCACAAAATAATAATACCAACTACCTCCCACCACCAAAAAAGTGTTCTGACCCATTCACATGTGGCATGTGCTCTCCTTTTTAAACCCAGACTGCTTCATTTATTAATTTTAATGACTTGACCCTGTAGATATTTGATTTTTTCCATCTTTACGGTAGCTTTGTTATACTGGATCAACTAAGCCAGGAAAACATTTCCCAGAATTCCCTTCCCAGGATACTTTGGAGTTAGGGTTTGTAACAGAAAAATTTGCATGAGATTTGAAACGCTGAAATGGGGTAGCTTCTATGTCTACATTGGAAAGGTGGATATTGATTGGGTCAAGCACTGCTGTGGTTCACCAGCAGGTCTGCTGGCTCACTCTGTTGGCTTGTGGCAGCAGGCAGAACCGCAGCTGTCCCAGCTGGACTTGTTCCTTCACAGCTCGTCAGTGAGATGTACCAGCTCTTGACCTTGGTGGCTAGTTGTTGGTGAGAGACCAATCTAGGTTTGTCTGTCCTCATAGGTTCCAGCTCAGCTTTCAGGTTTCTCTCAGTTCCCCAATATTCCATATCCATCTTCCCTCCCTGACTGTCATCCCTGATACTTCAGGCTGCCGTCCCTGGAGTAGGCACAAGAAACATTCATAGACTACTTATCCAGCCCCCAAGATTGCATAAGGTCAAACCCCTATAATAAATCACAGTGGTTCTGCTTCTCTACCAGAGGCCTGGCTGACACATCTACCTCAATCTTAAATCAGCATTAATGATCATGAGAGTCAGATCCCCCTCCTCTCCATAATTCAAATATAGGATAATAAGGATAATAGAAGAAACAACTAACATTTACATATCATATTATCATTTACAAAGTGATTTTACATTTACTCTCTTGTTTAATGCTCAAAAAAATCCTCCATGGCATTTTAAACTACTTCTTTTGACAAGTGAGAAAATTGAGACTTCAAAAGTCAAAGTGACTTGCCCCAAATTATACAGCTAGTCTAAGCCATTGTCAAAGGCAAACACTGAAGGCTGCTGGCAAAACTGTATAGTCTTGCATCCAGGTTGAGAATTTTAGATCTCCCCTTTACCAGCTGTTACCCTTGGATATATATTTCTTATGGGAATATTTCAAAAATTAAATGAAATAACATGTAAAATATTTAGAAAAGCAACTTGAATGTAGTAATGATTCAGTAAATAGCAACTATTACTATTATCTATTGTAGTAATATTAATTGTAAAGAAGGGGCTGATTCATGATGTAAATTAAAGATTCTAATAGTTGTTTTGTTTTTTCTTTCTTTCTTTCTTTTTTTTTAAGATACAGACAGGGTCTCGCTCTTGCTCTCAGGCTGGTCTAGAACTCCTGAGCTAAAGCAATCCTCCCTCCTCAGCCTCCCAGAGTGCTAGGATTACAGGCGTGAGCCACCGCGCCCAGCCTTTTTTTTTATATATATATATATTTCAGAGTATCATGGAGGTACAAACACTTCGGTTACATAAATTGCCTTTGCACCACCCAACAAGGATGCCCATGCCCCAGACAGCACCGCATCAGTTAGGTGTGTATTTACCAGTCCCCTCCTTCCCCCTGCTACCTGCCTGACACCCTATGACTGTTACTTCCCTTATGTCCACGTTAGTGTTGATCAATTAGTACTAATTTAACGGTGTGTGCATGTGGTGTTTGTTTTTCATTCTTGTGGTACTTCACTTAGAAGAATGGGCTCCAGCTCCATGCTTTCTTTTATTGACAAATGCAATGTTGAAATTTTTTGTGCTACTGCAAATGAAGTTTTGCTCTAAACTTTTCTCCACATTAAAAAAAAAATGACAAATCTTTAATTTGCAAAGCACGCACAGATTGTGAAAGCAAGACTGGAGACTACTAAATGGGCATACCAGCCATAAACAGAAGGAGCCAATATATGAGAAAGTAGAGATTTGTGGCTGCCAACTGGAGCCGCACCCACAAGGAACTCCTCCCTGACCTCTTCCCATTCTACCTGGAGCAGCCACACTGTTGCCTGTGCACCATAGTCCTTGGGTATCTAGGACATGAAATTTTCCAGCAGCTCCAGGACCTCTCATTCACAGTGGTCAGGTGCCATTCTGCAGCTGGCTGCTAGAATGTGTCCAGCAGGTAAAGCACTTACTTAAGCATGTCCTATGGTAGTGCCTCTGAAACTATAATATGCATTCAAGTCACCCAACCATCTTGCTGAAATGCAGATCCTGATTAAGTAAATTCAGCAGGAGGCCTGAGATTCTGCACTTCTAACAAGCTCCCAGATAACACTGACACTGGTGAAAAGCAAATCTCTATACAACACAGAACACTGAGCACCCCATAAAGCTCACCATCTTGTTTGTTGCCACTGGGGTAAATAGGGGAGTACTCCCAGACCCCACACCTCAAGTCTGCAATATGAGAGTATAGTAGACGCTGGAGTTGCTCTACCCTGAAACCCTCAGATCTCTCTTACTGGTACCATGTTCCCATCCCTCCTGGTTCTGTGGGCTTTGCATTTAGGGTTCACACCCTGCAACTTTATTCAGAGGATTGCCCTTGGGCTATTGCCCTCACATACCAAGAAACAGCAGTGTATGATTGTCCCTTTTCCTTGCAGGAAGCCTTTAACTATTGTGGAAATAGAAAATATCAGCTTCCTTACTTTTTAAGGTGGGAGGAAATCTGGGGTACACTTGTATTTGTTTATCTATTGTTCATCCTGATTTATGCTCCAGAGCTCCCTGCAGAATATATCCTCAGGCTGAGGCTGGGTCTTCACTAGAATTTCCACCTTCTTAGCTTTATTCTCTTCCCTGTCCAGTTTCGCCTACTCTCTTACAGGCTTGTCCTGGGAATACTTCCTTATTAAATCATTTATATGCAAATCCTCATCTCAGGTATACACTAGAGAAACGATGTTTGCTGCCGCGGCAACTGACTAGGCCATCCTAGGCCCTGCCTGCCTCCCCAAGGGCTAAGGAAATCCTTATCTCTGGCACACCTGTGACTGGCATTCTCTTTGGGAAATTCTGGGCTAGAGGACGCCTTTTGTGTAAATACACTGCACAGCCAAAATCATGAGACCCAAAGAGTTTGCAGCCTCAGTCCTGGTCTCTTATCAACAAGGCAAGCTATCCAGTTTCTGAATTTGTTGTCCTCATGTGATTGACAGGGATGTTACAGAAGCACATCTTCATTTATAATTTTAGAGAAGAAAAAAACGTATGACAGATGTAGAATTATTGTACTTTTCCAAGTCACTTTTGGGAGCGATTCCTAATTTATTCAGGAATCAATTTTAGTTGGTGTGTGTCCTCTAGCCTTTGCAATTTGGGCCACAGTGTGTGAACAAGAAGGGTGAGTTAAACTGAAGACATTAACCATTTATTTAAAGTAGTTGCATTTTAATTTAAGAATAAAACAGGGAGTCCTTAAATTTGCCCACTGACTTTTGGTGTTTTAATTCTCTTTAAAGTGAATTATGAAAAAAGTCTATGCTGGAAAAGAAGCTACAAATAGCTTCATGAGCCTTGTGTAACAAAAAAAATCTCGCTATTCTAATATGAGTTTGTTCCAACTAGTGGGTAATGCAAAACAACTTCTACCTCCCTAATGCCTTGTTATTCTTTAATAAAAACAGTTGATAATTCAACCTTAGCTCATTGAAACTCATGTATTTTTATTTTTTTATTTCCTGCTCTCTGCTTCTCTGATTCATTAGGTTTCATCATAAAGTTCAGATAGAGCTAAGAATTATGATAACTAAAAATCAGTAATAAACAGAGAACTATAAATTAAATGGAACTACATTTCCCCCTTTTGAGTAAACAGCTTTGGGGCCACTCTGTTCCTGCTGCAGGTTTTCATAATCGTAGTTAAGTTGGGTGTTTCTCTCTGCAGTTAATAAAATATGCTTCCCAACAAGACTGAGCGTAGCTTTTCCACATTTAAGCTGCAGCTGTTTTTCATATGGTGGTGTTCCAGGAAGGATCTACAGTCTGCTAGCCCCATGAGAAGGAGGGCAGAGTATGAGAAAGTTCTGTCTGCTTCCATTTCCTGCCTTTTCTGTTCCTGGAACACTCAAAACAAAATGATAAGTAGCTTTGTCCTTAAGAAAATTCTGTCCTCCATCTTTTTTCTCTAAATTTAAACACTCAGCAACCAGTGTTTTAGCTACTCAGTTTTGTTTGGCTACTCACCTTTCCTGAGGGAAGTGAATGTTAAGGAAGATGTTCTGTTGCATTTTGGCTTTTCCCATAGCAATGTGACATGGGCAGTGACAGAGCTCATCACTTCTTTCACTCAGTAGGTCTTTGACCGCGCCCTTCATGGGTCTATAGGCTAGCACAGAGGAAATGGTGGAGGTAGAACAAGGCTAAATTCCTTCCCTTGACAAGTTCATGATTTTGTTGGGGTAATAGACAAATAAGCCAGTATTTTCAAAAACAATGAGATTAATTACTTCAAATAAGTACATGTGACTTGGGCATGACTTGGGCATAGAGTTTAAGTAACTTGCCCAAGTCACATATTTTGTTTAAGTGACAACTTTAAGACCTTGAACCCAGTAATATTATACTCCCAAGCCTATGGTTTGTCTAGTATTATTTCACACTGGTTTTATATTAAGTGATTATATCTCATTTTTTTTTAGAAATAGTGGGTTATTTGCCAAGCGGAGGAGTTTAGCCTTGTTCATCTCTGCATTCCTCTGTGTCCCAGTTTCCAAATCTGGGAAATAAGAATAAGACCTTGATTTTAAAGCATCATCAATTTTTAAATACCCTACAAAATTAAAAGCTAGATCAGAGGAATAAGATCTAGTGTTCTATAGCACTGTAGTGGTAAAATATAATTAACAATAATTTCCTGCACATTTTCAGAAAGCTAGAAGAGAGGATTTTTAATGTTCACTATACAAAAAAATAATAAATGTTTAAAGGGATGAATATGCTAATTACACTGATTTGATCTTTACACATCGTGTACATGCATTGAAATATCATTCTGTCTCCCATAAATATGTACAATTATAACATATCAACTAAAAGGAAAAATACTGGTGAATTATATGGTATGTGAATTATATCCCAATAAGGCTGTTTCAAAATTAAAATAAATAAAATATAAATAAATACAATATGAATATAATCATTTAAAAATATCATAAGCAATGCCTCAGGAGATTCTTAGTAGAATAATTGAGAACATGTATAATTACCTTACTCATTGCTTAGTGCATGATGGGTATCTTATGACATTATTGTTAGCTCTTATTGACATTATTGTTAGCAAATTAAGAATAGGGTACTACTGAAATAGGAGGAAGGAGCTTAACTCTCTGACTCATAAGAGAAAGATTCCCAGTGGAGATATTACCTAAACCAATTCTTCAAGAATGACTGTCCAAGAGGGTAAGGAATGGAACTGCATTTGAAGCAAAAGGAACAACAAAGACACACTGGTACATTGTTTTCTAGGAATCCAAAGTAGTATGCCATGCTAAAGTGCAAGGTGTGCATGCCAAGTTGATAGCAGACACAGCTGAACTGTGAGCAGGGCCAGGTCGAGATGGGCTTTGAATTGACTTTGGATGACATGACCTAGGATTTGAGTTCCCAAATGAAAAATAATACTTTGAGGTCTAAAATGACATTTGGATTTCCAAATGAAAATGACAAAAATAAAAATAGGCAAATCATACTTGAAATTAAACTTCTCTATGAATTCCATTTTATTGCCATTGAGAAAGAATAATCATTTCTTTGTTTCATTTCCCTGACAGAGATATCTTAGAGTTCTATATTTCCAGTACTTTTAACAATATGGCAATTCCAGAGCAAAGTAATGTCTTGCATTTCTAGTGGGCTTAATAAGTTAGAGAGCCCTTTCTCAGACAGAACTCATTCAGTTCTAAACGACGTGTAAAACAGGAGATAACACATTTCTGAGGACCCTGGTGCTGAGCCCAAGATTGAATAACTCACCCAAGATTTCATAACTAATAAGTGTCAGAAGTGAGATTCACATCTACCTTTTTGGACTTCATATCAGAAGCCTAGGAGGCCTCTTTGGAAAGAACTCTCCTGGTGTCTTTTTTCATATTAGAAATGGGGGGTCTAGTCCATCTTCTCAAACACAGATTGCCTCTGGACCTTTTCTCATACAGATCCTCATGCCTAGAATGCTCTCTCTTCATGACTTTCTCCTACATATCCACAATCTGATCAAAAGAGTTAACTCAATTCCTTGCTCATCTGAGAAGCTTCCTCTGCTCTTTGCAGCACGTAATAGACTTTCTAGTGGTCCCTCTCTGCACTCTAATGTAGCAAAACCAAATTCTTAGAAAGTTAACCTTTGAGCTTTCTTTTCCTTCACTTTCTTTCCAATACTTCTCCCACAGTCATTCAGAGACATCAACATTACTTTAATTGAAAGTAGGATTTTAGAGCAAGAATGAAAAACATAAGAAAGACACTTGTGTTTTTGTACTTAAAAATAGGCTTTTTGAGTCTCTCAAAAAAGAACTGAAGAAAGTATCCCATAAAATATAGGCTATCAAAATAAAATCAGAAATAGAATGAAAAAAACCTTGAATAATCCATTCCCCGATACCCACATCTGTACTCAAGGAAGACTATGGTGGACTATGAGGAGATATCACCAGGGACAGTCTCTTGGAATTGCCAACCAGCGTCAGTGGCCAGCACCAAAGTGACACATGGAAGTTTTTGTTCATTCAAGAAAGTACCCTATGTCACCCATTAGGGTGGCTCCACTGGAACAGGGTGTGGACTATCTGTCAACTGCTGCCTTGAGTTGCCTGTAAATCATCCAGAAGAAGGAAATTCAGTGGGCCATGGGACTTTCCTGAATTCATTAGAACTGACCTCTGTCAATTGTCCAGAACAATGTGAATGTTGTCCCTTGGAGTTGTGTGATGCCACAGAACTGGTTCAGAAGAAAACATTTCCCACCTCATCTAGCCCAATAAAAAGATTTTGCAACCTTAACTCCAGGAGATGATGTAGAGTGGATGTGCAATATAAAGTTCAGCTCTGGAAATTGGAGGGAGAAGAGAATGGTGAATCTCAATTTCATTATAGTTTTTAGATTCCACGTGGTAATTAAAGTTTTCATATATTAATGTCTTTACAACTGAATTATGAAATACTTTTTTGGCTAAGACTAGTCTTATAAGACGATTTGTGTATCTCTAACAGCACTTATGAAAATCAGATGCTCAAAAATATTGATTAATTGTTAAGAGGAAAATTTTTCCAAGGTCATTTATATGGTAATAGATTGGGACTCCTGACCTTTAAAGATAGCTTTCCTCAAAGCCCACATTAATGCATGAAGTGAGTTAAGTATTGGTACCTATTACACACACATTTTTACATCACTTGAATTCTTATAACTTTTAAAAAACACGCATGTGCATTTTTGCCTTTAACATTTATCACAAAGTCAGAGTAGTAGGTCAATGGGAAAAGCACAGGGATAGGAATCTCTGGCATAACACCTTTATGAAGTCTTTCTTGATCAACTACACTCACAGGAAAGAAAGGCCCCAATTTCACCCTATTTATATTTCTATCATAGCTGCTATTACATCAAATCCCTTCCCTATTTATACATTTCACTCTCCCTCTAGTACAGTGGTTTGACAATGACTAGAGACATCTTGATTTTCGCAACTCAGGTGGGGAGTGATATTGCATCTAGTAGATGGAGGCCAGGGGTGCTGCTAAACATCCTCCACTAGGTAGGGCAGTCCCCAACAACAAAGAATTATCTGCCTCAAAATGTAATAATTCCAAGTTTGATACCCCACTCTCTTTCAAAAGGAAATTTCAATGAAAATTTTCCCCAGTTAGCAAAGGTCATTGATGAGCAGGATGATATATGATATATGTGAATCATTTGAAGAATACACAGCAGTTATAGACCTATTAATTGGAGAATACAATGAAAGGTTCACTGACTTTGAGAATCATGACATCACACTCAAATTAGCATTTTAGCCTCACCTAGTTGATATCATCAAGGCACCTAAAGAACTACAGATGAAATTGATTGAGCTCTCAGTAGTTGACATTTTAAAGTCATTGTTTGAAGAAAGATCCAATTGAAATATGGAAAAATGCAGTAGAATACCCATGCCTTCAGCAACATGCCTGAAAAATGCTTTCTTGCTTTTCAACCACTTATTGCTGCAAATCTACATTCTCCTACCTAACCCAAATCAAGATGCCCTTAAGGTCACAAATGACTATACCCATCTAGAGCAGTAGTCCCCAACCTTTTGGCCACCAGGGACCAGTTTCATGGGAGACAATATTTTCACAGACCTGGGGGGTGGGGGATTGATTCAAGTACATTACATTTATCGTGCACTTCATTTGTATTATTATTACATCATAATATAAAATGAAATAATTGTACAACTTGCCATAATGCAGAATCAGTGGGAGCCCTGAGCTTGCTTTCTTGGAACTAATGTCACCACTGATCTGACAGGAGGCATAGCTCAGGTGGTGATGCAAGCAATAGGGAGAATCTGTAAATACAGATGAAGCTTGGCTCACTAACCCGCAGCTCACTTCCTGCACTGTGGCCCAGTTCCTAAGAGGCCATGGACAGGTACTGGTCCACAGCGGTGGGGTTGAGGACTGCAGATCTAGAGGTTAACTGAAACTGTGGATCTCCATGCTGCAACCAAATAGTCAAATGCTTTCCAACAAAAAGAAGACACAAAAAAGTCATTAAAAGGCTTGTTAAGTTTAAAATTAATAAATAGCATTCACTTCTTAAAATTATTAAGTACATTGTAGTTAGATTTTTACAAAATAATGTACATTTTTAAGTATGTCTAATTGAAGTTTCTTGAACGCAGCCTTATTTGATTATAGCTAAATTAATGCAGCCTTCCAACATGAAAATATTCCCCAACCCTTGTCTAGCAGAAACAGAATGAGTACCACATATATAATTTTAAGTTTTCTAGGAGCCACATTAATAAAGTAAAAAGAAAAAAGTAAAATTATTTTAATAATATATTTTATTTACCCCAATTCATGCAAAATAGTGTCATTTTAATGTGTAATAAATATAAACAGTAATTAATGAGATAATTTACATTATTTTCTCAAACTAAGTGTTTAAAATTTGGTGTATCTTTCACACCTAACAGCACATCTCAATTCAAATGCTAAATTTCTAATGGTTTATGTGAAACATAGTCTTACAAAAACAAAGTTATGTTTCATAGAAAACTATTTTACAGTGTACTCATTTTTTAATTTAAAAATAATTGATTAAAATAAAATAACATTAAAAATTCCCTTCCTGGGGCAGACAAGCATTCAATAGCTACATGTGGCTCAGGGCTATCCTAGTGGATGGTGCAGCCATAGACAATTAAAAAACTAATAAAATTTAAGTTAAATATAAGTTAATGATCTTGCAGTGATACCAAGATAATGAGTGTGATGAAAAGTTGACAGTATTCAGATTTAGATGCTGGTATTTCCTACCAAAACAAATGTGGACAATGAAACAACTTGCAGAACGTCTCTATTTCTGTTCACTTTCTCATTGTCTAGCTTGTTCATTTGGAAGCTTCAGTGTATCTGTCATATGAATTTGGCCTCTACTTCCACATGTTCTCCCTGACCTGGCTAAGGAAAAGGTCCCCAGAAATGCAGAGCTGCAGGGATTCAACTTAGGTTGTATTAGATCATCACACTTCATTCTGCTTCACCACTGCATCCTCAGGACAACACTTCCCTGCTTCCAGAGTCATGATTATTCTTTCTGGCTCATACTGCTAGCATCTCCTTCCCTCTGGGTTCAACTGTACAAGCAGCTGTTAAGAAGTACAAAAGAGTACCATACACTCCTCCTCTCTCCAGTTCCTCACTTAGAAAGTCGTATGTGAGAAACTCTGCTTAGTCAAAGAGAAAAAGGGCTGAAATTAATTTCCAGGCCCCAGTTTTCCTCTCATCCTACTCTCCCAAGTATTAATGAACTGTTTGAAATGTTGTCAAAGGGGAAGACAGGATATTGCCTCTAAAAGGGCACACTATCCCTCGGAGTGGGAAGAAATCAAAGAGTTTCTTAGTACATAGAATCCACATCTGTGGAGGACATCTGTATCCAGATGTAAAGAAGGCCCCAAAGGGATATGGGAACTTCTATTAGAAAACTATTGCCAATTGTTCTTTGCAATATCTTTCCTTGGAAATGAGAGACAAGCCCCCAGACAATTCCTGTTAGTCAGCCAACTGGCACATTCCAAATTTTCTATTCTGTTTATGGACAGTCTAATCTTGTGCTATGTTGCAAGGGCTTTCTGTAGGGCATTCTTTTTCTTAATGGGCCTCAGGTGCAGAAGGTTGAGTTTACCCTTTTCCCCAGGTCACCATATGTTGTCATTGGTACAGGCAAGTCTCACTCTTATTTATTTATTATTTTTTTATTTGATTGTTCATTCATTTGTTTATTTAGGTATGTGTGTCTTTATTTCCTTTTCTTATTCTGATTTTCCTTCCTTACATAGGTAGCTGTTGTATGCTGTTTAATATCTTCTCTGGCTTTTTTTTATGCATTACTACAAGATTTGTACCTTTTGCGTGCATGTATTTTTAAACTATATAATCAATGTAGCTCATTTTATTATGTATTACTCATTCCATTCCTTGGTTTTTCACTAAGGACTATATGCTGAAGATCCCTCCATGTCAATGTGTACAATTTATCAGTTGCTTCTGTTGTATGGCGTGCATCCACCACACCCTAACAGTCCACTGTCCAAGTAAGGGACAACCAAGCCATCTGTAATCCCTGCCACCACATGAAATTCCAAAATGGACTTCCTCACACATGTTCTTTTATGTAACTGTTTGAGATTTTCTTTGGGGTAGTCTGGGATGTTTGACTTAGTCTTTCTACGTAGATGTCTCTCCCTCCAGGGACCAGAGAACCAATATTATGGTCTGCAAGCTGTACATCTCAGTTATGTACTCGGTCACTAAGGAAATAGCCACAGAGATAAGCTCATGGACAAACCGAACCTATTGTAAAATAGACTTGGTCCCAAATTCCATTAGATTTTCATATACCCCTACTCAAATAGAAAGGCCATGATAGTGTTACTGCCCAACCGGGTCCCTTGCCCAGTGCCCAGATAAAGGCCAATATACTGAGACAGTAGGAGTTGCAGCAGAGAAAGACTTTAATGTCACATGGTGCTAGGTGAGGAGGTGAGACAAATTTCTCAAATCCATCTCCTGGAGAATTTTGCAGCTAAGATTTTTAAAGGTGGTTTGGCAAAGGACTAGTGAATTGAGTCTGATGATTGGCTGGGAATGGAGTCATAGGATTGGAAAGCAAGAATCATCTCCTTGGTAAACAGGAGTTCCCAGAGAGGGGGTAGAAGGATTTCTTGGATTGGCTCCTATTCATGGCCACTGGCCCAGTTGACATCAGTCAGTCCCCCGAAGGCAGAGTCTGGAAAATGTCTCAAAGACCAGTCTTAGGTTTTACAATAGTGATGTTATCTATAAAAGTGGTTGGGGAAGTCACAAATTTCCCATCTGTCAAGGAAATGTGACACTTAAGCAGTAACCAGCTACTGTAGTAGGGAAGTTAGGAAACAATGGCTGGTTAACTTTTAGCTATATCTATATTTCCATAGAAATCAGAAATTTATCACTATTCCTGTCTTCAGCCTTACATTATTTTAATACAGGTGGTTTCAATAGTATTCTGGGTCCCATGGGGTAGTACCAACTCGGACCTTGTATTCAACAGCCCTCAGAAGGTCTGGGTATTGCCTTTCCCCTAGGGCAGAGTTACTCTGATAAATGATTGAGTTACCTTTGAGGAAGGGTTGCTGGAATATTTATTTTATATGCCTGCAGTGACATTCCAGGTTGCTTCCTGGGAATAATGGGCTCTAAGTTTGAGAACTGGCTCAGATAGAGAAACTAGGTAAGAAATCACAGTTTTGCATTTTAGTGCCTAACATCGGTCTTCTGCTTATTTGCTTTACATTTTTCCAGTTATAAAAGTCAGTCATTCACCCTTCCTCTTGTCTGTACAATCACAATTTATTTAATGTGTGGGTCATCATCTTTCCTCTGACAGTAAGTGCTGTCATCTGCTCTCTCTGCCAGAGTCCTGTCATCTCTATCTGCATGAAGGACACCAGTTCTTAGGCAGCATCTCCAACTAATTTGCTGTAGGTCTGTTATTGCCATGTCAAAGCGTTAAGGAGACAATCTAGTAAGTATTAATATTAGGACAAGGTCTCAGCCTCAGCATCCTTACCCAGATGTTAAAGCAAGAGCCATGGGAGAGTGTCCCTAAGTCAACAAACTGTTACTCATCTGGCTTTATATTCTATCCATTCTGTATTTATTTCCTAGAGCTATGGTAACAAAGTACCACAAACTTGATGGTTAAAACAACAGAAATTTATTCTCTCGCAGTTCTGGAGGCCGGATGTTCAAAATCAAGGCGTCAGCAAGGCCATACTGCCTCTGAAGGCTCTAGGGTATGATCCTTCCTTGCTTCTTCCCACCTTCTGGTGGTTATATGGAAATCCCTGGGCTTGTAAACTCACCACTATGACCTATGTCTCCATTGTCACATTGCATTCACATTCTCCTTGTGTGCCTCTGTGTCCCTGTCTTTTCACATGACTTTGTTATGAAGGCATCAGTCATTAGATCTGGTACCTACCCTAATCCACTATGACCTCATCATAACTTAAGTGCATCTGCAAAGTCCCTATTTTCAAATAAGGCCACATGCACAAGTACCAACATTTCAACTTGCAGTATTTTCCAACATCAACTAATTTTCCAACTCTGCCGACATCAACTGATTATCTTATAATTTAGCTGAATTTTGATCTAAAGAGTTAGCTCAGACCTCACATGTTAAGAGCTTAGTCCACAAGACTGCCCCACTTCAGACTCCAACCGTAAGTCTGGGCCTCTCATACTTCTGATTGACCAGCTATAAATCCAGGGGGAGGGGAGGGCTCCCACAATTCCCTCTTCAGGGTTGATAATTTCCTAGACTGGCTCATAGACTTGAGAGAAACACTTTACTTATGTATTCCGGTTTATTATTAAGGATAAAACTTACAAACAGCCAAATGGAAGAGATGCATAGGGCAAAGTATTAGGTGAGGGGATATGCAGAACTTCCATATTGATTAAAACATCGTCCATTGGTGATCAACTTGACCTTCTATTTTCAGCCTTCTCTCCTTACCTGAGGAGGTCAGGGGTGGGGCTGAAAATTCCAACCCTCTAATCACATAGTTGGCTCCACTAGCAACCAGCTCTCCCTCCTTAAGGGTTTTCTAAAAGTTACCTCTTTAACATAAACTCAGTGATCGAAAGGGAAAAGCCCCACCTGGGCCCACCTAGGGGGCTGGCATAGGCCTGGGTTAAGAACAAAAGGCCTTCTCCATTCTCCTCCCAACCACTGACCTGAGGCAGGAATGCAGGTTTCAGTTCTCAAAAAAGAGTGGAGGATGTTTTAAAGACACAGAAAATATTTTTGTTGCTTTTTCAGGCCATTCCCTCTGTTACATTTTTATCTGTGTTTATGTGATATTAGCCTGAAAAACTTCCTTTAACATGTCTTGTAGATCATGTCTGTTAGGAATGAATTCTCTCTGGTTTTCATTTACTTAAATATTTTTTTTATCATCATTTTTGAAATATAGTATTTCTGGGTATAAGATTCTTTATTGACTGTTTTTTTCAGGATTTTGAATATGTCATCCCATGACTTCTGACTCCCATTATTTCTGACTAGAAGTCAGCATTAATCTCACTGAAGTTCCATTGTACCTGAAGAGTTGTCTCTCCCTTGCTGTTTTCAGGATCTTCTGTTTGGTTTTCAGCATTTTTCCTATGATGTCACTGGGTTTGGATTTCTTTGAATTTATCTTTTACTCAGAATTCACTGAGATTCTTGGATGTGCATGTTCATATTTTTCATCAAATTTGGAAAGTTTTCAGTCATTATTCTTCAAAGATTCTCTCTGCCCCTTTCTCTCTCTCCTTTCCTTCTGGTACTACTATTACGCATATTTTGGTCCATGCAAAGTTGTGCCACAGGTGTTCTAGTTTCTCTCTGTTCATCACTTGGGTATTCTCTACCAGTCTGTCTGCAAGTTTCTTAACACTTTCTTCTGCTAGGCACCTCTAACAAATTTTCATTGCAATTATTGTAATTTTCAGCTCCATAATTTACATTTGGATTTTTTATAACTTATATTTCTTTATTGATATTCTACATTTGCTAAGACATTGTCTTCATATCTTTCTTTACTTGTTTAATAATGGTTTCCTTTGCTTTATTGAACATATTCATGATGGTTACTTTGAAGTCATTGTCTATTAAATCTGAAACCTGATCTCTCTCACAGATAGTTGTTTTGGCCTGATTTTTTTCCTGTTTTTGGGTCCTGTGTTCTATTTCTTTGTTCATCTCATAATTTTTTGTTGAAAACTGGGTATTTTAGGTAATGTAGCACCTTTAGATACTGTTTCCTTTCTCCCTGTCTCCTAGACTTGTTTTGGTCGTTGTTTGCTTGCTTATTTGTTTTGTGAAATGGTCAGGCTACTTTAGTCACTTCTATTTGATCCATGATATGCAGCCTTTGATAACACTCCTTGGGAGGTGCAAACTTCAGCATGTGCACAGTCATCTTGATATGGCAGCTAAGCAGGGCTCTCTTTGTATCTTTGTCTCCTTATTAAGTTGTCTTCTTCATTTGGCAATACACCTCACCAACTGAACTCCATGAATTATAGGCTGATTGCTCTATTGTTTTTGACAATGCCCTGGGGCATAAATTGCTTAGGAGTCTGATCTAATTAAATATGTTGTTTTGAGGCCAGTCTTGAGGTTTGCTCTGACTCCAGGAAGGCTCTTCTTAGCTGTCTCTTTCTCTGGTCATCTCTGATGAACTAACCGGCTTATGAGCTAGCTTGTTGCTCTTACTTAAGAGGGGCTATTCTTTTAGAGAGAGCCCTTAGGCTTGAACTTCTTCACATTTTGATTCAAATAATGTTAGTTCCTTTGGATAAAGCTAGAGAGCTGTCTTTTCTCATTGGCTGCCTTTTCCCCTAGGCAAACTAACTGGTCAACTAAGTTGCGCAGTATCCTCAGGTCCTCTCTGCTTGCCTCTTTCAGTGTGAAATCTCTGCCCAGCGTGTAAGCCAGAGCAAGGGCAGTTGAGGTCCCAGTATTCTTGGCCTGTCCCCCCTGGGATAGAGCCCCTGTCTCATGGATATGCGCTGGATGAAAACAAGGAGTCCCCAACATTTCAGCTGTACTCACTAGCTTTGCACTGAAAAATATTCCCAGTTGACTTTGTAGAATGGAATAGTACTGTCAGGACTTTCATGTTCATTATGCTATAGTTAGCTGAGGATGAAGCCTTATTTTGCCACTACTGCTGTTGCCCTCTGTAAAAACACAGATATTTGTGTCAAGGCCACTGCCTCTCCCTGACCCCAATACTTGTATTTTCTGCATCTTCACTGTTCCTGTACAACCAGAACTGATGAAAAAGTGGGAAGAATATCCTTTATTTCCCACTCTAGGCCACACTTTGACACAGAAGTGGGCACTGAAGAAAAAATACTTGTACTCCCTGTGTAACACAAAACCTCTCAACAATACGCCTCTATAACCTTTATCTGATGCCCCACTTTTCACACACAGAGACCCCTAACTCCATACATCTAGACTTGGAAATCAAAGTGTGAGATGGTTATCATTGGGTCCTCAAAATATGAATTCATCCTTCTCTGCCTTTGCACACACAACAACCCAGTAAAAATCTTTATGGGAATCTACCCATGACAGCCTCCTGTACCAGTTTATAAAATGTGTATATTTTTGCCTGCCTCAGACTAGAAACTCAAGCTTTCCCTGAAGAAAGAGTTGGAAAACTATAGCAAATGGGCAAATTCTGGCCTATCAGCTATTTTGGTTCAGCTTCTGAGTTAAAAATGGCTTTTACATGTAAATATTTGCAATCAATTTGACAATAGGGAATGCTAATTTTTAACCCTAAATATGTGAAATGCCACTCAATCCAAAAAAATTTTATTATTCTAATTAGTAGATTTATATAACAAAATAATTTATATTCAATTGCTATTATTATTATATTTTGAATTTCACCAATAAAAATTTTATTAAAACTTATTTTCTCTCATATATTTTGCATATTATCCTAAATTTATCCTATTAGCCCACAAAGGCCAACATATTTATCTATTGCTTTAAAGAAAAAAATTTTCCAACTCCTACCCTAAAGGATGCCCAAGAGAATATGAGTTTGACGAACGCTAGAGAAGAGTACAACAGTTGTGAAAATTGGCATACTTCCGTACAGGATACAGTATCCTAGATCTGGGGAAAAGACTGAGAGTCAGTGACAAAGCTGCAAGGCCCAATAGCATAGCCACAGATTTGTAGCAGATGTGGTCAATTTACTCCTTTCCTGACCAGATGGAGACTATAAAGTCAGAAACAAGACAACCTTCTTTGTACTGATTTTTTACACTGTCAACACATAAACTCCAAAATATGGCAGGCACCTTGCTTTCTTCAGGGCAAAATATTTTCAATGAATTTTTATTAGCCTAATTCTCACCCATATGCATGGCTAACCCACAGTGCAATGGTTTTTATGCTCCAACCACCTGCACAGTAGCATGATGTATTGAGATCAGAGGCAACACGACAAGGTAGAAAGTTTGCAAGATAAGAAATAAGAACATAATGCCCTATCCTGCCACCTAACATCTGAGTTTCCTAATTATATCAAGTTACTTAATTTAACAAGTCTTCAGTTTTCTTCTCTAAGAAACTGAAATTATAATATATAGCTACTTCTAAGGCTAATATTGAAAATATCTAATAATCATTGTAGCACGGGCACTGATGAATCACAAAGTATGTTGGCCATGAAGAGCAGATAGAGCCATACTAGCCCGATTTATTCATAAATTGTGTGAAAACTAAATGACAAATTGTCACATGCTGCTCATCACTGAGCCTAAAGTATAACAAGTGCTTCATAATTTTTGTTATCATTACAATGGTACGATTCCCTCTTTTCTTCCTTAAAAATAATTCCCTACCTTACATGTTAAAATGCATTGTATTCCCCATATAGTGATGTATTTATTGTGTTAGATAAGATCTGATACACAATGAAGTTATGGGCTACCTAGAAATAAATATCTAGAAAGTGACCCTCAAGGCTAACATTATTGGGAAACATCTTTTCACCCAACAACCATAACTGGCAGTGAGATTATTGCTAAAAGCAAATTAATTTAAGGATCCGCAGTTCTTGAAAAATAACTAGTTTACAAGAAAATGTTGTGGTGAATTTAACAGGCTCTACTCAAGCTCAGACCATGGGTAGAAAACCCTCAGGAAAAAAGGCTTCCATTACTTCTCCATAGTTTTGATCTGTATTTTCTTGGTTGAAATGAAGATATATGTTATGGGCAGAATGTTTGTGTCCCCTCTAACTTCATATGTTGAAATCCTAACTTCTAATGTGATGATATTAGGAGATGGGGCCTTTAGAAGATACTTAGGTCATGAAGAGGGAGCCCTCATGAATGAGATTAGTGCCCTTATAAAAGGGACCCCAGAGAGCTGACTCATCTTCTTTCTACTACATGAAAGTATAGTGAGAAGCTGGCAGCCTGCAACCCAAAAGAGGCCCCGTGGCAGAGCCTGAACCTGCTGGCACCCTGATCTTGGACTTCCAGCCTTCAGAACTGTAAGAAATTAATTTTTGTTTTTTACAAACCATCCAGTCTATGGTATTTTGTTATAGCATTCTGAACTAGGACAATATACATTTCTTAGCAGCTATGACTAGCAGAGAAGTCAAGCAGGATCAAAGTTCTACATGCTGCTTTGGTCTGCCATGACATATAACAGAAATGATTATATATGTGAATACCACGAACTTGCATTCTAACTGTTTTACACATATTAATTCATGTAACCCTTACAACAGTTCTACTAGATAGTATATTAGATACCTCTCAATCACTACTTCATATTCTCTTTGTCTATCCTATTCAGTATTCCGCAATTATAACAACCTACTCTGCATAGGTTACTATCAGCTTAGTGTTGGACAACAAATAGCACTTAGCTTCTGGCCACCCATGCCATTTGTTTTTAATCTCCAACCCCAGGACTTCTCTTTTGATGCCCCAGATATCAAGGAAACCTGCTCAATGCCCACATATGCAACCTAGAAATGATGGGGAGTTAACCCCAAGGCAAACATTAATTCAATGAGGATCAGGAGCTAATGGATAAATGTTTTTTTCTCATACCCTTAAGATGGACAGTCTTGAAATGTTTTTCATATGTTTTCCTAGACAGTACTGCAAAATTAAGTAACCAATAGCATGTAGCAGAACATGGCTGCCAACAATTCCTGGATTTTCATTTTCTGTATTCTAGAGAGCAGTTAGACCAACCTGGAACCTCTCATTTACAAATATGGTAGAGGTTTTTATTTAGCCACCTTGGGAAAGGGATTTACCCATGTAGCCTGATGTGTGTCCAGGGAGTAAGGTTGTGCTATGGCTCCCAGAATAGCCATATAGACAGAAGAGTATAGGGCAAGAGTGGAAAGGAACAGGGAAGATGGTGGCCAGAGAAAAAAAATACCAAGTACTTTAAGCAGGAAATTCATTTAGTGATTAAATTAAATAGGAAAAGAAGGTTAACATAAGCAAAATAACAAAACTGTTACGTGAAATAGAAGAAACTATGCCAAATGAGTTTTGCATGTATCCACGAGTTGCATAAATATTAACCTTTCAATGCAGTACAATCTAAAATATACATGATTTTTGCAGCTCCAAAAATATTGAATAGTGCCTTCTTTCCATCTGGACTATGTAGTATTTATGTGTATATTTATATATAGTTGATCTCCTGTCTTCAAAAAGGTTTTGTGTTGGCTTATCATGAAAGACAAGCACAAACTAAGATTATTTAACAGTAGAAAAAGAAAACACCATAGACTCTAGGGGAAAATAAGCTGATCAGACACATAGTTTATGGCTATAATGGCTGTGCATTAAAATTGTCCCTGGGCTTCTTGGCACCCAAGGCAACGTGTACTCAGGGTCTGAATAATGAAGATATTAGTTCATCAGGAGAGACTTAAATTTTCCTGCAAAGAAATTTATCACATTTTTATTTAAAAGATAATAAAATATATAAAGGGCAGTCTTGAAATAGATTGAGAAGCATTTTTTTATAAAAAATGAATTTTATTATGCATATTTAAGGTATAAAATATGATGTTATAAGATGCACACACACATATATATATAGTGGAATGGTTACTATAGTGGAAAAAATTAACATATCCATCATCTCGCACAGTTACCCATTAATCCCCCTGTGGCAAGAGAAACTATATTCATTTAGCAAAATTCCTGAATATAATACATTATTATTAACTATAGTCCTTATGTTGTACATTAGATCTTTCAACTTATTTATCCTACATCTTTGCTACTTTGCATCCTGTGATATACATATTCCCATTTCCTTCCCTCATCCCCTAACCCTGATCCTGAACCACTGTTTTATTCTCTATCTTTATACATTTGCCCTGTTTTATAGAAGTATTCTTTATAATATTTTCCTGAAAAACATAAGTTAAAAAATCAGGGCCTAATATTGAGCCCTTATTTTAAAAAGGCATCTCTTTAGGAGGCTAAGATGTTGTGATTTTGGTATATGCATTCTCTTAGACTTGAACGCTGTACCCAACTGCTGCACATAGTTAATTTCCACTCCTGTATTTATTATGGGTGCTGCTTCCTTCTGAAAGTTTGTCCAATTTACCTTTTTCAGCCCCATGCTGAGTTAGGTGTCTTTTCCACAGATTCTACAGCACCACTGTTTTATCTTATCACAGCATATGCCTTTGTCAAAGTACAGTGTTGTAATTTCCCTCCCACTAAACTCAATGCTTGTTGAGGGCAGGCACTATGCTTTATTTATCTTTATATCCAAATGCCTGATACAGTGCCTATGCTATGACAAGCATTTTCAACATGTGTTAAATAAATAAAGTAGGAAAAGAATTAATGCTTACCTAATTTGATACAATCTTACTGTTTATTTTCCCTATAGCTACAGGTAGGGAGCCTGTCTCTATGTCCATCTTCTAATTACAATGCCTTCAGTCATGATTCTGATAGAAACTTAAGATCAGATTAAATTTTTTGAGTTGCCAACTCTGAGAAAAGCTACATAATTTACATGTCAAGTGTTCATTTTTCTTAAGGACAGTGGGACATATCACCTCTTGGGAATCTTCAGAAAAGGTCAACATTTTCCTCAAGAAGTAAACTTGGTTTTGTCCATATCACCTATCATTTTTTAGTGCCTACTACCTTCAGTCATTCCCAAGTTGTTATCATTGAGTCTTACACTTTACATATCAACTGTACACTGATGATTCCCAAATTTATGTCTCCAGGTCCAACCCACTCCCCATAAGCATATTTTAATTTATATATAATAGTTGTACATATTTGTGGGGTGCATATGATATTTTGATACATGTACACAATGTGTAATGATAAAATCAGGGTATTAGGATATCCATTTCCTCAACATTTATCTTTTCTTTGTGTAGGGAGCATTCCAATTCTTTTCTTCTAGCTATTTTGAAATACACATTAAATTATTGATAACTATATTAAATTATTAATTCTCTTTACCATACTATTGAACACTAGAGTTTGAGGTTGCAGTGATCATGCCACTGCACTCTAGCCCAAGTAACAGAGTGAGACCCTGTCTCCTCCCCACTGCTCCCACACACACAAAAAAAAAACAAACAAAAAAAGACAATAATTTCAGAGGCTCTCCAATTTGTGTCAAACAGGAACTATGCCTCATGTTTTATATGAAAAAGTGAGGGAGAACATTAGAGAGTTGTCACTAGAGATTGGCAAAGAGTATACACTGGCTAAATTAAAACTAATGTCTTTACGTTCAATGTAACTTTAAAGTTGATTGGTCTTCCAGAAATGTATTTGTTTTCTATATAGAATCTTACATTCATAGAGGGTGTTCATTCCTGAATCTTCATTCTGCAGTAGTGATACATGCTGTAATGTGCATCAACTCCTACAACTTTTGGTTTCCCCGTTGTTATTCCAATTGCATTTTGGCCAGCTCCCTGATGATTACCTCCAGCAGTCTCTGTGGGTTGGATGAAGTTCTAGGTCTGTGAATTTGACAACACAACTTTCCAACCTACTGAGATACATTGGTCCAAACGTAACAAAACAGTGGCTTCTAGGAATTTATAGCCTCTCATATTTTGAATCCTCTCATTTAAGTTTTGCAAAATATACTATGTCTATGTACTATGTACCAAGTGTTTTTTAAAGGACTTTCTTTTAAGAGCAGTTTTAGGTTCAAAGCAAAACTGAGCAGAAAGTACAGAGTTACCATACGCCCTCTGTCCCTACATATGCACAGCCTTCCCCACTATCAACATCCCACATCAGCGTGGGACATTTGTTACAACTGATGAGCCTATACTGACACATCACTATCGCCAAAGCCCATAGTTTATGTTACAGTTTTACTTTTGCTGTTGTATATTCTATGGTTTTGACAAATGTATAATGACATGTATTTGCCATTGCAGTATCATAAAAGTTTCACTTCTCTAAAAAATCCTTTGTGCTCTTCCTATTCATCTCTCCTTCCACCCTCACCAACCTTTTGCAACTTCTGATTTTTTTACTCTATCCATAATTTTACCTTTTGAATAATGTCATGTAGTTAGAACCATACAGTATATACGGTATAGAACCATACAGCCTTTTCAGATTGGCTTTTTTCACTGAGTGATATGCAGTGATACGATAAGCTTCTGCCATGTTTTTTCATGGCTTGATAGCCTTTTTTAGTGCTGAATAATATTCCATTGTCTGAATGAATCCAGTAGTTTATTTTTATTTCATAAAGTTTATGCTGGTGGCCAGTTCAGAGAGGTGAGCAATCTTCCTCAAAAATTCATCCCAAAACCCAAGTCCCTTCCTTCTGGTTTTCTGATTCTCTAGGGGTTTGTTTTCATATCTTCAAAGATAATTCACCTTTGCTGTGCCCATTTTCCAGCTTATGGGAAAGGAGAAGGAAAAGTAGAACACAAGTAACTTATTTTTAAACTGATGATATGAAATTTGATAGATAGATAAATAGATATCTCACTTCTGCTCACATATCACTGGCCATAACTTAATTACATGACCATATCTACTTACAGTGAAAGTGAAGAAATGTGGTTTGTGGTTAGCCAACCATATGTCCAGTTAAAATATAGTGGCATGGGGAGGGATCTAATACTGAAAATAAAAAGAGACTGCATTTTAGAGAATAATTGGCAGACAACAGACTATGCAACAGGTAGAAATAAGCAACTTCACAAATTAGAGAGCACAAAAAATTGTGGACTTTATAATTTTAAGGAAGTTTTAATGAAGTATGGAAATATTGAATGTTACTAGAAGAGGCAGTGTATAACAGTACAATATTTCTCATTTTTTTTTAAACTCAGAGTTTCTCAAAATGTGTTTCACTCTAGGTATAAGTGAACAAGTGACAATTGTATGAGGTCTTTGGATACGTCTATGTTTAATTTCAGTTGTTATCTCTTTATTTATTGGCTACCTTATTTTTATGGCATGCTGTCTCAGCTTTCCATTTACAACAGTGATATAGTTTCTTTTAAAAATTTATCTAACCAAAAGAAGAGAATTGCATTTAAATAAAATTGTCAAGTAAAAAATAATATAGACATAAGATTTACATGACAAAAATTACTAAGGTGTATACTAATGACTTAATCTTTATTCCTTTGCTAAACACAAAAATTTCACTATCTCTTTGTTGAAATTCCCAAATAAATTAAATATGGCTAAAAACAAATGAAAACATTCTAGTTAAAATGTTTTCATACTTTCAAACTGTTTGTGTACCTCCACACACTGATATTCTTATGCACTCCCATAACAAGATGTGGCACCTCATCAAGAATCACTAGATAGTAGAATAACATTGAAAAATGTTAGTGCTGTGCTCCTTTCCTGAAATGACCATTTACTGGTTATAACACTCTAGGGCCCAGTTCCCTCATCTATAAATGGCAGACTAATACCTGACCTAACCTCCCAGATTTAAGAAGGAAATTGTTCAGGCAAAATTAAATAAAAATAGTTCTGCAAATAAAAGGGATCCATTCAGCAACAGTAACTATAATCCAGGTCTCAGTAGTGCCATTTTAGTCAAAGTGTTCCCACTGTGAACTACACCATTGTCATGTTGAAAAGCCAATGGTTGAAGGATGTGGAAGAGAACAGCTGTGGGAACCCATAGTCAAGACAGTCAGAATCTGGTTCAAAAGAACACCATTGCACTGACTTCAAGGGCAAAATTGACACAAAGAATACACAGACATATTATTGAGTGCTGTCCTAATAAATGTCTCCTTAGGGAAATACTCTGAAGGAAATGTGGCATCCAGAATTCCCTCCTCTCTTCCCCCCCTAACTTGACAAGGTGTTTTCAATTCTTTTAAAATAGTTACACTGATAGTGCACATTATGCTATACAGCATTTTATAAATTCCCATTCTAAACATCATCTAAATTTATTGGTGCACAAACATGCATATACATGCATACTATCTTTTAGGTATTTCTTTCTGTTATAAAAAATTTGTCATTTTTTCCCTATTACAGTATAAAGAAGAGAAGATTAACTCTCAGAATTCAAATACCATATCCAGGATCACATATCTACAACAAGACAACACTCAGAATGGTTACCATCCTAATAAACACTCAATATATGTTTATTTAATAAAGGAATGAGTTAACAAATAAATAAGTTACACACTGAGAAAACTGAGAGATTTCAGCTCCTAAAATGATACTCTGTTTTATGCCACTGTACTATTCTATTTTCATTGGGTCATCATTCCATAAAGCAGCTAAAAGGAGCAAAAAAATGGTAACTGATATGGTAAGTGTATTTGTTGATGGCCTATGTTTCTGCTGCATTAAATTTATAGTTTAAAAATTAGTTTGTAATTTCTGCGTTCTGCCTGGAATGGCTACTTACACCATTCCAAGTTGCTCTCCAGTAGAAGTTTGCCTACTTGCACTGACAATATTCACATCACGTTTACCCCACAGACGCCTTATAGGATTGAAAATGGGATGTTCAAATTAAGCAACATGTATGATGTAAAGGCTGTTTTAGGGATTACCTAAAAGTATTCATGACTACAAATGTTTCTACCCTCTGATCTGTGACTTTTTATTCATAGGTCTGCGCTGTTAAGATCTCCAAGGTTTCTTCCAACAAGGAAGCTGAAGAGTATGGTGATGAAGGATGTGGGGAGCTCTGTTTTTAATTCAGGCTTCTCCCTGCTGCAGAGCTTTCAGATCATGTACACAGAACCCAGCAGCCAGTGAGATTTACTTCTCTGAGAAAAGAGGTGATAGGTAGAAATAGCTCAGCACCAGCTCTTTGTCTATGTCAACTCACTTAGAATCATACAATTTTGAGATGGTTGCTATGTCTTCTTGGCAAGATTGAAATGATAAGAATGATGTAGAAGACTAGATGGATGGTAGTGAATTTGTTCTAAATTTGTGTACAGTTTGGTGCTCTTTAATAGCATCAAAAGGCAGAAAATATTTAGGAATAAATTTAACTAGAGAGGTGAACTATCTATATACTGAAAATGTTAAAATACTGAAGAAAGAAATTGAAGAAGACATGACAAATAAATAGAAAGATATCCTTTGTTCAGAAATTGGAAGAAATAATATTATAAAAATTTCCATGCTACCCAAAGTGACCTCTAGATTCAATACAAGCCCCATGAAAATTCCAATAACATTTTTCACAGAAATGAAAAAAAAATTCTAAAATTCATCTAAAATCATAAAAGATTCCTTAATCAGTTTATAGAAAAAATCTTGGAGGAAAAGAAGGGTAATTAAAAAATAAAAATACAATATAAAGCTTTTTGTATAAGACCTGATGGTGTGTGTTCTTTTATTTTATTAATAAAATGGCCAGTGGTGTGGGTGGGCGAGGTGAGTGCATGCATGTACCATGTCTTTGTACCCTAAAGAAATGCACATTTGGAAAACAAGACTTAATTTTCCAGGAGTGGGAATATCCTATCAAATCACCAGTTTGGATTGCACCTGTAGAAAGACTTGGCTTTAGGAACACATTAATACAGTAATAATTAGCTCAAGTGGTTCATTGGAATACAGAGCAGAAAGCTGAATACAGTAAGCAGAGAAAAAACATAGAGTGAAAGGGAGGGATGTGTGTGAATTCTAAATGTTTTTATTGATGCATTATAAAAATCCATTTTCAGCCTTCTTCTTTTCTCACCTACACACTCTCAAGTGTCTCACTCTTGTCGCTTCAATTCTTAGCTAAGAAAGAGGCTTACATACAATTAATGATAACAAAATGAGCTAACTTCAATACATGTAGTAGAATGAAGGAATTCAAAGGAGAAAGATCGTTTCTGATGGTGGAATCCATGAAAGGATATTGTTAATGAACACTTACAAATGAGGAGCATTTCCTAGTCCTGGTCAAAAGTGTGGAGGGTATTACAAATATAAACGGGGCACAGCATATGGATAGATAAGGAGAAGAAAACAGAAAAAGTTCAGAGAAACCCCATACATTAGTTTAACTAAAGTAAGAAATATATGTTATGAAATAGAAGGAGATGATACCAAAAAGGTAAACTAGGACTAGATGTATAGGAATCTTGAATGACAAATCAAGAATCTGAGACAAGAAAAATACAAACCATAATAATCATAGTATTATATTGAAATTTTTCTGCCTGTACTCTGAATTTTCTCCTTGTCTTAATCATACAATTGTTTTTGCTATTGTTTCTGCAAAACATGGTGGTTACTATATTTTTTGAAAAGTGAAAACATAACCTATCATTAACTCAACAAGAAAAGTACTGTCCCTTTTAATCTCCTTAATTACACAGATTGAGAGACATTACTAGAAGATTTGTCAACATTTAGAAAAATGACCATTGTAAGTTAGAGAAATAAGTTTAAATGATACACTGTTTTCAGGGAAAATTTTCCAAATCTCTCCAATAAGAATGGACATAGCCCATTCTTCACCCAGGCATGTTGACCGTTAATGTCAGAATCCATTTGCAGTGGTGGTAAATGTTCCGGGCTAGAACATATTGCTAGTGAAAGCTTAACGACCAGAGGTCTCAGAAAACTTGGCAACAAAATGCTGAGTACTCTTACTGAGTCTGGAGAAGAAAAGCTTTAATTA
This sequence comes from Lemur catta, assembly GCF_020740605.2. Lineage (NCBI taxonomy): Eukaryota > Metazoa > Chordata > Mammalia > Primates > Lemuridae > Lemur > Lemur catta. The sequence goes on from NC_059136.1 coordinate 41,035,766, forward strand.
GTGGTCATCAAAGCACAAAGCAAAGGTCAGCTGACCTACTCTGCCAATGTCTTTTTGAAGTAAAACTATTATTAGGCTTCTGATTCCCCCTACAGTCCTGCAAGCAGGTGGCTGTGCTTCCTATGCTAATTTTCTCTGCTTTTTCCACTTTTTGTGATGCACAGACAGCAAGTGGAAGGAAACCTGCCAAGTTGCTGGGCTGGAGCGGGGATCCATACTCTAAAACTCACGTGGTTCGAAGTACCCACTACTACAGTCTCCTGATCCTAAACTAATCTGACTCTGTGTTGAAATGGGCCAAAGTTGTCCTATGCTGTACTTTTAAATTGTTGCCATTGTTTTGTGGCCTAAAGAATTTTATTTCACTTAATCTGACTTCTGGCTCAAGGAGATATGGCTATTCTCTCTACAGATAAGTGATTCCTTGTCAGATAGGCAGGCCTGTAGGTTCAATGTGATGCAAATAGGAGCAAAAGTTTTTTTTAGGAGGGATGGATTAGCGACACACTATGTTAGGAAGCCTGGATGATTCTCTTTGTCCTAAATCTTTCTTGTACCAGCTTGAGGTTTCATCCTTAGAAATTAATTTACTTGAGTCCTAACGTTGTTCATTCTTTAGGATACACCTGCTAACATGAAAATACCTCTAAAATCACCTCTTAAGGGGAATGGGGTACAGACTGAATAACTGGTTTGGTGCAGGGAGATGACAGCAGAAAAGTAAAAGATATCAAAATGAGTAGTAGAATAACAAAAGCACAGTTTTTCTCCCCACACTATTTTGTGAGAATGGAAAGGTTGTGCAGTTTCTATGATAATTTAATCTTCTCTTCTGCAATAATTCAGGCTCACAACATTCCTTTAATTTTCATAACCTAGCCACACCCAAAGAGAACCCTATTAAAAGCAATGGCAACATCATAATGGTGTGAAGAAAATCAGGACAGGATATTTGAAGCACATTTAGGTTAGGGTCAAATAATTGGAAACTTTTATGATACTTTCTTGGAGTCAAGTTAGGTCTGGGAGTACAGGAGTACAAGAGATGCCACGTGTGCTCATTACGTGTATTAGTTCTCTATCTTTGCATCCAAATTACCACACACTTACCGTGAAGCACCCAAACATAAGCTCACAGTTACGTAGGTCAGAAATCAGAGTGGGCTTGGCTAGTTTCTCTGCTTAAGGCTTCACAAGGCTGAAATCAGAAATCAAAGTGTTCATCATGGCTTTTATCTGGAAAGTCTGGGGAAGAATCTACTTCCAAGCACATTCAGCTTGCTGTCAGAATTCAGTTCCTTTTGATTGTAGGGCCGAGGTCCCCATTTTCTCTCTGGCTGTCAACCAGCTGCTGCTCTCATGTTTGAGAAGTCACGTGTATTTCTCCTCACGTGGCCTCTTCCCCATCTTTAAGCCAACAATGGCACCTCTGATCTTTTTCATGCTTCTAATCTCTCTAACTCTCCCTTTTGCTACTAGCCAGAGAAAACTCTGCTTTTAGAGAGCATGCGATTAGATTGGGCCCACGTAACGTACGGGCCCTTTTCCCTACAATATAATATAATCACAGCAGTGATGTCTTATCTTACCGTATTCATAGGCTCCATCCACATTCAAAGGAAAAGGGTTCATATAAGAGTATTGTTAGGGTTCACTCTTAGATTACACCTACCACACTATGTATTTTATTTAAGATTTAACAGGATGGAGCTTCACTCTTCACCAAACTGAATTCGCTCTACTAGAAATGCTATCACTGACCCCAAACAAGGGAAGTTCAAGTACGGTTTTCCCAAAACTTGGAGCCAGAATCATTGATATCCTCCACTTGCAAGTTTATTTCTCCCTAGGTTTTGAGCTAATTCTGAGTAAAGCAAGATAATAATGGGTATCTTTCTCCCACTACCTGTTGAGGTCATGCACTGGTCTTGCTGCACACACTTAGTGTACTTGCTGTGAGCCCTAATAACCTCCTTAACTGCCCAGGAACAGCCCGCTCCTACCTCCTGCCAAGTTAGTGTTGTTTGTATGGCAGGGCTTTATTTCCAGCATCTGTTTCAGACGTCCACCTTTTCCCTAAGGAAAAGAGGCCAACTATATATCACAGCTCATTAGACTGCTTCTCAGACACTCTGTAGCTCTTTCTGGAAGCTAGATTCTGCTCTCTGCTCCCCTAATTCAGCAATGAAAGGCAATCTGTAAATGGATGATTGATGAAAATTTTAACTTTAATGTCAGGTATATTACCTGACATTAAATATAATGCGAACCCAATTTTCCAGCTCCATTGACCAGATTGAATCTTTTTTTTTTTTGTTTGTTTGTTTTTGTTTTGTTTTGTTTGTTTGTTTGTTTTGAGACAGACAGAGTCTTGCTGTCACCCAGGCTAGAAAGCAGTGATGTCCTCATAGCTCACTGCAACCTCCACCCCCTAGGCTCAAGCAATCCTCCTGCCTAAGCCTTCTGAGTAGCTGAGACTACAGGCACGTGCCACCATGCCAGGCTGACATTTTTTTTTTTATTTTAGGTAGGGATGGTGTTTAGCTCTTGCTCAGGCTGGTCTCAAATTCCTGAGCTCAAGGGATCCTCCTGCTTGGGCCTCCCAGGGTGCTAGGATTACCAGCATGGACCACCACATTCCAGATTGAATCTTTTGAGTATATTTATTTAATTTTATCTTTCAACTTTATTGAAGTATAATTAACAAATAGAAATTGAACATATTTAAGGCATGCAACATGATGTTTTGATACACATATACATTTTTAAATGATTACCATAATCAAACTAATTAATATATTCATCATCTCACAAAGTTACCATTTTTTTTTGGAGAACACCATTATTTTTTCTAAGAACCCTTAAGATCTATTCTTTTAGCAAGTTTCAAGTATACAATACAATATTATTAACTATAGTTACTCTGCTGTACATTAGATCTCTAGAATTTATTTATCCTGAATAACTGAAACTTTGCACCCTTTAACCAGCATCTGCCCATTTCCTCCACCGCACAGCCTCGGGGAACCCCATTATTCTACTCAGCTTCTGTGAGTTCAACTTTTGTAGAGTCTATATTTTATATTACTGATGTCACAATTAATGGCTTTTTATATTATTTATGCATCCATTAACAAATTATTATAGTTATAGTATATTTTTAATATTTTGTCTTTTGTTTTTTATCTTTTATACTAGAGTTAAAAGTGAACTTCCCTTGTTTGGGGTCATCTCTTAGCTACCACATCGACAGTACTGCCTCACAGATAACCACACTGGCATGAGACATGCAGGGAGATGGATGGAGTAGGAAGTCACCTATTTTGGGTTAGGATCAGGTGACTTGGAAGAAACTAAGCCTTTTCTGGAGGCATTTCTAATTGGTTGAGAACAGATGTTAAATGCAGTCCCCAGGATTCCATTTTTCTATCAAATCAAGAGAAACCTGAGTGTTATAGATGGAAATGATTGTGCAATAGCATCTGTCTGCAAAGTGATTCACTCATAGTCTGCCAATACTGGCTTTCTAAGGTTCAGTTTGAACAAGGCAGGAGTCTCAGACTCCAGACCATTGCCAAATGTCCCATGTGTGCTTCTCCAGAGCAGCACAAGATGTTACCATAAGAGCATAGCTAGTGTTCTGAGACCATCATATTTTCTTCCTGTGTTGTCTCCCAGGCCTGGGCAGAATTTCCATATACAGTTCTTTGTATGGATGGTAGTTTTAAAAAAAGATCTAAAGACTTATTTTATCTTATTTTAAGAGTTCATTTTTTTCTTTCAAAGCAATATGAAAATTAAAGGTTTTTTAATAGTTAATATAATTTAATCTAATTTTCTTACAAATCCAATGTCTTTGATATAGTTGTTCAGAGTAATATTGATCTCACCAGAATTGTGAAAATGTTAAAAAGAGTTATATGCTAATGTTAGTCCAACACATCCTGTCACACTAAGAAGAGAAGTATATTTGTAGGAGAAAAGAATTCTTCAAGGATTAGACAAACTCATGGTTGGACAAACAGAAAACTCATTTTTTTACATAATGAAACATTCCAAAAGAGTTAATAGAGCATATCAATGTATATATTTTTCAATGTAACATAAATCAATTATTTCACCTGCAAAAGAAATATACACTAGTCTCCCCTTATCTGTAGGGTTGCTTTCTGCAGTTTCAGTTACCCACAGTTAACCTCAGTCCGAAAATATTCAATGAAAGATTCCACAAATAAATAGTTTGTAAGTTTCAAATTCGGTGATTATTCTGAGCAGCATAATGAAATCTAATGCAATTCCAGTCCATCCCACCTAGAATGTAAATTATCTCTTTGTCCAGCATATCCACACTGTATATACTACCTGCTCATTAATCACTTATTAGCAGTCTCAATTATCAGATTCTTCTACTAATAATAATTCAGTACCAATTGTGAATTGTGCTGCTATAAACATTCAAGTGTAGATGTCTTTTTTATAGAATTAATATTTAAAAATATTTAACATTTTAAAATAAAATATTTAAAAATAAGTATAATTCTAAAAGAACCAAAAACCTGAATTAAAAGAGACCATTTAAGACTTAAAATGGACTTTGCTACCTACTGCTACTATTAGCAAAAAGTAGGATGAGAAATCTGTTAAACCACCAAGGAAGGCATTTTCTCCAATGCCTTCTTCATAAGTAGTAAAAAAAGACAACAGAAAAGAAAGAATCTTCCAATACATGGGGCCAGAGCGAAACAGAAAAACAGACAAAGGAACTGGATCGAACACTAGAGAAAACATGTGGAGCAGAATTACAGCCATCCAGAAGCCAACAGTGACAGAATTATAGATGACCCATAATGATTGTGCAACATGAGTAAAGAAAAAAAAAAAACTTGGTTCCTTTAAGCCACTGATATATTGGGGTCATTTTTATTACAGCCTAATCTAACAAAAATTGAGTAGTAATATATAAGAAAGGTATTACACTTAATAAGATATTCACAGGAAAGCCTCTTCAATTTTTCCAAAAGTGGAAAAGAATATTGCCTAACAATGATGAATTCTGGTGTGTGTAGTAGATATATTTCACTTGTGAATTACTAATATATAACAATATCTCATTTGTGGATTACTAATATATAATAGTATTATATATTTTGAATAGCCTTTTTATATTTTAGTCATTTCCCACATTATAAACCCTACTTCTCTGGGGTTAAGAAAGGATATTCAGAAAATATCCAAATGCAAACATATGACCTGTGTCCTGCCAATTGAACACAACCATATGAGAATTGAATTTGGAATGAAGCAATGATCTAAAGAAGCTTCATTCAGGAAAACTGATCTTTAGCAAACTTGAAACAGAAATATTTGGTTCTTCATAAATGACAGTTGGTGGCTGTCCTGCGTTATGTCTTGCGTGTAGGAGCTAGACGGTGGTGTTCCTGAGAAGATGCTACCACCTGGTTCTACATTGTGCCTGGTTTCAAAGCTTCAGAGTCAATCTGTCTGTACCTTCCAAATGGCCTTTAATAAATTAGTTGGGTTTTTTAAATTAAAATAGCAAGACAGAACTCTGTTCTTTGCAAGTAGTTATCTAAACAAACATATGTGAACAGAAAAATATGGTACTTTGCTACAATTTGTACACAAGGAAAGAATGATTCATATTTCCAATGTAAACCAAGATTTCCTGGAACATAACTCTCCACCACCATCAGAGGTACATGTTCAATGAGAGGTACGTCATCACAGAATTGGATAGTTTTTCTTGACTATTTCTGGAAAGTACTACTTTGCAACACATACTTATATCTCTTTGGTTCACACATCTTTCTTCTTACTTTCACTCATCTTCCCCTAATTTAAGCCCCCGTCACCTCTTCCTAGCACTAATGTGATGGTTTTCCCTGCCTCGAATTCCTCAACAATCAGATCCAACATCCAAATTGCTGCCAGGGCAGATACTTCTACACTACTCAAGAACCATCCATGGGCTACGGGAAAAATCTACCACAATGTATTCCTAATCTATCTTCCTATTCCCTCCCCAACTAAATTCTCTCATGCTTTCTGCACTTTAGCCACATGAGACTTGACTTCTGAAAAGTGTCCTTAATGGTATCTTATACCTGAAACATTTGTTCAGCCCATTATCAAAAATCTGTTCTACCTGGTCAGTGTTTTTCACACCTACACGTATGGGAAATTGGAGAGATGAAAAAGAAACTATCCTCCTTCAAAAGAAACTCAAATACTACTGTGTAGGAAGCTTTCTCTGATCATCACTCCCAAAGCAGGGAATTCATCCCTTCCAAAGCACTGTGTACCTTTCTTAGAGTGTCTATTTCTCTTTGCTTGTATTGTTTTATTTGTTTGCAGGTCTCCACATGCACATTACATTGTAAGCTCTTACAGCACAAGAGCCATGACTGAACATCTGTAAATCCAGAACCGCAGTAATATCTTCCTTTCCGATAAGTATTCCAAGAGTGTATAGATAAAAGAAAATAAGGTAAAATAGCTCTGTATAGAGTAGAACAGATGATACATTAACAGGGTATGCATTTCCTTTAAGTCTCTCTGCGTAGGCCACAACAGCAACAATAAATTTAGTTCCATGGAGGGAGAGGAGTACATAAAAAATGATGAATGAAAAATGTGCTCAGGAAAGATCAGATTACTGTGATGCCTTCAGGGAAAATAAGACTCTATTTTGCTGTGCTTGTTTAGACTCCAGACCATTAAATAGCCTTGAATGTTTAGAAACAGGAAAGGAGCTGAGCCCAGCTTCCTCCTTAAGTGTGGTTCCATCAATGTCTAATTATGGATTTAACTATTGGCATCATCCTGAAATAATAAACTCTCCTATACAATGTCACCTCACATAGGCTGTCCAGAAAAATGTGCTCAGGCCAGCACTTCTTTATACAGGCACGAAACATGACATAATGGATTCTGGTTGCTCAGTGGGTCTGGACCATGCAAGGACAGCCATATGAGTCTGGATGAATAAAGAGTGGTTCATAGTGTGATCTCATACTTGACATCTTTGCCTCTGGCAACAAATTCCCTTGCCCTCTTCAAACAAAATCAATTTATTTGAAACTAAAAGTTCACCTATACATGGTTTATTTGATTTAAACATTACTCAACTCCAGTGATTAGCAAAGAGCTTGGAACACAATAGGTGTTCAATAATAATTTGTTGAATTGTATTGAATTGCAAATGAATTAATACCTCTTCTTTTCCCTACTGCCCTGTAACAACAACAAAAAAAATTAATCTGCTACTCTGGTTATCCTACAAGTGTAATGATCTTGACTGTTTCCTCCTATCCCAAGTCAAACTTTATGGGTTTTTTGATGGCAAAAATATCTAATTTATTTTAGTCAGTCAATCAGCTGGATTCACTCAAGGCATCGACTAAATCAACTAACAATTTTACTGATACATAGACATAGTCAATGTCCCTTTTTATTGACCTTTTTAAAAAAATTTTATTCAACTTTGGGCTTCCTACTCAAGTGAGAATATATATCCTCAATATATTCTAAACTCCGCCCTTTCCAAATCAGCCAGTTTACAAGTCCTTGACATCTGTAGTGCTGAAATATAAGGAATAAACAACACCCTTAAATTAAACTGAGAAACTAACTGTCCAGAAACAAGGACAAGTTGGAGAAGTCTTCAGAGTCTTATAATGCAACCCATTATTCTTTATACTAAAATTAAATGCAACAGAGAAGAAGCAGTGAGTTCTCAGATACCCACAGGAGGAAAAAGAAGGTATTAATTGGTGTGTCTCAATCTGAAAGAAAGTAATATTCTTTGGAAGCAATAAACTTTTTCATGAACTTCATTTGTAATTCATCTGCTTGGCCAAATCAAAATGTAACATACATAAGGGAACATTCAAATAAGAATAGTATATGCCTTTGGAGAATAAAAAGAGATATTGAAAGAGCTATGATTAATATAGTAAATGACAGGAAAAAGTAATTTAATAAAACAGATGTTCCATCTTTTTTTTCCTATTCTGGAAATAAATATGAAAGTGTATATTCTACAAAACGGAATAATTCTTGCTCTCCTTGGAGAAAAACAGAATCTTTCTATGCTTGTAGGGACACAAAAATAACAAGTAGCAATTCATGTGCTATTATTCACTGTTTGTTCCTAAAAGAGATTAATTGTCACAAAAATATTCATTCTTCAGTAGTTATCATAAAAAATAGACCCAGATATAATGGAAATGGAAAAAATCTCCAAATACTCTTCATAAATATACATGAATATTAATTTTTCCAGTCTGCATAAAATAGGATTCCACTTTAACTGACCATAAAGTAAGTAGTGTTGCACCTATTCATGACAAAAAATAAAACTGATTCAGCAGAAATAGCCAACAGGTTTATTATGCTCAAGTTTTCATTTCTTTGCTGGAATTTTCATTGCATTTGTTGATAATTTACAAGGAAATTTGCACTTATGTAAGGTTTTTCTGTTGTTGTTGAATTACTTTATATGAATAAAGGTCCCTGGATGGAAAATATTGTTACCAATTAATTTCTGTATTTAAATGGGAGGTGAGTATCTAAAGAATCTTTGCCCTGTTCACAACTTTTCTGCCCTAGTGTTTCTGAGATTATGCCATTCAAAAAGGGTCACATTTTAAAGTATTATATTATCTGAAAAGAAGAGTTGTAACTGAATGGTAAATCCAGATATAATTACACTATAATTCATGAATGCAGAAACCTCACACTTAGAGAAGTTACTTTGTGTGAATAGCCATAATTTGGTCACTATATTCTGAATTATCTACAAAAATATCAATGAATTTCATATTTGGGATAGAGATAAAAAAAAAACTTCTTGTTTCTTTACATTTACTATTTGAAAAATAAATTTAAGGAATGACAAGAGGTATTGTTAAAAGGGGTTTTAAAGATCATCTTTTCCAACTTCCTCAGTTTACTAACGAGGACACCAAGGCCCAGGTAAGAGAGCTGATCTGCACAGAATCACAAGGTTGTTATTCTGTATATCAAGGATTCAGATCCAGTTGTTCTGGGTCTAGAGCCACTGCACTAGACTGCCTCTCAAACACACAAATGAGGAATCATGATGACAAGAACGTTGAGGCCATTTTTCTAGGTGTCAACTGCCTCTAATCCCAGTGCACATTTTAATCGAAAGCCTTCTTTCTCCCAACTTCTTTTCTGACCAGTGCCCAAAGCAAACAGTGACATTGAAAAAGGGTGTTGATTAAATAGTTTTGAATTTTTAAAGGTCATATCCAGTCATCCATTCATAATTACCCTAGTGGCACCTAAAAGCTAGGATGACCTCATCTTTTGTCTCCACCCTCAAATACTCTGGGGAATCTCTCAGGCCTACTAGGTAAGCAGGCCGCCCATTAGTGTTATATAGTGGAGGATGTAGAACTTTGGCTATCTGGATTGTTTATGCTCACCTGTTCAACCTCTTCAGCATTGTCCTCCATCTAAATCTGGGGTTCTCAGGGCCCCAGCATTTTATTCAGACTTGACCAAGACCCACAGAAATACCTGAACATAAACTTTCCCATGAGCCATCCCACTGTCTGTCCTCCTAGACAAGAATGTCAGCTGCTCAAAGAACTGCGCTTGCCTTGTCATTTTGTTTCCCCACCACCTATCACTATGCCCGACACTATAACTACACAATGAATATTTGTCTAAAACATTAATCTGTTGGAAAAGTGTCACTGAATTATGAGTCAAAGACCAATCCTGACCCTTTTTGTAAAATAACTTTGGCCCCAAATCTCTTTTCGGTACAACAAAATGCAATGCCTTTTTAAAGTAGGGAATAGAAAAGAAATGAGAGGAAGGAAATTATAGTAACTTTTGTGAGATTCCTCCTGTGTGCTAGTTATTGTGTTTGGTGCCCCACATATATTATGTATCTATTCCTCACAAGGTGAATATTATTATTCCCAAATTATAGATGAGGAAACTGAGAAGAAGAGATTGTTAACATACCAAATGCTTTAAAGGTAGTAAAACAGAATAAGGTCACTGAAGTTTCCATGGAGACAGCAAAATAAATAGATATAGCTATCCAAATTGCCAGGCCAAAATGGAAACTTTCAACATGAATTTTCTTATGTTTCTTATGGTTTCTCAAATGGAGGCCCCTGAACTAATAATATCTGTCCAAACTGAGGATATAAAAGGTCAAGAGAGTGGAGAGAGAAGATTTGAACAGAGTAGCTGCCAGATCTGAATCATGTAGGCGCCATTTCACCCTAAGCTGAACCAGAGAACTCTTGCCAGTTCTCCTTGCAGAGCTTCAGATGTGTCCATGAGAGTTTCGAAGGCATGGTAAGCAGAGATCTGACTCTTGCCAGGAAGCCTGGAGGGCAGGATAGGTGGGTGGGCAAACTGCATTGCCAGCTGAGCTTCGGTCAGGTGCACATGGAACAAAATAACACTCCCCTGTGAGAGGTGGTGTAAAGATGTTGCATGCTTTCCATGGACCAGCTTTGTGGGCCTTGAGGGCGAGAAAACTGCCCTGGAGCCCTTTTACAAGCTCTGCCCAAGAGGGTTTTCTAGAAGAAGTATGGAATTTCTAAAATTGAAAGTAACTGTGGTGAGATTCCCCTGAAGAAGCAGGGACTGAACGGGAGCCACCATCTGAGGAATGCAACCCTCATGATGGAGGAGCTGCAGCCAGAAGCCTTCAGAAGTGGTACCTAAGAGCTCACAAAAACTGAGCAAGAGAGAGAGAGAGAGAGAGAGAGAGACGGACAGACCCACATATTTGCAAGGCCAGAAAAAGCAAAGTCATATTCCAACAGCACCAATTCAAGAATTGTTTCCTTTTCTTCTCCTCCCTCCCCACTTTCCTTATTTACATGGGCCAATTAGTGGGGTAGAGATAGAAAAGAGAGACAGCAACCGCATGCTGATTACAAGCTGTCAGACACAAGTGGGATTTGGCTAGGAGGAGGGATATTTTGATGATTTTCTGGGCTTAAAATTTCATATTTTGAAATTGAACTGTGTCTACAATTAGAGGAGATATTAGACATTCATTGAGGTGATTGGCAGGATGTGAATTCTTTCCTCCCCCACTGGATTCAGGAGCAGAGTCATGATATCTCTCTTCTCTGTCTGCCAAAATGCTGGTCCCACGTGGATTTTTTTTTTTAGATCTTTGTCCCAAATTTAATTGTATGTCATAAAATAAGACATCAGACCAAGGGGTTCACGTGTTAGTGAAAAGGTAAAAGTAGACTCAGAGTTTGCCTTGCTATTTTAAAAGCTGAAAAGGTATTTTGTGGAGTTTTTTTTCCCACTTATATATTGGGGTTTTTTTCATTTTTTTAAAATTTCAGAATATTATGGGGGTACAAATGTTTAGGTTACATATATTGCCTTTGCACCGCCCAAGTCAGAGCTACAAGCGTGCCCATCCCCTAGACAGTGCACACGGCACCCATTAGGTGTGAATATCCCCATCCCCTCCTCCCCCTCCCACCAACCTGATACCAGATGAATGTTACTTGGATTGATTAATGCCATGACCTGAATGTAAATCTGCCCCAGGGGCCCTTGGGATCACCTAAACAAACCTTGATCTAGCCTGGTTCTCCCCAACTGCCATTTATTTTATATAATGTGGAAAGATGTAGAAACCAATACCTAAGAGAAGGGGCTATAGACCTGTGGTCCCCAAACCCTGGGACGGCAGACTGGTACCAGTCTGTGGCCTGTTAGGAACCTGGCCGCAGAGCAGGAGGTGAGCAGCAGACCAGTGAGCAAAGCTTCATCTGTATCCATAGCCGCTCCCCATCTCTGCTTGAGTTCTGCCTCCTGTCAGATCAGCCATGCTCTCCATCACCCCCATTTCAGACCGTCTAGTTGCAGGAAAACAAGCTCAGGACTCCCACTGATTCTGCATTATAGTGAGTTGTATAATTGTTTCATCATATATTACAGTGTAATAATAATAGAAATAAAGTGCACAATAAATGTAATGTGCTTGAATCATCCCGAAATCATCATCCCCCTTCTGTCCCCAGTTTTGTGGAAAAATTGTCTCCCGTCTCTTGTGCCAAAAAGTTTGGGGACTGTTAGGGTAGGCAATGCAAGATAAAGTGGTATAACGTGGAGGGAAACTGCTCCCTCCAAAACAAGAGAAGAAAATGAAATTATATGTCACCAAAACCCAAAAAATATGCCCCACCACAAGAATTCAGCACACTGGAATCCAGCCCAGAATGCCTTTCAGCTGACAGGAAAGAAGAAACTGCAAGACGTCCAAGTGTACAGAACATGCCTTGGTAGCTAAGTTGCTGAGGTACTGACATAATTGAACAAGAAATGCTATAACCTTATTCTATTACCTTGCTGAAGTCTATGACTTTAGTATTTTTCCAAATCAACAGGCTAGCAGTACACCAAGGGGTAACTTGAGAGCCTGCATGTGTGTTCCAGGTGCCTGATACACAGCAGATTTTTGATATCTGTTGAATGAATGAATGAGTCTAAATCTGTCAATGACTAAATAATATTACTTTTCATCACAATATAAATATAACCTCTAGTTTTCTGTTTGTATGCTGATGTTTATTGCTTTGTTGTCTCTGTTCTTCTTTTTCATAGCTTACAGGACAAAAAAAAAATCATATTTAAAGTGGCCTTAAAGTTCTTGGGCTTGAAACAAAAAAAGCAAATGTAATGCCAGCAATAGCCTGAGAAATAAGGAAACAGTTGGGCGTGAGAAAATTAAATTGCCAGACTCTTAATCAAAATTTCTTTACAAAGGACAGTAGTGGGAGGACTGGAATAAATGCAGGCATGGGGGCCATGAGAACACCCCCTCTAATCACGGAGGAGGGGAGCTGTCGAGCTAATCCATCCGAAGCCTTGCATGGGCCGCTCCCAGCCTGGGCTGAGCACAGGGATACCAAGGAAGTCCCATTCCTCGAAGTCATGGCACTCTGGTGCAGGCAATTCTCTCCAGGACTTTCCATCAGCCTTGCTGAATTTTCTTAGAACTGCATTGCTGTCTTACACTCTTTCTCCCAAACGACCCTTCTTCCTTCTCTCTTTCAAAACTTCTGATCAGTGTTGCGACCTGACACTCTCCCAACTGTCCCTAGCTCCCTCATGGGTGTTTCTCCCTCATGGGTGCTGCTTGCAGTCGTGATCCTGAATTAGCAGATGCCTCTCTGAGGAGCCAGAGTAACATAAGGGAGTGTATGCCTAGTCTACCCATCCACCCAGCAAGAGCCCATGGTAGCCCTGCAAGAATGAGACCCAGAGTGACAAAATATTTATGGAGAAACAGAATCCATGCTTCCTGTGTCAAATTCAGGATTTTTAAATATTGTTTCAAATTTTTCTTAAAATCATATGCAAGCTAAACGATATATCCACCATCTAGATTCACCCATGGGCAGCCAGTTTGCAGCCTCTACTCCATAGAGCAATTATCAATATAAATTTTGTAACCACTTCTACTAGGATTTTCCTTATTCTTTTTTCAGCTGTTCTCCTAGGCAGGAGTTCTCACAGAACCTCAAGCTGAGGATGGGAGAGGACACCACTCAGTATTTAGAGAACACCTGAGACATAGCTACGGCCAGGAGATGTCTGTAGCAAGTTCTCTTGGGAGAGACACTTGGAGAGTCAAGTTGCCCTTAAAGCAACAGGAACAGAGTGAACAGACAGCCTTACCTCTACCAGGGACTGCATCTGACCTAGCATTTAAATGTGCTTTTAGTTGGCCTTTGAAATTTGAGAAGGCCGTATACTAAACTTGCCATAAAGTCTCCTCTTAACCTGGAAAGCAAGCCTTTAATGGCAGCCTAATATCCTTGGGACAGCTGCTGTAAGCCTTTTCAGTAAATCACTGCTGCTTATGGGTTTAAATTCTATTATGGCCCAGTTAGTCTTAATCAGTATGAGAAAGCCTGATTTATTTGGTTTTCAAATTCAAAGTTTCTTTCTTGTTAAAAGATAAAATCATTATTTTGTTTGCTTTCCGTACAAGGTCAGTAATTGGAACTCCACAAATACACATTCATTTTAGTTGTAGAGACAGTTACAGAACATAATGAAAATGGATTCCCTTAGACCATATTTGTGGTGAGATCACAATGACAGACTTGAATGAATGAAATTCCCTTTCACTCTCCAAGCTCAGAAACATTCTCTGGTTTCTGCTGTGTATCCTTCGAGAACATTCAGCCTTAGGGAATATGAACACAGGCCATGTCATTTTAATCAGTAACAAAGAAGTCTCACATTGTCTGGTTCTTTCCTGTTTTACTCCACAACACTGTTGAGCTTCATTTGGATTTGCATCTCTAAATTTTAGAGTGCCATGCCAAGATTGCTGGAACATTTTGGCTGGTAAGAATTGGCAGAACCCTGAAAGGGTTTCCTCTTGTTTCTAGCGACTTTGACATATGCCATTTTCTCAAGGAAATCCAGACACAGCTGCTTAAATTTTGTCCTGCATAATCTGCCTGTCAGTAAGTAGTAAGCTTTGAGTCCTAAAGTTCAGCATTACACTACCATTTTCTCAGCTAAAATTCTAGATGTAGACTCATATATACAGATAAATGTAAATCATTCTATCCATGGATTAATGGAGAGAGGCTTAACTCACTGCCCAGGGGCCTGGAGTGTGGTTGCAATCCTGCCTTTACCATGTGATTCCAGAAAGTAAGAAATTACCTCTGGGCCTATTTCTTCATCTATATAATAAGAGGGTAGCTGCAAATAATATCTAAAACCAGGGGCAAATCTAGGTTGTATGAGGTCTGAAGTATACATTGTAGAGGCCCTTTAATAGAAAAATGAATCCAAAATTATGGGCACATATTAGATATTTTTAGAAAAATATTTATAATGAGAAAATAATCACAACAAATCACTAACTTTAAAAGGCTGACAAATACCGCAGACATGAACATAGAGAATAAGTGAAATAATACTTTAAGTAATTAACTGCCTGGTGCACCTTTATAATACTTATTCTCCTGTGTATTCTGGCCACATACTCTTGATTGCTGCTTCACTTGGCAACAATTTTGTAATACTGTCACTAGAGAAAGGGGACAAACAATTCAGGCTTTCCTTTAGTGCAGTTGATCAAAATTTGTTTGTATTATTTATAGTTTAGAAAAGTTTATTTTAGTTTCATAACCTATTATTAACAATCTTAGGTGAACATTTAATATGCTGTCAAATTTGGGGAAACCTCTACTCTTTGTATACAAGCTATAAGATTCAGCAGAATTCTCCATAGATCAGCTCCTGGCTCCATATATTTGCAACTTTGCTTCTTTTCCACTAAAATTTGCAAAAATCTCATATTTCCACAGCCAAATGCCATAGACATATTCATGATGTAGCAAGATTTCTGGCACCTTGGTGACATAACCCTGGTTGAGTCCGAAAAATAGTTGGTAGGAATATTCCTGAAAGTCATACTTATAATGAGATGGCTAGCAATAATTTAACAATATGTGGGAGAAACTGCAAACCACATAAACATATCCCATTAAACCCACACTAGAGTTAAAGATATCTTACATTTTCAAATTTTATAAGAACATATAACCATGTGAACATATTGCAAGGGATCCTCCCAGGACCCTTCTAAGTAAGGAGCCCTAAAGCTTAAGCTCCAGTGCCTTCATGGTAAATCCATTTCTACCTAAAATGTTCCTAACTCCAAAAATGGTTCTGAAAAATTAAACTAACTGAAATTTAATTCAGTATATTTGATTTATCAAAAGAAAAAGAGAAGGCAGAAAAAGAAGTGAAGAAAGGGGAAGAGCAAAAGCATAGACATATGGTTTAAATTACGTTGAGGTTATTCATTGATTTCAGTAACTTCTATCCCATTTCCACTTATCACAAACAAACAAAATTGGTGGGAAAGCCCAGTTGTCTATTAAACTAGGTAAAAGTAAAAGTTGTATTTTACTACTTAAGACTGAGTTGATTCTGTTCTAAATTTAAAGTGGGTATAGTGGTAATTTAATATTATTCACTAAAGTTACAATCTTCCATTCCTGTATAAGATTGGGTTTAAAAATACGTATTAGTCTGGCAAAGAAAATGTTAGGGAGTTTTGTTGTTGTTTGTTTTGGAATTTTTTTGTCATTATTAAAATTAATACAACAAAATTGTAGTAATCCCTAAACTGATCCTAGATCACATTACAGTCATAAGCTGAATTAAGTTTTTAAGGAAAATGTATTAATTAACAAGGAAGCTCTACATTCTTTATGTATCTATTCATTCAACAAACTTTTATTAATACTTCTTATGGGGCTGGTACTGTGCTAAGCAGAAGCATGTACACAATTTATGACTCTGACAGTCTTTCTCCAGTTCTCTGGGTATGTTGATTCTATTTTTGCCTGTCTGCAAGTTCTGAGTTGGTTAGTGAAAACAAAAATAACTAAAACAATGATGCTTCCCCCTGCCATGTGATTTTTCCTCCAGAGAATCATAATGGATACCAAGTGGCGCAACCTGGAGTCAAAACACCTGGCTTCAAATGCCTTCTCTGCTTCCTACTACCTATGTGAATTAGGTTGGTGTTCTTCAAAATGTTTTACTTTACATTCTCCCAAAAATGCACATAATTTATGTTGATGTCTCAATTTTTTAAATCAAAAGTTTAAATAGGTACAATGTATGTGATTTTTGGTGCATTATAAATTTTAATATTTTAAAATAATATGGTTGTGTCACTCTTTTAAATGTGTCCAATAAATCTAAATACCATCGTGATACACATTTGTCATCACACATTTTTTAAATATATGAACAAGGTCTTCCTTATCAGTTAGGAATTTTATCTCACTTCTTTTTCTCCTTGTGTCTATTTCCCATTACACACACATACACACACACACACACACCCACATACACAGTATTCTAGCATGATATATTTTTACATTTAAAAAGTCATCTTATCATAATTTTCTACAATAAATATATTTATATAAGTTTAAAACAATAATTTTAGGCTTTAAGAATTAAGAATTTCTTCTAGGTTGTGTCATAATTATAATTATCATGAGTCCACAATTAAACAAAACAACAAATATATTACAATTTTGATACACATTAATTTTTGGAGGTTTGTTAATGAGATGATTTTATTTTTTGCAATTAGCTCATGTGCCCAAGGATAAGTATTATTTGTCACTAGAATGAGACCATTTTCAGTCTCATATCTATTCCTGGTTTACTTTTTTATAGATGTAAATTATGAGAAAACACAATAAGTGGAATGGGATGGAAGAAATTTTCTACAGCAGTACCATCCATTTCTTTGAATTTCATCCAAGTTAAATGCCAAAATTGATCTAGCAATTTATCATTTAAAACTATTTTTAATAGTCTCTCAACTGACAACTTAGTTGTTTCCTCCTTTAATTTTGTTGAGAGCCAAAAGCTAGAAAGGACCTGACCTGCAAAGTGATTTGTTATCCAGTCATGAAAGTTATCCACTTTCTCAGTTTCTGGGAAATATACCAAAAGGTTTTACCAAGTCTTATCAAATGACTCTTGGTCTTTCACACAACGTCATCCTGTTTAACCCAATATCTGCAAAAAGTTTTGAGAAACTCAAAATATTGCTATTTTCAGTACACTTTTGGCAATATTAATTTTTAATATGATATTTTTGTTTTATAATGTGGCTTAAATATATTTTCCTCAAAACCTTGGTGGTGTTACCATTGAACTCATTGAGCTTGTAGAAAATATCCACTAGTAACCTAACCAGCAAAGGCAGTCCTCATTGTCTAACCAATTTATTGATCCCAGACTTACTTTCTGCAAGAAAATGTCTCACATTAGTTATCAACTCAAATAAATTTTTTAACTTATATCACTATGACAATCAGCTAACTTCTAAATTATATTTCTATAATAAATAGACAAACTATGGCATACCATCAAGCTTTTTCTTTTCAATGGCTTTCTTTTTGCTTTATGTTTATGAAACTCTGTCATAAGAACAATGAATTTTTGACAATAACCAGATACATAGTAAACTAACAAAAGTTAGAAAGTTGGCCAAGAGAAAGTGGGGTATCCTTGAGCCATGATAATGTAAGGGAAAGACTGCTACAAATATTCTGGAGGAAATGTGGCACAACTTAGATTACACAGACATTTATCCTGTGACTCAGAACTTCGTCTCTTGGATCTACATCCTAAAGACACCGTCACCCCAGTGTTATGGGTGAGAGGGAGTTGAAGGCTACCAGATTATCTGTCCCTGGGAGAATAGATTAATATATAGTAAAGATGCAGTAACATCCAATTGATGGATCTTAAAATCACTGTGCTCATAAAAAAAGGTAAGAAGAATAGATATATTTCACAATATTATTTATGTAAATTAAAAATACTTGCACATTAGACAATACATATTTTCAAGAAAGCACACACAAGGTGATAGACATTAAACACATCAGAATTGTTGCATTGCAATTTATTGAATGCTGAGAAATTGATATTGTAAATACTTGAGATATGGTCATCATTCTGCCTTCAGCTACAGCTTCATCCGAAATGGGACCAGTGTCAACACTTAAGGGTATTCTATCATTCTTCCTTGAGTCTTTCCTCCCAGGCAGTATGATTGGGGAAGATGTTTCAGAGTAAAATAACCTATCCCACGGGACGGAAGAGTCAGCCCCTAAAGGAATGGATTTGGTCTTGGAAGAAACAAAGTGTTGAGTGGAGGAAATCTAGTCATTGATGAGTGAAAGTGATTAGACTCTAGGGGAAGGATTAATAATTGGGCCAGGGACTATCCCTCCCCCTCTGTCAACCTCTAATCCTGCTATCACATCTCCCTCTTATTTCCTTTCCTGTATTCCCACACATGATTACTTTGTGAGAGACATTTGAGGGAAATACAAGTGGCTAATCAATAAAAGAAAAGATATTAAACCTCAAGGGCATTTATGGAAATGGTAATTAAAACATGAACAACATACTCCTAAAAGAATTAAACAGGAGAGTACTTTTGAAAGATGAAGAAATAGATAAATAGATATAGATTTAATTCAAAATTTTAATTCAGTATACAGCTCTTCAGTTGTATCTCAAGATACAAATGATTCAGCACATAGATCTTTAAATATAAAACTAATGGTAGAACAACATCAAAAATACCAGTATTTAATTACGCTAAAATGGACTGTTATACTATAACAGTAGACTGAAAACACATTTAGAGCCAGTGTTGCAATAGTATAACTCCTAGTGACATAAAAATAAGATGTATAACTTCCAAATTATGGAAAGTAGAAACTGAGGGAAAAACAAATAAAAACTCATCATTTAAATATTTAATTCCTATATTAAAAGTAGAGGTACAAATGGACAAAATATTTGAACAGATAAATTACAAAGGAAGATATACAAATGGCCAATAAGCACTTGAAAAAATATTCAACATCATTAATCATCAGTGAAATAAAACTAAAGGAAAAATTAGATACTACTATGTACCCACCAGAATGGCCAAAATTAAAAAGACTGACGCTAATTCTGGCAAAGATGTGGA
Source organism: Lemur catta (assembly GCF_020740605.2). Taxonomy (NCBI): domain Eukaryota; kingdom Metazoa; phylum Chordata; class Mammalia; order Primates; family Lemuridae; genus Lemur; species Lemur catta. The sequence goes on from NC_059136.1 coordinate 41,055,372, forward strand.
CAATATGAACTCTCAAACATTGTTGGCAGGAGTATAAAATTGTACAGTAATTTTGGAAAAATAGCTAGCATTTTTTCTGAAGACTTAACATATACTTTTCCAACCAAAATCCTAAGATTTATTCATAATGGCCAAGAACTGGAAATAGCCCATGTGTTCATTAACAAAAAAATAGATATGTAAATTCTAGTACATTCAAGCAATGGAGTGCTACTTACTCCACAACAGTAAGAAACAAACTATTGATACATACAACAACATGGCTAAATCTCAGAAATGTCATGCTGAGTGAATGAAGCCTTAAGCAAGAGTAAATACTGTATGGTTCCATTTATATGAAGTTCTGATACAGCCAAATAAAAATCTATAATGAAAACAAATCTGAACAATGATTGTGTCTTGGATGAATGAAGGTTGAGATTAGCTGTGAAAAGGCATGAAAGAGCTTTCTGGAATGATGGTTATAAGTTGGTAGGGTTAGGAGGAAATGTTATATGTTATATGCTATATATTGATCTTAGTTCACTGGATAGTACACTTGAGATTTGTGCATTGCACTGTATTCAAATCTTATGTCAAAAAAGTAAAGAATAAAAAGACCAAATCTAACTTATTTTGTAATTTGCCTATTGAAGTGCTTAGTAGTGGTACATTGATGTCTCAAACTCACTTTAGAATATGTTTTTAAAAATGGTGGATTGAAGGATGTATAGAGGGATGGAGAGGTGAATAAATGCCTGAGAAAGCAAATACAGAAGTAGATTAAGATACTGGGTAGAGGAAAGTATCTAGAGGAAACATGGCAAAGTGTTAAATCTGAATGGTGACTTTAGAATTTGCAATAATTCTATGGTATTATGGCTGTTAACTTTCTAAATTGTATAAGACCAGAGTGGCAAAAGTATAAACATATCAATTTCTGGGCAGCATGTCTTTTATTCCCAATTTTTCACTCCCTCTTTCCTTCTCAGAGGATTATACAGCTCTAACCATTATCTTGAGACTTGCTCTGGCCAAAGCATTTGAGCAGACATGACATATGCCACCTCCAAAGAGAAACTTTAAGAGTGCTGTGGACTGGATTGTGTCCTCCCAAAATTCATATGTTGGAGTCCTAATCCCCAGTACCTCAGAATGTGACTGTATTTGGAGATAGAGTTTTTAAAAATGTGGTTAAATTAAACTGAGGCCATGAGGTTGAGCCCCACTTCAATCTGACTGGTGGCCTTCGGAAAAGAGGAAATTTGGACACACAAAGAGACACCAGGGATATGCCTGCACAAAGGGAAGACCGTGAGAACAGAGAGAAGGTGGCTTTCTGCAAGCCAAGGAGAAGGGCCTCAGGAGAAACCAATCTTCCTGACACCTTGATTTTGAACTACTAGCCTCTAGAACTGTGAGGACAAAAATAAGAAACTATATGTCCCACATTGGAGCTACCCCTTCAACCTGGGTCCCAGAACTGAAAGCTAGGTAGAGCCACATCAGTTAACTTGTAGTTGCAAACATGTAACATGAGAATCAATGCTTGTTGTCACAAGCCACATACACACACACATACATACACACACACAACAGAAGTGTGTGGAATATACTTTTTGGCAGAGTATGGTGGTGGCTAAATGTTGCAGATTTGACATTATGGTACAGGAACAATGATTTTGCAGACCTGTCAGCTGTCTGATTTTCCTCATGGTTATTGAATTGTACTTTAGCAACACAAATGAAAGCTTACTTTCAGCTACCTTCCATAGGGGAGCAATTTGGCTAGCTCCGTGGTACAAAGTGCTGCTAATGGTAAGTTGCCACGAACTTATCAAGGTTTTCTTCCACTCCATCATAACCAAAATAATATTAATAAGCTTGATTGAATAGATATATATATTTTTTTTTTAATTCAACTAAGCCTATCAGATATGGTCAGAAAAAATTAAATGTGAATTAGGCCACAAAAAGGTTTTAACAGATTCTAAAAGGCAGAAATCATGCCAGCTACATCTTCTGATCACAATATAATAAAATTAGAAATTTTCAACAAAAGAGAAATAAAAAAATCCACTCATAAATTTTAAGACAACCATCCAAATAATTCTGCATTAAAAAGAAAATATAATGTGAAATTAGATTACTTAGGCATATCAAAAATAGGATAACTTTAAATTAAAAGTGCTGTGATACATGAAATTAGCCTTTAATACTCTTGTTAAATCACAATAAATTTTTAAATAAAAAATTTAACTTATGGAGCCATAAAAAATATTTTTTTTACATGTAGGAGTAAAAAAACAACAGATACAAAAGAAAAATGCTACTCTTAAAAAGGAACATATTCTACTATGAACAAATATGTAAAAGTTTCCAGAAGGTATTTAGCCAAAATGTCTTCCCAGGCCAAAAAATGATGTCTTCATCATTTAGAGGTTTATAACTTATATTTCCAATTCATAAGCCAGGAACTGTTTGTGAGCTAGGTGAAGTTACTATTTGGTATTCTCTGTTTTCCTTGTAAACACCCACCACCATCTCTACCACCACCCTCCTCCAGGATCCTAGCTAATGCCACATCTTTATTAAGCCTTTCTCAGCTTAATAGTAGGGTTGAAAAAGCCCAGACAAACTCACCTCTTTATAAGGCACTGACTTTAGGTTTACAAAGGTTGACTCTCCCATTTTGGTCTTAAAATCTTTAAACTTGTATCAGTTGTCCATTGCTCTATAAGAAATTATCCAAAACTCAGTGACTTAAAATAATAATTTATTATTAATCACAATTCTGTTCATTGTGCAATTCTTCTGTTCATCACACCTGGCCCATTCACGCAGGTGAACTGCCTTCAGGAGAAGGGTCATTTGGGCTTGAAGTTCCAAGTTGGCGTCATTCACGTATAACACTCGATGCTTGCTGTTGGCTGGGGTGACTTGATTTTTCTTCACATGGCCTCTCACCATGCAGGAGACCAGAGTAGCTTCCTTACATGGCAGTCCCAGGACAGCATTCCAAGAGGACAAAGGTCAACACTGAAAAGCCTTTAGAAACCCAGGCACTGGTACTAGCAAATGTCACTTTAGCCACATTCTATTTAAAAGCAAGACATCCGGCAAGCCCACATAGAATGAGTTGGTTTATAGCTTTCATCTCTTAATGGAAAGAGCTGGAAAATAATGTGGCCATGTTTTCAATCTACCATAAACCCAACCGTCTTTGCAGCAGAAACCAGCTAGATGCTCACCAACCATACTTCTACTTCCTGAACATGGAACAGGACATTTCCCAGTCTCCTTATAGATAGCTTGAGTCTAAATGCTTGGATTCATGGCACCTCCAGGTACAGCATTAAACAACTTGGACAATATTCTATGCTCTGCCATCCCTTGCCCCAGCAGTAGCGACGGCACGTGCTGAGTATGCAGCACCACAAAATGGAAGAAACATGGGTCCTTGAGATTTTTTTTTTAAAGGAAAGTCTTCTGATATTCATTGCCCTTTAACATAAATGAGAAAGGAACTTGTATTGCATTAAACCACTGAGATTCAAGCACAATACAATCAAACATATCTCAACTGATACAGCCTTTGAGAATGCAAAGATTTAACTCAGATAATGGAATGTAGAACATAGCAAAAAGCTGGTGGTAGAAATATTTTTGTTGCTGTTTTTGTTGGGGATTGGGGAGAAAATTTTACCTCATTTTTATACTTATTTTAGCCATCTTCCTTCTACTTACTAGCATATCTTCCCTGATGATATCCATTAATCTCTCAGACTCTGTTAGTTCCAAAGAAAACACAGATGAAGAGACTTCCTACTGTAGCAGAGATTCACTTGCACAGTAGATACATTTTTTATAATTCACTTCACAATTAAACTGCTGCTATTTATAGAAAAGAAATTGTTGCTAGGAGCATATGCAAACATTAGGGGAGATGAGCTCATGACCAGCTTAAAAAGAGGCTGCCTTTGCTAACAGTGTCCAAAATTCATTTTCTTTCACGCTCACACTCTCATTATCTTTCATCTCACCCCTCAGATAAGTGCTTCTCTATTGGCACAATACTTGTAGAATTTCACCCCTGAAAGACCGTGCCAGCTTCTTAAGATGCTAGCTTTTCCTTTGGTTCATAACTGAGGCAACTCAGCCACATAATAAATGATCAAGTGGGTCACAGGGAAATTTTTATCCTTTTGCTGGAGTAAAAACTCCTCCTAGTGTTTTAAAGATGCAAACCTGTGCCTTTTCATGTTTGGTACAACACTGATGATGAGAAAAGCCTTCCCAGCCTCCAGGATTTATTTATTTTTCCATAATCCCTGTGTTTATGTGTTGTCAAATGACTAATGAGGCCAATCTGGAACTGGCAGATTTTGTCACAATTTAGACAGATGGTTTCAGTATATGTGCACACAGAAAGCAATGTTGGAAATGTGAAAATAAAGGTATGTTTTGTACCATTCTCAGTTTGTGTAAGAGAACAACATAAAATGACAAGGGAGGCATAAAAAGATTTCAGTGTTACTAAATCCTAGAATATGATCTTCTTATCCCACAAACCTCTGGAATAACAGCTAAGAATCATTACACTAACATGTAGATGGTTTCTTTAGCCCAAACACTTGGGCGAGTCTAAACACATGCTCTAGTCATTGCTTTAGAAAGCTTGTATAAGCAATATTAAGTGAACTGTTGCTGATAAAAACATGCCCTCACTCCAAACCTGAGCTCTTCCTAGAACTGAACCAAAACAAAACATTTCTGGTCAATTTTAAATATAAACAGGGCCAACTATTTTTAAGGTCTTTGCATAGGTAACACATTTCTGAACCTTCTACTGTAATGCAGTTATTGAACTATCAGTGTGGTTTCTCTCAGATTGGAACCACTTAAGTCCTGGTACATTTTCAATTTGTTGCATAGAACCTGGCACTATGAAAACACATTCATTCATTTTTCTCATTCACTCATATATTCCCAGCTAATAATACTCACTGAATGTGTACTTTGTGTAAAACAAAGTAATTACTGATGCAAAATTCAAACATGAACCCACCCATTGGCTCTGTTTTCAAGAAATTCACAGATTTTATAGGCAAATAAACAAATTATTGTGATACGGTATAATAAATGTATAACTCCTGAGAGAACAAATGCATTTTCTGCTGCTGATGGCTGTGGTGGCAACAATAAGGAAAAAGTATAATGGATGAGAGAAGAAGAAAGAACCCAAGTAAAATAGGTTACCCTGAGACATATTACCCAGAAATCTGTGCCACACACATACCATTAATGGTAATTTGCTAAGAACTTCAGCTGTTTGTGATGGTGGAGGAGACCACGGCTGTGTGTGGATCTTGGATGTGAGCATAAGAAGTAGAACATCAACATGTGTTCTGAGGCCTTTTGATGCAGGTAAGACTGGACAGAAAAGGGGAATGAGCTGTGAGCCACAAGTTGCCTAGCCAGGCATGCTGCAGTGAAACTTCAAGGAGTCTCAGAATTCTAAATTCTAATTTGGAAGTCAAGGTCATTATAAAAGTATTTGTGGCGTTTATTTTATTTGTCAACTTGACCGGTCTAAGGAAACTCCCAGATAGCTGGTAGAACATTGTTTCTGCATATAGCTAAAACTGGGGCATTTTAAATAATAAAGAAGAGGGACTTGATATTGATGGATAATTAGCAGTCTCTACTATAATTACCCATAAAGTCAGAATAGGATGGGGCAAGAGAGAAGGAGGGAATAAAGAACTCACAGAAACAGTGTAAAAGATTAGGTAGGAATCTTATTCTGAGCTGATTTAAAGTCTGATACCCTGAAGATGTTAGTTTCTTAGGAAGAGCTCACTCTAAGCCGAACTCTCCTTTATGTCTTCTAAGAGGATACTTTTCCGTATTACATAAAAGCCCATCTGCCATTTGAAGGTTTCAGTTAGTCTCATTCTTTATTATTTTGTGCTGCACATTCACCCCAGATAAGGGGGCTTTGGGGGCATGTGTAGCATTAGCTCAGAAAAACTCAGAGAAGAGGGTAAAACTAACATAATTTGGAAACATTTTACAAAGAAGAACTTGTAAATGCAAAAGTAATAAAGAGGACAGAGGAAGGGAGCCAGGCTTCTAGGAGGACTGATCAGAGGAAGTGTCTTTCTCTGCTACTCAGACTTTGCAGGTCCACACTTTAGAGAGAATGACTTGGAGCCACATAAATTAGAAGGACTGGTGTTCACCATAAAATCCCAGGTTGAACTTGAACTAGTTACTTAATGGCTCTGTTCCTCAGTTTCCTCATCTATAAAATGTGGATAACTCTTAACTTAGTAGGCTATTTTGAAGATTTCAATGAGAGGATGTACGGAAAATGCTAAGCCATGGTGCCTTGCACATAGTGAATATGTACTAAATGTTATCTAACAAACATGTACCTTGGTGTGCTTATTCAAATCATCATAAGCAAAAGATGGAAAATAGATGTTATAATAATACTCTCTACTGCCTCTAACAGTGTTCCTGGAACACAGGAGTCATTCATTAAATAAATGAGTGAATGAGTAAATGAAAACATTTTAAGATCCATTAGCAACCAACCTACACAAGCTTTCACTGGACTCTCAAGTTTCTTAGCAGTTCTTAAATAGTGGCTCAAAAATGAAGAATTTATGTTAGAAATGTGAGCCAAAACATATAATTCCATTTGAACAAAGAAAGTCAAAACAGCTTATTAATTTACAGTGAAGCCATAACATCAGTCTGGTAAAGCCAAACATACAGCAGCACAGAAATTTTCTAGACCATAAAACAACCTTTAACTTCCTCTGGGAACATGGAGCCATCTACAGGCCAAATCAATTTACCATCAAATAAATTCATTCCCTGAATTAGTCATCATAGAACAGGAAGGCTTTTGCTTTGATTTCTTAATAGTCTTATTTCTATTTATTGTCAATCTTATTCTTCTTCCTCCAAATATATGGCCCTAGTTCAAAAGCATATCTAGAATATGCACGGTTTTTGCTGCCTCTGCCACCAGCTTGTGCCACTGTCATTTCTCTCCTGGATCAATGTGGTTGTCTCCTCCTGCCTTTGACCCATTACAGTCTGTGCCCAACAAAGGAGTCAGAGGAATTCTTTCAAATATGAATCACCAAAATATCTGCCCATTACATTAGAAAATTAATGAATCATATACAGTTCTAACTATTGATGACAAAGTCATACAAATGCATGTGTCTGTCTTTATTAAGAAAACAGAAAATCTCATGAAAAAAATCATTATATCTACTTTAATAAAGACAAAAGCAGAATGATGAGTAATAACTAACTCCCTTAAGAAATGAGATAACGTTTAAGCTGAATATTAAAAGGCAAGTAAACTGGCATCTTATCTTTGGTCTTTTTTAGTCATATAAGAGCAATATTTAAAAAAAAAAAAACAATGACAGTCACTTATTGAGGACTGGCTGCCTAGCAAGCACAATGCTAAGTGCTTAAAGGCATGACCTCACTTAATCATTACAACCACCCAAATTGGTCAACATTTTATCCCATTGCAAAGAGGCAGAAACTGAGACTTACAGATGTTAGGTAATTTGCTTAGGGATATACATCTAGTCAGCAGTGAATAAACAGAGCTGAACCCAGCCTGTTTATTATGGAAGCCTAACATTGCAAGGACTACGCAATACTCCCTCTATGAAAGGTAGAGACAGAAGTCCTGCTGATAAAGCTACTACAACAGTAAGAGGACTCTCAGTATTCTTTTCCAAAGGCCTTTCACTGGCCCGGGTCCTGAAGCTTTAAAATGGCTATGATTATTTAAGTGAGTGATCTGCCAATCCCTGCCTCAGTATAGATTTTTGACATTGCAAACACACACACACACACACACACACACTCTCATGTTCACACACACAGAGATACAGATGCTTCATGAGGCTATGAAGTTAAGAGGCTACAACCAGAACATGGGTCCCATATGGGCAGGCACCATGTCTTGTTGCCATTGTGTCTCCATTGCACCATTCCTCGCATATAGTGGATGCTGAATAAATGAACAGATGATCCGAAACTTTGACTGAATTTTAAATATCCAGTTGAAAATTAAAAGGTAAAAAATGTCATTGGAGGACAGATTGTGCAACAGATTGTACATGATGCCAAACAGTTGACTGCTTTTATTCTAAAGGATCTGAATCTTAAACAGGCAATTGAGCAAAGATTTGAAACTGGCTAAATCAAGTTGTAGTTTGCGTCTGTCTTGTTTATTTTAAATCTGATTTTATAACTGCACCTCTCACCAATTCCAGTCAGGGACAAGGCATAATAAATACACTCATTGCTGATAATGATTCAGGCAGAGATTTTTCACACACAGAGCCAGTGGGTATCCACACCAGGGAGCATAGCACAGTGACATCAGCAGGCATCAAATTCCTAAAGGAGAACAAATGCCAGAAATAGGGAATCGCAGTGTTCATGAAGACCAGTGCATTGGGCCCACATATTCATCAGGGCTCCTTCAGTTTCAAGTAATAGAAATCTTTCTCAAAATGGCTGAAATAATTATTGGCTCCTATAATTGGGGTGTTCAGTGCAGATGTACGGCTTTAGGAGTCACTAGACCCAGGGTCTCAAAAAATGTCATTAAAACATTACCTGTCTCTCCAGTTCTTGCTTTAGCATTCTGTACATTTAGATGTATTCTCAGATAGGTTCTCATTTGAAGCAAGCAAAAAATGGTTTCCAGCAGCTTCTAACTTATATGCTACCCACTTAGCCAGACTGGTGGAGAAAGGGGCCTCTTTTCTAATAATTCTGGTTAATAAATCCTTGCATTCCCTCTGATTGGCCCTGCTTACCTAACTTGCCCATCACTGAGCCAATCACTGCAGCTGATCAAAATCATGCAACTCTTTGCTTGGTCAGAACTGGGATGTGTACTTACAGCTGAAATCCAAAGATGGGATTATCTCTGCCCAAATCATATAGACCAAGAATGGAAGAGAACTGATACTCTAAATAAAATTTGAGGTTTCTTATACTAGAACAAGGGGTACTGGGTAAAGACAAGCAACAATAGAAAAGAAGATTGGAACAACAAAATTTTCTTGGAAAAACATGTTGAATGTAAGCTGACTAGGAATGACCCTTGACTGAATTGGTTTGATTGTGGGAAATGGGGGTGAAGAAGGTGGACATTAAATGTGTTAAACCACAAAGCAGGCACTAGGTGTTGCATTACAGAGGAAGTTTTATCAAGGTGTAACTGGACAGTTCACTGGTTGGACTGAGAAAGGGCATCAATCACCCACTCATTCATTGTAGGTGGCTGAATGAATGCTTACATACATGAAAGAATAAACAAATGCAGAACAATTCTTTAAGGTATACATTATTTATCCCATTTTACAGTTAAGGAAATGAGGTACAGAGGCTGAATAGCAAAGTTCTCATAATAGGAGAGGGGCAAGGTGGTCGAATAGAACCCTCCAGCAATAGTCGCCCCACAGGAACACCAAATGGAACAACTATCTATGCAAGAAAGCACCTTCATAAGAACCAAAAATCAGGTGAGCAGTCACAGTACCTGCTTTTAACATTATGACAAAGTACGAGGCACTGAAAAGGGCAGGAAGGACAGTCTTGCATTGCCTTCACCTCCTTTTCCCCATCCACCAGCAGTACCTGCCATGCCCAGTGCAGAGAGAATCTGTGTGCTTGGGGGAGGGAGAGTGAAGTGACTAGGGGACTTTGCATTGGAACTCAGGGCTACCTTGTTGCAGAAATCACAACACAGGGCAGAATTCTGCCAGTACCCATGGAGGGGGCATTTAGACCACTGACGGCCCCAGCAGTACAAACCTGAATTCTGGCTAGCTCCACCACCAGCTGATGAAAGTGACCTGGGGCCTTGGGCAAGTCCTGTGGCTGCTCTAGGCTGGAGCCAGTGGACCTGGGGTGCACTGACCCAGTGACACACCAGCTGTGGCAGCCAAGGGCATACCTGCATCATCCCTCCCCCAACTCCAGGCAGTGCAGCTTAGGAGATTCTTTCTGCTTAAGGAAAGGAAAGGGAAGAGCCCAGACAACTTTGTCTTGCAACTTGGGTACCAGCTTAGCCACAGTAAAATAAAGCACCAAGCAGATTCCTGAAGCCCCTGATTCTAGGCCTTAGCTTCTAGAGGGCATTTCTAGATCCATCATGGGGTTCCAGAAGGGAACCTACTGCCCTGAAGGGGAGGATTAAATCCTGGCAGGATTCATCATCTGCTGGCTAAAGAGCCCTTGGGCCTTGAATAAACACAGGCCCTGGGCAAGACTGTGCTGGCTTCAGATATTCCCTGAGTACCAGCTGTGTTGGCCATGGTAGAATGCTCATGTCACCTCTCCTCCAACTTCAGGCAGCCCAGCATGGAAAGTGAGACTTCTTTTGTGTGGGGGAACTGAAGGAAGAGAACAAGAGACTTTGCCAGGTCATCCAGGAAATTCTCCTTTAATTTACCCAAATCCACCAAGGAGGTACCACCAGAAGTCTACAAGAGTCACCCCATTGCTGGGCTCGGGGCACCATCTAGTGCTGATATGGCTACAGTAACCAAAGACTTAGCACTCAATTCCCTCTGAATACCTGGGAAGCCCTCTCAAGAAGAAAAGGTACAAACAGAAATGAAAAGCAAGAGACCAAGAGTTCCTAAAACAGTCATAATAATAGGAAATGTGTAAGATTATTTACTAAGTAGTAAACAATGGGTTAAGGATAAGTGTATTATTTCATCTAATCCTCACAATAAACGTTTGAAATAAGTACCATCATTATCCTCATGTTAGAGGTAGGAAAACTGGGGCCCAGAAATGTTAAGTATTTTATCCAGTCCACACAGTGGACAAGTGGCTATAGACAGGACTTAAATTCAAATATGTCAACATACCATGTCAACTCCATGGACTACAGAATTAAGCACTAGCCTTCCCTGACCTCAATGAGACTAAGGATGTGGGGGATATAGTCTCTGCTCCCTCTCTGCCCAGGGAAAAACTTCACAGTAAGGAAATAGGTAGAAAATCATGTAGACATTTCATTTTCAGAGCTCCACTCTGCTGGGGAGCACTAAGCACTTAGCACTTAGGTGTGTCCTGTATCTGGAAAGCATTTTTCCATTATGGAAAGAAAAGAAAACATACAACTTTTGGAGTCTGAGAGATCTCACAGCTCTCCCTCTTGTATGCCCTTTGACAAGTCTGTTTCCACATCTATAAAATGAAGATGATGCATCTTTTTCATAAAGTTATTGAGTAAGTAAAAATGGAAAATGCCTGTTGTCTTAAACCACTGTAATTTGAGGAGTTTTGTTTTTTTGTTTTTTAGCCACAGTGAAGCATAACCAATGTTGTCTGATACACTTTCCTTTCAGATGTCTCTTCTAATCCTCACAATAGTCCTATTATGTATTTCAGAAGGTGATTAATTTGAAGATCACACAGTTTTTGAGTTAAGGTCTCTCATATCATTCTCCACTGGGAAAAAAAAAAAAAAACTGCCCTAAATTCCAGTTCTCATTCCTTCTATGTGACCTGGTGGCCTGGACAATTTGGAGGAACACTCAAGTATCTTTGTCTCATTTTAAATTTAGAACCCATACTAAGATGCCAAATTTCTGCTTCCTTCCTTCTGGATCTCATCTTGACTCTTCTCAGCAATTCAGTCAAATACTTATAGCTACCACTTGAGCATCGCATAAAGTGACCCATAAAGTCACCGTTTCATGATAGATTCTGAGGTTAGCCCACTGCCTCAAAACCTGCCTACTGCTGGTAGCTCCTGCCCTCTGGATCTTTTAACCTTTTAATTGTAGGTAGCATCTTCCCACCTAGTCTCTCTACTTCCACCTCTCTCTCCTTGTTTGAAGACCTCTCATCTACACTACCTATAGAATAAATTCCAAACTTTTTAAAGGGCTGAGAGGACCCAGTACTCTCTAGACCTGCCTTACCAAGTGCATCTAGCACACATCTCTCATCACATCCTGTACTGCTGCCATCTTGACGTTATCTCCATTCTGTTCATGACCCTTTATGCAAGCTGCTTTCCTGTCCTCCTTCCAAAACTACCCATCTGGCAATCTCCTACACATCCTTCAAATTGCTGTTAGATGCAACTTTCTCTAAGAAAGCTTTTTTCCCACTCACCAAAACCCAATTTGTTAATTTCTACTCAGTTCCCACAGCACTTAATATATTGAATTGTGATATCTACTTCCTGCCATTCCTCAGAGTAAAAGTTGTGTCATCTGTACCTCCGTATCCTCAATGCTCAGCACTATACCTGGCATATACAGATGTCATAGGAATTAGAAAAGATAACAGAAAAGAAAGTAGATACAAAATGAATGAAGGAATGAATGATTTCACAAATCCAAGCCAACGTATTCAACTTGAAGACATAAATTACAACATACAAATATAAAAGCTACAAAGGGGACTTCGAATCTGATTTAGAGAAAGAACATGGAATTGAGAGTCCATATATCTTGGATATTATTCCATCTATACTGCTCATTGGCCATGTGGCTATAAAGGTGTAATCTTATCCCTCAGGACTCTTAGACTCAATGATCTGTGACACACCGTCTTATGCTAAGACAAGTAGAGTAAGGCTAGAAAGAAAACAAGCTCACCAGCACCTCAGTCTTCCTCTGTGCTTGTGTTAATTTAGATGCTAATAAAGTCTATCTTATGCATCTCCCCTTCTTAATAGAGTCCAGGGGAAAATAGCCCCAATATTTCTAAGCAACAGTTTTAAAGACATAAGGAAAAAGAATATTGGCTCAGAAGCAAAATACAAAGGACACGCTCTGGGTGTGGGACAAACCACATGAAGTAAGAGGAAATGCTTTTTTTATGAGAAGATTCAAGCCAACCAAAAAAAAGAAACTATCCTTATTTTATCCAGACAAATTAAAAGTCCATTCCAATGAGAAGCAATTTCATTTACGGCAAGTCAAATAGTGCAAAGATCTTGCTGATTTGCAGCTAGAAGCTTTAAACTTAAAATAAACAGGAACATCTTAACTTTGCACGTGTGGTCTTGCTATTGCTACTCACCAAGTTTTGTAAGTTAGTTGTCCTTCCTGCCCTGCACTGGATGGTTTTTTGTTGTTTTATTGTTTTGGTTTCAGAATCAGGGATTCATTCAGTTTGATTTTGGAATGGGGGAGGAGTGGTATTGTGCAGAAGAAGGATCTTATCTGTACTGTCAGTTCTGGGGATAGCCAGGAACAAGGCATGTCAAGTTTCATGGAAACTCAGGAACAATCACCACTGTGGCTTCATCAAGACCAAAACGTAATCTGGGAACACAAATTTTGCTTGGCAACATCACTGGTAAAGAGATGTTTGTATCTTCAGCAGCCCAAGTTTGTTAACTCATACTCTGCTATCCACTGATAGCATGACTCGGTTATACCCCTTGCCCTTTTCCTGTGTGACTTTCAACTTCTGCATACTAGTATGTTGTCCCCTTATATCTCTAGATCAGATGTTTTTAAGAAAGACTATGAGAACTCTCCACTGTTAACATCTTCTCTGACTGTTAGAGCATTTCACAACGCTCACACTTAAGGCTCCACCTTGGTTCTGCTAGCTTTGACTAGAGTAGAATGGTCAAATGAATCAACATTGATATTTACAAAAGCTACCCCTTGGAAGAGTGTTTTGAGTGAGGCAGGCACTCGGAGATTTGGCCTGTTGGGGACATAATCACAAAACTTGTTGGAATAGTAGGGGTAGCTTTCCTTATTTTAAATCTGAAGAAGCTTCCAGAAACTCCAGATACCTCTGAACATATCCTTAGAGCTCAGCAGTCACGTGAATGACCCACTCACTTATGCCAAGGTAAATCCTCTTTCTATGAGTTTTCTCCATCAGTCAGCTGTATTGATTAAATTTCTCTTATCAGTTGGCTGAGTTACATGGTAACAAGGGACCCCATAATCTTAGTGGCTTAGAAAAGGTTACTTCTCTCTCATGTGTATCCATTGTAGGCTGTTTTTGGTTCTCTTTGCCATCTCTACCTCGGGCCCCAAGCTGGCTAAACAGTCTCTCTCTGTAGGGTGACCATACACCCCAGTTTATTCAACACAGTCCTAGTGTAGGCCTTTTGTCACAGAATGATTATTAATAGCATATCTTTTCATTCTCAGTAGTGTACCCTCTCACTTTCAAAAGTAACCTGGTTTGAACAATAAATTATATGTCATCATTCCTATCTGGGTCGTTGATGATTTCATAGCAAAGAAAAAAGATGTGGCAGAAACACAGGCTGGCTCTTAAAAGAAATGACTCAAGTCACTTCCACCCACAATTCATTGGCCAAAGCAAGTTGCATATCCCCTCCTGAGTTCACTGGAGAGAGAAAGTATAATTTCCCCAAGGAAGGGAAGTAAGTATTTTGAACAAAATACAATCTACTTCAGTGAACGATGGCAAACTTAAAGAGAAAATAAAGTGATATTAATGGTTTGCCCAAAATATGTGTGTGAAATAGGTGAAAGAGAAGAGTTAGAGTCTGTAATTTGGGGCTTATACAACGTTCTTAATTTTCTAGTTTCCTTGACTGCTCTTATTTTATAAAATGAGATGCAAAAAAACTGAATCTTGGAGAAGGGAAATGACTTGTCCAAGGTCTTGAAAGTCTGTGGACAGGTGTGTGACCTGCTAATATGGGAGTTTGGGAGTCTGATGAAAGGAAAAGAAGTGAAGTGATAATGTAATCATATCTGTCTAAATACAAAGCAATCCTAAGCCACTTAATTTTCATAGCATTAAGATAGTTGTTAAAAAATGCTGTGGTACAACACATAGTAAATGAGAGAGCACCCAATAACATGAGAAACATTAATTCAATTTATGAGGTATTGCCCTTTTATGAGGAGTAATTTTGGAGAAAGTTCTCATCTTATATTTTATATTCAGTGATTCACGGCATGTGAGCCTCACCACCTCCTTGTAACCTGACTACCTCCTTGGGCTCCAGGCTCAGCTGCATGGAGATCGGTGGTTCTCAACCCTGACTGCAACCCTGATGCCTGGTTGCCACCCCCAAAGTTCCAATTCAGTTGTTGGGATAAGAGGTGATGGGAATCAGTATTGTGTAAAAACCTCCCAGGTTATTCTGATTTATATCCAGGATTGAGAACCACTAATGCAGGATTTTTAATACTGTTCCATGGACCATAGTAATAGAACTGATTTTTGGTCTAGCCACTCTAATAAGGAGATTTGCGTAGCATTTGTTATGAACTAAATGTTTGTGCCCCCCCAAAATTCATATGTTGAATCCCTAACCCCCAATGTGATGATATTTAAAGATGGGACCTTTAAGAGGTAATCAGGGTTACACAAGGTCATGGGTATGGGACCTTCATGATAAGAGTAGTACCCTTATAAGAAGAGATACCAGAAAGCTAGAGTTCTCTCTCCCTCTCTCTTACCCTCTGTCCCCCATCTACCCCCCTCCCTCTATTCCCTTCTCTTTCCCTCTCTCACCCTCCCCTTCCCCATCCCTCCATGCACACACACAAAGAAGAGGTTGCATGACATGTGAGCACACAGCAAGATGGCAGCCACCTATAAGCCAAGAGAAGAGGCCTTAGAATGAAACCCACCTTTCTGGCACCTTGATCTTAGACTTCCCAGCCTCCAGAACTGTGAGGAATTAATTTCTATTGTCTAAGCCATATAGTTTATGGTATTTTTTTTTTCAAGACAGAGTCTCACTCTGTTGCCTGGGCTAGAGTGCCATGGCATTAGCCTAGCTCACAGAAACCTCAAACTCCTGGGCTCAAGGGATCCTCCTGCCTCAGCCTCCCAAGTAGCTGGGATGACAGGACTACACTAGGCCCAGCTAACTTTTTTCTATATATATTTTTTAGTGTCCAGATAATTTCTTTCTATTTTTTTAGTAGAGACAGGGTCTCGCTCTTGCTCAGGCTGGTCTCGAACTCCTGAGCTCAAACGATCCACCCGCGTCTGCCTCCCAGAGTGCTAGGATTACAGATTACAGGCGTGAGCCACCGCGCCCGGCCTGTTTATGGTATTTTGTTACAGCAGGCAGAGCAGACTAATACATCCTTTTTCTTCAAAATTTCCTGAGTCCTATTTAGCACTGCTAGCACTCCCAAACACACACACATACATGCACACACACACACATCTGGACATCTGGTTCATTTGTTTCATTTGTTTGCTCATGACGCATTTTTAAATGCAAGGTAACATAATTTATAATTTATCATATAAACCAGGCACTTTTAAAATTAAGAGGGAAAGTTATTTCTTCCCTGTAGAGGAAAGTCTTTGGTATTTTTAGTTTGAAGATTCAATGTCTCTCTAATAAATACAAGATTAGAGGTCAAAGGATTTTTGGTCTAGTGCTACTTAACTAGCCATTGGACATTGGCTGGGTCACTTCATCTCTCTCGATGTCACTTTCCCCATTGTAAATAAGAGAATCAAATAAATGCTTTCATAAGGTCCTCCGTTCCAGTTCAGGGGGGTCACACAATTACCCATAAGGCCTTAGTTTTAACCCATGTTTTAAGATGAGTTCAACTTTCCCAAAATGCCAAGATCTCCTCTTCTCTCTGACCCCAGATTGAGTACATTGGTCCAGGGCAGATAAGGCCAGTGTATTGGTATGTTTAAAAGCTCTCCAGGGGATTCTAATGAGCAGCCAAGATTGATAACTCTGAGTTATTTTAAAAGTTTTTGCCAAAGAGGATACAAACTCAGGTGAAGTCATTTGTTCAAAATCACATAGCTTTAAGTGGCAAAGCCTGGACACAAACCCCAGTTGTCTAGCTGCAAAACTCCTTCCACTGCATGTGGTACAAGAGTTCTTGGCACATTATCAGCTGCCTGGTGTCATTTCAAGAGCTTTTGCTGCTCATATTTGAAAGTTTGCCTGGCTAATTAATCAGCCACATTCACCTATCAGCTGCTACAAGTGTCAGGGACTGAAACTTTGGTCATTGTGGAGCAAAGAAAGAAACCATTCTTCCATCTATATCCAGTGGAATATACTGGACCTCCATATCTAGGTGGGTGTTAAAGTGAGAATAAAATACACAGAGATTAGTTGTGAATTATAAATAGGAATGTTTATAGATTGCTCGCATTTCCACGTAGAACTATTTTCTGGTACACTATGTTGGCATTTTGATTAATGTTATATTCTTGGCTTATTCTTCAGTTTCAGCAACACACAGATTTCTGTCTACATGTACTATTAACTGTCATCGGAGCTTCCCACTCAATGCAGCTGATAATTACACATTCTGGAAGCCGAGTGTCATAACCAATTAACTTGACAGGCTCCACAGACTTGAGTAGAAATAGAGGCTGTACAAATCGGTTTTGTAGTATCTCAGTATAGAGAACTAATTAAGTACAAGGACTACAATAAAATAACACTGGCTTAAACACAGATACGGGAAGTGATCAGAAAGATTTTGAGCTTTGGAGTCAAAGGGACCAAAGTTCAAATTCCAGTTCTGCCACTTTTGAATGGTCTTGCACAAGTTACTTAGCCCTACTTTTATTTTGAACTGCATGCCTACAAAAAAAGTGCACATAAAATATGTGTGCTTATTAAATAAAATAATAAAATAAACATCTTTATGTTCATCAGATCAGCGTCAGAAATGGAACTCACCAGTAGTACTCCTGAAGTTCTCAGAACTTTATTCTTTCTCATACCCACTTTCTCCCCAGTGATAACTCAGAGCCTCAATTATCCCCTTCTTCTTCTCTGTAGTTTCCCTGACCTATATATTATATGTATCCCTAAATATATTTTTATTGTGTTTACCTATTCTGAACTTCAGAATCATGTTACATGTGTGTCTTCTGTGCCTTACTCCAGTTTTTCCTCACTATGTCTAACATCAGTCCACATTGATGTATGTAGCTGGAGACCATTGATTTTCACTACCACATGGTATGCCACTGGTTGAATATAAAACAACATACATATGCAACCATTCTACTAGCTGTGCCCATTTGAGATACTTGGTGTTGTGAACATTAAGAGAAGTATTTTTGTAAAATTTGTCTCCATATAAAACTGTCATTTTTGAGCTAAAGATTTTGAGCTAAAGCGGGGATCAGCAAACTTTCTCTTCCTGAACTTCATACTTGATCTCACTTGGGGGTGATCCTCCTTAGGAACAACCCTTTTCCCTCTTTCTGGGACAAATTGGTCTAGAAACAACCAAAGATGATTCCTTAAAAAACCAAATGTGTGGGCTTCTCTGGCCTCTGTGGCTGCTACAAGAATGCCAAGAATCTCCCTCCGTGTGAGCTTGTACCAGAGAATTGTCACCTCCCATCTTTGCAACAGATTCCAACTCGATGCCGCAGAGCTTCGCTGGGCAGTCCAGGAGGTAGCTTCATCTTGCAGCCTGTTATTTCCTTCTGGTAGAAACATGCTGCTTCCCAATAAAGATTAAGTGTGGTTTGGGAAAAATCCTAGTTCCATAGAACTTAGTTCCATAGAGACAAGGCCCTGGGAAATCTTATGTCCCTGTATACCCCGACTTCTCAGACAGGTTTTAAGCCTGGCTCCTACTCTAAAATGTTCTATAACTAAGCAAGACATTTGGCTACTCGTTTCTATTTTATTTTCAACAATCAATTTAAATAGGCAGCAACTAGGTGAAGGGCGTAGACCTGGTAAAGGTAAAGGTGAATTCGAAATAGCCCTGGTCTTTAAGGACATGACCATCTATAATATTTGCAGGACTCACTGCAAAATGAAGATGCAGGAAGACTTGTTTGAAAATTTTTAAGAATTTCAAGATGGCAATAGTAAAGCATTAAGTCAAGTGTGGGGTCCTTCTAAACATGAGTCACTGTGCAGCTTCACAGGCCTCACGTCAATGAAGCCAACCCTCATAATCTAGTAGAGGAGACAGACACAAAAGCAGCTACCTTGTAAAGCAAGAAACAATGACAGTTATGTTAAATGTTCATACAAGTAATGTGCTGTAGGCATGTAATTCTAAGAAATAAGCAGGTAAAGCACCCCACAGTAGGAGGTATTTAAACTTGGACTTTGAATGAGTGAAGACACTTTGATAGGTAGACAGCATAAGAAAATGCATTTTTGTCTGGGAAACAGCAGAAGAAAAAATTAGGGGTGTGAAAAGGTTTGTTTGGGTAGGCAAGAGGCAGGAAGGTCCCAGGGACTAGAAAACAGGATGCTGTAGGTGATGGGGTAGTGATGGATCTAGAAAGGTCACTTGTAAATTACTGGATGTTCCTGGGTCACTGAATTTCTTGAATTTGGACTTTATCTTGAATTGGATATACTGGGCCCTTTGGGGTTTTTAAGTGGGAGAATGGCACGTTCAGTTCTACAATTCCAGGGAAAAAAAATAATAACTCTAGTAATTACATGGCAAATGAGTCAGAGAAGAAAGGAATCAGACACAGGGAAAATTATCAGAAAATAGTTAATAAAGCCCAGGGAGAGAAGATGAGGCACTGTGCTACAAATAGAAAGGAGACACATAAAAGACACATTGCAGTAGCCCTTCCTCCTTTGAAAAAGAAAAAGGGAATTGCCAGGAATTTACCCAATTCTGAAAGAGTGAGGTGAGGTGGGTGGACGGGTTATAAATATTTATGCCACACCTCTAGAGAACTCAATGCCAGGCTTAGGAAGATCGTTCTCGGACACTGCCAAGCAACGAACAAGGACAGACGTGCACTAACACGCTGTAGGCCAGAGAGCTGTCAGCAAGGTAAACCCATGAGTGTCGCAGTCAAGGACAGAAGGACCTACACTGAGCTACCCTCATCACTGTGTATTTGCTCCGGTCAAACTGCTGGGCTGTTGAGGTGTAGAAAGGTCTGAAACATCTAATTCTTACCAAAAGCTCAGGTTCAGTACAACTGGACAAGCTCCCGCAAACTTACTCAGAAACTCGCTACATATTTTCCATAAAAAATACTGGAAGCATCTTTTTTAAAAAAATGGATAGATGAGTAGGAACTAGAAAAATAATTTTTAAAATTGCCCTTGCAGGATCTGTTTAAATATCTAAAGCATCACTTTGTTTAGGAGAAATTTGGTAAAAATTTTTAACACAAAAATAAATGGGAAACACTAAAATATTGGTTTCTTGCCCTAATTCAAATCAAGATATCTGCAGTGTATTAGAGTTGAAACAATTGTATGGAAAGAGCCTAGTTCAGTTCTTGGTTCTGCAACTTACTATTTTTCTGATCTGAGACAATTTAGCCTCTCTGAGACTCTATGTCCTTACCTTGAAAATGAACATAATATTACCTGCTTTTCAAACTTCCCAAGATTATTATAGTGGGCAAAAGATGAACAGATACACAATGAGCTTTGAGGGCTCCAAAAGACTCTAGAAATCTAATGTGTTATTAGTTGTACTACAGACCTCAGTGGTCTCTAATTTTTTATTTTACAGTTTTAATTTACTTCCTTATAGCAAATGTAGTCCCAAGAAAATGTAGAATAGAAACCACTTGAATTGTTGCTGTTTTTGTGCATGTACGCTTTTTGTTGTTGTCATTGTTTTGTTTTGGGGAGGAGCAAATTTAAAGCAAATATTAGCAGACATAATAAAAAGAGACTGCAGAATTCAAGGAGTAAATAGGAAGGCCTGCCAGGCTCTTTGGTGTCTAACCAAGAAAACGTATTCCATGTATGTTGTCTTCTGAGCATATGGGAAATGTTAAAATAAGCGAATCCAACAAATACTTGTAAATCACATTTCTTCTGCTTCCCTGCCCCCCAACAAAAAACACTCATAAATCATCCATTTTATGTAAAGCATGGTTGTTACCTCCTACTTGGCTGCTTCTGACTGTGCAAACCGGCCTTGTTAAGTCCAGCTGTTCCTAGCATAAAGAATTCAGCTGGCTCTTGCTCTGACATGCCCTAAGTTCACTAAGTTCATGCTTCTTCCTTTCCCACTAGAGAGAAAAGGCCTTGAGGGCAGGGTAGACTTCTCTCTTGTATCCTCAGATCCTAGTGCAATGCCCGAGACACAGCTAGTGCTTAGTCGATGGCGAAGGAATGAGAAAGGATTAAAGGATTCTGTTAACATATGCACAGCCAGGTTTTCTTCTTCAGATAATTGTCAGACTTTCATGCATAGATTTTTACCATTATGGCTATTTTTCCAAATAAAGCAAAGACTAAGGCATCATTTTATGTTTTTTTAATAATACAATTCCACCTAATGTACAATTTCAATCTTTAGACAGTTGCAGGGAGTATTTAATGGGTTTACACATGTAAAGGGTTTAGCATTTATGTGCTATGTCCTCATAAGCTAAAGATTACTGTTAATCCTTGGTTTATGAGAGTCAGTATGGTGACTCTGAAGTCAGATTACCTGAATTCCTGTCCAAATTCTGCTACTATTGTTATGTGACCCCAAGCATGTAACTTAACTTCTCATTGCCTCAGTTCCTTTATCTTTACAGTGAAGAGAATGACACTCTTCACCCCATAATATTGTCAGGCTCACATAAGATACTATGTGTGAAAATAATGCAAGAAAATAGAATACATGCACAGTGCTGAGAATACAGTAAACAAAGAATAAATATCAGAAAATAAAGAAAACCCAAGAAACATTTGGTAATCACTTTCTACATATAATACACTAAGCTTGCTGCAATCAGAGAAAGAGAAACAAGACCTAATCCTGACTCTCATGGGGTCTAGATGCTCAGCAGAAAGGATTTCAGTGTCAAGGGAATAACTGGTAAGAAGGACAAACTTTCCCTCTATTGTTCTCCCATAGAGCTCTGGACCAGCACATAATAGAGCAAAAGAGGGTTTATACGGCAGCCATGTAAGTGGACTGTCCTAAGACTTTAGCTACTGGATGTTAGTTGGATATAAATATATAAAAATAACAACATTCTGACCATGCAGAAAATTTTACACTTGATCCTATTTGATCCTTACAACAAAATCACAAGATAAATATGATTATCCCCATTTTACAGATTAAAGTTCAGAGAAGATAAATAATTGCCCAAGGTCACATACCAAGTATGACTATGCCTAACTGCTCTAACAAACACATAAATGTTTAATGGTGCAAACACAGTAGAAGTTTTATTTCTTGCCTCCTGGGTTAGTGAACAGTAAGTCAGAGACCCAGGCTGCCAGAAACTCTGTCAACATGGATATTCTAGCAAAATAAATAGGAAAAAGAGGATGCAGGAGAGTACACGGCAGATTTAATGGGCCAGGCCTGGAAGTGGTGCATATCACTTGTGCTAAATTTCCATAATCTAGAAAATTTAGTCACATGGTTACACTTAACTTCAGGGAGAAAGGGGAAATGTGGCATCTGTTTGGGCCACTTCCTAATCTGGCCACTTCCCAACTATAACTCCATACTATTGAATAGGGAGTAAAAATATCTGTGCATCTTCAGCCTCCTCTAGACAAAAATATAAGTACTAAAGCCAGGAGTCAAATCCAGGTTATCTGACTCCAAAGCCCACAATTCCAAACACTGACAATTATAAGAACTGCGGATGGTCCCAGTACTGCCCCAAAGTGCTATACGTATTTCAAATTATTTCATCCTCAAAACAACTGTATGAAATAGTAGACAAAGCAAGCATGACCCAGGAGGATGAAGCAGCGTGTTTAGTTTATTCATGATAATTAGATGAGGGAGTATGTGTTTGATCAGGACCTGCATCACCCCAGTCCCTGATCTTTTTTTCTTTCTTTTTTTCACTCTTTATTTTATTTTTAATCAACAGATAATTTTACATATTGATGGGGCACAATGTGGTGTTTTGATACATGCATACATTGTGGAATGATCAAATCAGGCTAATTAGCATATCACTCACCTCAAATATTTATCATTTCTTTGTGGTGAGAACATCTAAAATGCTGTCTTTTTGCTGTTTTGAAATCTACAATTTTGACCACTTCCCACTACTGTTCCAGCTCTGTGCGTAGCCCTAAAGCCAAGGGCTTAGACCAGCCTCAAAGAATGCCTTCTACCATTTATCCCAGGAGCAGAACTGACCTGTGCCCCCTTGGATGCCACCAAAGGCCCCAAGACATCCTGGGGACTGTTATTTTGGCCTGTACAATACCATCACTAGATTATCTCATTTTCCAGATAGTCCTTAATGTGGATTATCCAGGAATCCCACAACAAAACACCCCACTGAAAGAAGAAAGTTTTGGCTTTATACACAAAGATTTAATGTATTTGCAGCTTTGGGAACACAATATTTCTTCTAAAAAGTTTACCATGGAATGGTGACGTTTGTGAAGACTAAAAAGCTATAATTCTATTCATATATTACTTTGAAGTTGAAAACTAAAATTGCATTTACTGGACACAGATTATAAAACCTCTATTTTCAAAGTAACCACAGACCAATTTTTTACAGTGGGTCCTATATCAGAGTAAATTTCATAGTGGTTGCTATTTCTAAAAGGATTTCATGGCATCGTGCACATGAGCTCAGGCTTTGGAACCAGGTTGCATATGTTGAAATCCCAGCAGTGTCATTTCCCCTCGCTGTGTGACCAGGGCAAAGGTACTTAATACTAAAGGCCAGTATCTCCCAATCTGCTAATTGGAGACCACTTGAGTGCCTATTTTAGAGTGCAGTTGTGAAGATGGGACTTAATGTATCTAATGCAATCATTCAGCATAATTCTTGGTCTGTGGTGAGCAGTCACCAGATTATGTGAGCTCATTTGGTGCCAACGGATCATAATTCTGAAAGACATAATCCTGAACACCATAATCCCAAATGTTGAAATTCTGAACTATCAAAATTTCTAAAGTCTAAAATCCCAAAAGATTAAAATCTCAAATATTGAAATCCTGAAAAACACATTCTGGAGAAGGAATTAGTGTGTTTTTGGTTGTAGGTAGGATAGTTGCAACATGTTAGTTGCAACATGTTAGGCAGAATTATGAGCTTGTTACTGCCTTTATTTGGTAAACAAGTATGGTTTAAGGAGATGTGGATGGGTACCAAGTGGTCCGGGGGGCACTTGTGGACTTAGTTTTAGGTGTCAGCGTGACTGAGTTAAGGAATACCTACAAACCTGGTAAAGCATTATTTTGAGTGTGTTTCCAGAGGAGATTAGTGTGTGAGTCTGAATGGACTTGGTGGGAAAGATCTGTCCTCAGCGTTGGCAGGCACCATCCAACCAGCTGGGGGCCCAGAAAGATCGATACAAAAGGCAAACTGGCCTCTCTTTCAGAGCCTGGACAGACTTTTTTCCTGACTGTCTACGTGGTGGTGACCCGTAACAGTTTTTGATCAATCTCCTCGAAAGACTTAGGCTGTCCACCATCACGTCTCACATGATGTGCGGTTATAAAGCTGGGTGCACACAATTACTAATCGTAGTGATATGTGTTCATACATTTCTCTTTTTGACCTATTTCTTAATGAATATGGTTCATCTGCTTGTAACTGTTATCCACGTGTGACTGTCGTTGGTACACCTGAGTTTTATGCTCTCAAAAATATGTATGCTATCATGGCCTATTTTATTTGCAAAGTGGCTATAAAATCTATAAAGTGTTCTGTCATGTTTTTTTATGTTTCTCAAATAAAGCCCGCTTTAAAAATGTAAATAATATCTTTTAAATAATTTTTATCATTTTATCCAGAATTATATGTTAATGATTTTGATTCAAGATTGTGATTTTGGAGATTTTAGACTTTAAAGATTTTTGATCTTTAGGGACTTCAACATTCAAGATTATGGCATTTGGGATTGCATCTTTTGGTATTATAGGCCAAACCCAAGCTAATTAGGTATTTTATTTTCCCATTTATTTTCTCAGATTTAGAACCCCTTATAATGGATCAAACAGAAATTTCCTCTTTCTAACATTGTGAGCCCATCAATCAATACAGTACTGACGATCAGTCTGTGGACGGACACTGCCTGCTCATTCTGCATCAGAAGGATGGCCCCACAGCTTCAGGAGATACATCCCCTCAATTAGATCTATGCTGCTTACCTAGCGTAAATGCTAATTTTCATCTCCGTAACTAAAATGGGAACTGAAGCTTTATAATGCAGCTTTTTAACACTCAGTTCTGGGGCCAGATAGGTACATATTAAGAGTCTCAGATCTCCCTCCCACTCTGTGTGTGACCTTGAATAAGTCCCTGAACTTCTCTGCCCCTCAGCTTTCCTATCTCTAAATGGGCTTTATAATAATACCATCCTCACTGGCTTACTATGAGGAGTAAATCTGATATGACACTGTGCTAAACACTTTATAAAGATACTGTCTTCCGTGAGTACAGAAATCCTTCACCCTTGCAATGGATTATCATTTTTTCTTTAAATAAAGACATGGTAAATGTAAATGTAAACTGGTGCAGTCACTGTAGAAAACAGTTTGGCAGTGACTCAGAAAGTTAAATATAGGATTAGTATATGACCTAGCAATTCCACTCCCAGGTATATACTCAAAACTGAAAACATATGTTCGCACAAAAAATTATACCAAATGTTTATAGCAGCCATATTCATACTAAATAATATGCAAAATGTGAAAACAACCCAGATGTCCATCAACTGACGAACGGATAAACACTATCAAATGCTATTCAGCAATAAAAAGAAACAAAGTACTAATACATTGTATGACATAAGTGAACCTCACAAACTTTATGCTAAGTGAAAGAAGCCAGACATAAAAGGCCGTATGTTGTATGATCCCATTTATATGGAATATCCAGAATAGGCAAGTCTACAGAAACTGAAAATAGATTAGTGGTTGCCTGGAGCTGGGGGAGGGCGATGGGGAGCTAATTGATCAGTGGTTTATTTTGAGGGTGATGAAAATATTCCAAAATTAAATTATAATGGCTGTATAACTTTGTAAACATACTAAAAACCATTGAATGATACGGTTAAAACTGGTCAATTGTATTATATGTAAATTATATCTCAATAAAGCTGTTTATAAGAAATATATGTAACAGTAACCATATCTACTATAGGCTCTTAGCTTAGCTGCCACATTGCTTTGTGTGTTATACACATGCAAAAAGTAGCTGTTGAATAAAGAACAAGTTATAGAAGTCTAACTATTCCACTGAAATTTCCTGTCATTGCCACAAACCCTCACTCTCCTCCGAGCCAGAAATCAAGTTGAATCAAGTGCTGAAATAAACCCAAAGAAGTCAAAAGTAGGGAACATTTTTCCTGCAAGTAGATATTGGTGGAGGAACTAGAGCCCATGCTGCCTGGTTCTTCAGCCTAAAAGAGCAGCAATTTCCCACCCACAAGTACATTCTCTTTCATCCACAACCAGTTGGAAGATTAGAACTTTGTTTACACAGGGTCACCAGACTCAAAGATTTTAATTACTTATTCACTCACACCATCATCATTTTGGTATTTGGTATTTGGTTTTCCTCTGCATTTATGGGTTGTTTGAGGAAAGTAACTCAATTTATTCATTCAATTCAATTCATTAATTCAATTCAAACTCAGTTTATATTTATAGATCACCTACTGTGTGCCAAGAACTAGTCCAGGTGCTAGATCTACTTAAAGTATTGATTGATTTGGGGCATCACCAAACAGAGGCATTTCATTTCTTCAAGGTGACTCAGGTGTGTTCATGAAGATCAAATAGGAATGTTCATTTAATTAAATTAGGGTCTGGTCAGCCATCCAGATTAAGTAAGAGTCTCTAGTTCCTTAGACACAGCCTGAGATTTTTAAGCAAATAATGGTGACTGAGAAACCATTTCTTATCACTCTGGTCCCGTGTCTTCCCAAAACCAAATTGCAACTAAAGTCTTCAGCAGAATGAAAAGAGAAATGGCACAGAAGGAGATGGCCAGATCCACTGAGGCACCAAACTTGAAACCTTCCTCCTCCTCTGTGCTCTAAGTTTTACCTTGGCCATACCCTTCAGCTTTCAACTGGCTTCAATTACCTCTAGCTTTAGCTTCAGCAAACAACAAAGTATTGAAAACTCAATTTTGCCTTCTTCAAAGTGCATTACTAGAAAAAGTGAAATGCAGGCAACAAAGAGCATTTAATCATTAGGATCTTGCCCCTTGCTGTGGTGAAACCACACGGCTTGGCCCACTTCCAAGGCTAGAATTAATGAATGAGCAAGATTCTCAGGGAAAGCCTTTAACTACAGCCTGCTTAGCCCAGAGAGCCTGTCCCTTTATTGCTCTTGGCAGGTCTGCCTCTGTTTCTAATGGATCACCTTCCCTCGGGAACATGCATGGAGAGAAAGGTGCAGCCTTATGAATTCATGTTTCCATTTCTTTTCTTCTCTTTAAAAACAGACTTCAGGGGATTTAATTATGCTGAAACAGAAAAGTCTTGAGTCTTAAGACTAAGACAGCAATCAATTGTGTTCATCCTCTGCCATTTCTCATCTCTAAAGAAGTTGGCACTTGCTTGTGACTATGGTCCTGGGCTACAGCATCTCAGACAATAAATCTTCCCTGAGCTCAGACCTTCCTTTGTGGCATCAGCACCATGAATCCCTCTACCCATCCTCATTCGTACTGTGAAGGCAGGTCATTGTTATGAGCCCAGAAAGGGCACTGCTGGGCTGCAGTCCTAGGAGTGGGAGCTTTGTCAGACAAACCAAGTTAAGAGCTGTTTGGCTTCTATCCTAGGAGTCCTCTCCTGATTGTTTCTCTCTCTCCGGCTCCCATAAAGCTGGTGCAGGAAAACAGGCCAGACACTGCACTGTGATATTTGCTGTATGTGGCCACCAAATATCACATCTTTTTTATATGAATGTCACCCCAATTTCATTTGGGGCAATTCCCTCTCCTCTTTCTGGACGCAGCTTCACAACGGTCATTGAATCACCCTGACCACCTGTAGCCACAGGGCAACACTTGACATAAGCTGGGACCACGTATCTTCTCTCCCCAAAGTTTTACTCTTCAGCAGAATGATTGAAAAAAATTGAACACAGTTATATTTTTTTCTTGGGATGGGGGAGTGTTTCATCACTTACCCAGGTCCCACTGCCCCCAGTGCACACAGACAGGTGCTGTAGTGCCTTGTTCTTCACCCCTCCTCTCTAGTCCATGAGCAGCCCCGTGGCATTCCAATAAATTCCCTCTTTGCCTAAGTTAAACAGAGTCAATTTCTGTTACTTGAAACCAAGCAGCTGCATAATAAGTTCAATTTTTCTCAGTTTAATAAAGCCAACTCAAAGATATAATTAAGAATCTGGTCTCTAAAGATGGACTATGTTTCCAACCCTTCAAGGAAATCTTAATATTAACAAATGCACCTTAGACTCGTTTACCACTTTGCAGCCATTAAAGCTCTCTCTCTCTTTCTCTTTATATATGTGTGTGTGTGGCTATATATATACATTCACACACATATACAAAGAGAGAAACAGAGAGGAACAGAATCAATCTCATTTGAGACCAAAAAAGCAAACAACTCTGTGACACAAAAAGCAAACAACTCTGTGATACAAGTAACTATCACTTATAGAAATTATTAACTGAAACATGGATGAAAATTCAAGTGAATTGCTCAAGGAAACAGTGGGGTTATAAAAAAAATTCTCAGATTTTCTGGCTCCAGGGCCAGAATGTTTTCAAGTAAACAAAATACAAAAGAATAAAACTAAATCTTTTAACACTGATTGATGAGGTATTATAGATGCCTTATCTCATTTAGTCCTCTTTAAAATGCTCTAAAATATTATTAGGCCTATTTTGCACTATGAGGCAACTGGGACTGTTAAGTGAATTGTCCTGGTCTTAGCTAATAAATTACAAAGGTGAAGGTGAAGGGATACAAACCCAGGAGGTTTTGACGGTAAAGTCTGTGTCTTTCAACCTCCATCATCTCTACTCTCCATGATGGGAGAAAACACAGCTCCATGGATTTAAATCAGAATAAATTATTCAATAAATGTTACTTAATAATTTCTTTAACATAAGAGGTGGGGAGGAGGGAGTAGACCCCTACCACTAAACATAAATCAAAATTAATTCAGAGTAGAATAAAGTGTTCCATGTTTAAAAATGAAACAATAAACCAAGAAGAATGAAAAATGGGCAAGATTTTTCTCAGGGTGAGGAAGGCCTTTCTAAGCAAAAACACAAAGGAAGCATCTTAAAGGAAATTATTGATATATTTGACTGCATATCACTTAAAGACATCTATAGCACAAAAATTACCATAAATTGAATTCAAAGACAAAAAAAATTTCCAAAGATGAATATTCTTAATGTATAAATGGTTTTCTAAAACAAAGAGAAAAAGAATAGACACTTTAACTTAAAAAAATAAAAAGGTAATAATCATGACTAGCCAAATCACAGAAAAAGCCACATATGTGGGCTGAACACATCTAATACAAAAATTTAAATTCACTAATAATAAAAGAAACACAAAGTAAAGAAATTATAGGCTTCTATTTTTCACTTACCACACTGACAAAAGTTTTTATTAGTAGTGTCAATACTACTATAGCACCAAATGCTGTCACGGGTACAGAGACAGTGCAAATTGGTATAACTTCTGCAGAAAACACCTTCAGAATATCTATCAAATGCCTTAAACAATGTCCATATAACTTGTCTCAATGGGTAAGAATTTTAAAAATGCATCACTTTTATATGATAAAATGCTACGAAGTTACCGAGTGACAAAATGATTTTCATCTTTTTTACATATCTATAGTTTCCAAATTTTTGCAATGAGTATGCACCAGAAAGTGTGTGGGTGTATGTACAAACATTTCTACATGTTATTATATGTACAAATATAAATATGTAAGCATAAAATTGTGTGTATATACTTGTATATATGTATACACACATATAAATATTTTAAAATTTATGCACGTTTAATTTTATATGTATTTAAGCATCTGTGTGTGTGTGTGTGTGTGTGTGTGGTTAGTGAGTTTAAACTCAATGTGGCATAAACAAGAAATCATTTTATTCTCATCCTATTCCGTCAAATCTCCCTTTTCCCTCCTATATTAACACCTGCAGCATATTCCAGAACTCCTGAACACTTTCAGTTATTTGAAAACTCAGTCCTTTTGTGTTAAAATAGAAGTTCTTCTCTCATTCAACACTGCCCTGCTGCAGCACCAGGCAGCCCCCTAGGTTGTGGGACCGAAAGAGAAGAGGGGCCGTGGGCTGTGCCTTCTCTTTCTAAAGCTGGGCTGCGGCCTGGACGGAGCAGGGTGGGCTTCCAGGACTCCCTGCCCCCTCTCTTCTGGATCTGGCTCTTCCTCCTTGGGGACCAAGAAGAGGATAGCAGAAAGGAGCAGCAGGGTGTGAGGTTCCAAGTCTCACTTTGTTGTTTGTCGCTGCTTCTCTGGGACCCCTGTGGGACAGTGGTGCCCTGTGCACAGTGCTCGGGGGGAGGCTCCTGGAAGGTGCTGCCGGACCCCCCTCCCCGGGGCTCCTGATCTGTGAGATTCAGCCATACGTCTGTCTCTCCCACCACTCCGATGTTCCCTCGGAGCCTTTTGCTGCTGGGACTTGTATCCGAGCAACGAAGTCACTCTGGAAAAAGACCTCTGCAGCTTACCTGATACAGGTAGCCGAGAAAGAGAGCTGGAATAAAAAGAAAATGACTAAATGCCTCTTGACACATCCGCTTCCCTTAATTCCTGTCACTGCGAGCTCCCGCACTATTTCTTGCCTGCGTTACTGAAATAGCCTCCGAGTTCCGAACCTATCAACAGGGGATGTGCAGTTGGCATCTGGCCCCTCCTCACCGCCTGCCAGAGGCACTTCCTTCTTCCTGGCACACTCTCCACCACCCCCTAGTGCTGTCACCTCTTTACCTAATTAATGTCCCAATCCTTCTTCCTATTTCAGTGTAAACTGCACTCCCTCGGGCAGCGCCCCTGTCCTAAGACAAAGCAAGCTCCCTGTCCCCTAACATCACCCATCAGTCATACACTCACTACATTATTTTGCAATCACTGATTTGATTTCTGTGCACTCTAATAGGCAATGCTTTCACTAAGAGCTGGATTGTATGTGTCATATTTACAGAGGTTTATATGCCCCGGACCTAGCACCTCATCACTTGACCCACAATAATCACTTAACTATAAATAAATTAATAAATTCAGATTGAAGACTACTTCATGGTATGTGTTGGGCTCCTCTGCAAGGCAGAGATGGTACATGCAAGTTGAATGATCAAAAAGAGTTAAATAAAAAGAGTATTTTCAACAGAGTGGGCACAGTTTGTGGAAGGCAACAAGGATGCTCAGCACCCTGAGGACAGGGATACTTACACCCCTAGACATAAAGGGGAAGGCAAGGGAGCCGCGATCACAGCCCTGTGGAGGAGGAGGACCGGCCGGAAGCAAACCAGACAAGAGCCTGCAGGTCAGGAGGGAGGGGAATAAAAATTCCAACCCTCTCTCCTGCCCACTTGCATCTCCTGTTAGTGTCTTCCAGGGCCGGAACCACTCCAAAGCCAGACAGCAGGGGAACACAGGGACAAGGTCCATATCTACCAGATTTCCAGAGTGCAGGGCAGGGTGGAGACAGAAGAATGCAGAGTAGATTTGGAGCACCAGCAGAGGTAGGTTTCAGCTCTACCTTTCTTTGTACAACCCTCAGTGCTCAGCACATATACAAAGTGTCGTAAACGTTTATGAAAATGATTGACTACGTTGAATTGAATGGAACAGAATTGAACTGAAATGCTTTGAACTGAATGGAACCAACCAGACTGTTGAACAGTTTCCAAGTCAGGGGTTATCTCATCTTCAAGTTATAAATCATGAAACTTGTAACCCTGATTTCTGATACACTCACTCCAAGCCTCCTGGTTTAGCAGAGTTTGGCAGGCACAACATCCCGTGTTCCAAGCAATTCCGATGAAGCCTGCAGTTTACTGTTACATGACATTTCATATGATTTGGGTTTATTTTTAATTACTGGGTCTCCCTTCCCCCTAAGCTTATGGAGCACGATTTAGGCAAAGAAATACTGTTTACATTTGTGGTTTCAAATCCAAAAAGGTAATTAATGTTGCAGGTCTATATATGTGCATTTAAAGGAATAAAAGTGCAACTTTTACTTGGGATTTTTTTCACGCATTTAGCAGCAGCATCTGTAAAGACCTCCAGGTGCTGGTATTGGCTTGCTCACAGCAGCAGTTTGTGAATTATCCAGCTGGTAATTCACCCAGTGCAGCTTGTCAGAGCGCAGAGCCATGTGAACGGCAGCTAATGCTGGCCCGGGTGACATGCCAAGGGCAAGTCGCCGGCATCATTAGGAGGGCAGTTAACAGAGTCCTGGAGTTAGAAGACTCCCTCAGGCTGACTCACGATGACTCTAAAATAACCTGCCAAAAAATCAGGTATCTTAGCGGAAAAAATTGCCAGACTTTTAACTTTAGGTAACAACCAGATGATAGGGTTGTCCCTTGTTTAACCAGTCCTGTGATTTTAGCACAGGCCTAACTTAAGAAAAATAACATTTAAACCCAGAAATTAAATTTGAACGTAATACAAACAGTTGGACTGGAGGGTCTTTTATGATTCCAGTATTGGGGACAGGACTCAAATTATCTGCTGTAGGAGAACTACTTTTTGTCAGACTTTTGGTATAATAATGAAGATCATAATAACAATTTCACCGACAGTTAAAAACGTTTCATGCAATTAAATCATTCTGTATTATAGCAGCTGCACATAGGCTAAACAATAATTTATCTTGATGTCAGAATGCTCTCTGAGTCTGAACTGATAGGACAAAAAAGAAAAACCTCACAGAATTCGTGTTTTACACAGTCAACCATAGAACAGCACGATGATCTAATCAGTTGTGTCACATGGAAATCTCCCAAAATTGCAGCACTTACTGAAACCTACCTCATTTGCACATTTTAACAGAAAAGTGATCTTAAATTTGGTTCAAATAGCATAAAGTGGTGTAGAGAATTGAAAATGATAAGAAGAATCTTCAAACCAGAAATATAGATTTTACTATAATGAAAGCAATTCAAAAATTATTAACCTCCTGAAAAGTCCTGAGAGAGGTATTGGAGCCACAAGAACAAATGCAGGAGGCAAGAACCAACCAACCTGGAAGAGAGCCAGGTGAAGATCCACGGGAGGTCTCTGTTAAACCCACCAACAACCCCTCCAGAAAACCTACATTTGGACACCTACCATGACAGAAAATACTGAAAGTCAGACTGAAACAGGACCAAACAGGTGAGACTCTCCCTCTTCCCCAACTTTTCCTTCTCGACTCAACACGCTGGAGGGGAAAGAAGGGAAATGGAAACCCCAAACCCCAATAAGCAGTGCAGTAAGTGGGGAAGACCCATGTCTCTTCATAGTTACATGACCATGAACTATAGCCCAGACCTGACCTTGGTGAGGGGAAATAAACTCTGATTAGATATGAGATTGAAGTTTTAACTTAGACCAGACCAGATTTTTTCAGTGACTGTTTTTCTGTTGAAAGTGACTTGACAGCCATGGGATTTTTCTAAGATATTATCACAGGACAAGCAATAGAGAGTCAATAGATAAGAGAAGGCAGCAGGTAGCAAAAAATAAAAATATTATTTCCTCTTTGTGCCAAATTAATACAATCAAGAAAATGGTTACCCATGGTACTAAGAGTTTACAGTCCCAACAGCCAACATTAATATCAATGTCCTCTGCCCCCACCCCTCCCACATACACATAAAATAGTTTAATAGGCTCCCCAGGTGGGCGATATGCCCTCATTGGGCCAATCCCCTTCTGCACGGAAAAAAGTTTCTCTAGTTGGTCAGTCTGAGTCATGCACACATCCATGAATTGAAGAGCAAGCTACAATATCGATGGCCCTACTGGTCCTGCTTTAATCAAACAGAGGGTCAAGGAGCATTTCTCAAAAGCAAAGGACGCTGACGAAGCAAAAACAACCCAAACAACAGGTGGGATTTACTGCACCAATGTGTGGCCAATCACACCAGCTGACCCATATTTTCTGGTTCTCTTGTCAGGTGTCAGCAGTCATCTCATTCTGCCTTTTAAATTAATCTACTTTTTTAACTTTTTCCTTTTCTTTGAATAGTAGAATTGATTAAGGAAATCAAGCAGCAGGACATCAGTGAGGCAGAGTGAAACTGGGGTAGACGCATGACCAACTGGCCAAAATTCAATTCCCAGCTCTTCCAGGAACCTCTACAACTTGGGGCAAGTCATTTCTTATTCCCAAACCTTAAAACTCTTACAAAATGAACCCAACAAGGAGAAAAAATAGCCAGCCAACAACTACCTGAGTGACCTCAAATACAATTTTCATACCTCCAAACCTCACGACTCTTAAAAATTTTACAAAATTAACCTAACAAGGGAAAAAAAACAGTCAACAGTCAAACAAGTGACCTCAGCAACGACTTAATTAATTGATTTTTCTTTCATGAATACATATATAATCTACATTTTTGTACATTCATTAAAGATAAAATCAAGGAACCTAAAACTCACCTTATTTTGTTAAACAATAAAGATGTCCCCTTCTTTCCATATAGTAAACGGCCCATGTAAAGGTATAAATAGAAGAAAAAGAAAAGAGTAGAAAGACAGATGGAAACAGAAAACAAAATCCCAAGAAAAAGGCAGAGGCAGAGACAAGCACAATCAAGACAAACCCAGAAAAACACAGCAGGGTCAGAGGAAACAAACTGGAAAAGTGCAAGTAACCACGTCTGCAGAGTAGGAGCGCCATCTTGTGGACGATATGCACTCTGCAGCTGAAGGCTTCTGACGCCTCTTTCCATTTTCCCAGCTGTAAGTAATTGCAAACAGTAACAGCGCTGTCTTTGTACTTTTCCGATGGACTGAGTGAAGTTAAGTAGAGGGACAGGACCAGCGTATGAACTTCAGGTCCCCAATTCTTCTTAGCGGAAATAATGGCTCATAGAATGTCTTCAAATTAAAAGTATGAGATACACCTGAAAACATTCAAAACAAATCTAAAGACAATGAAATTTGTAAGTAAAGTTGTCTCAGTCTTAAGTTTCCTGTGTTCTACTCCTGTTTCATTTACTTCAATTAATTCATTTAGTTATTTGACCGTGAATATTTATTGAGCATATATTATATACCCCAGACACCACTGCAGTTTGTGTGTGTGGGTGGGGGGAATGTTGCATGATTCTATTTGTATCAAATGTCCAAATAGGCAAACCCATGGAGACAGAAATTAGATTGAAGTTTGCCTAGGTCTGAGGTGCTGGGGGCAAACAGAGGGAGTGACGGCTTATGGGAACAATCTTTCTTTTGGGGGTGATGAAGGTATTTTAAAATTGATGGCTGTGGTGGTTACAAAGCTCATAAATATACTAAAAAACACTGAATTGTACACTTTA
Source organism: Lemur catta (assembly GCF_020740605.2). NCBI lineage: Eukaryota > Metazoa > Chordata > Mammalia > Primates > Lemuridae > Lemur > Lemur catta. The sequence goes on from NC_059136.1 coordinate 41,090,806, forward strand.
AAGCAGTGAATTCTATGGTATATGAATTATATCTCAATAAAGCTATTATAAAAACACATCTGTAAAGATAATGCATTGGAACTAGTTGGAGTATTTTTGAATATATATATAACATAGATAAAAACGTGCATTGGTAGATATTTGTACACACTGATTGTTAAAATATGTGAATACATAGCATTCTCTGAGGGACTGTCAATATTGCTTGGCCTGTGAACCACATAGATTAATCCAGGAATATGATAGAACAATTTTAATTTATTTCAATCCCAAAGTCAAACAAATGTTGATCCTTGGCAGATAGAACTCAGGTAACTAACCTGTTTTGTGAAGCTGCCAGATACCACTTTGGGTGGGTCCTGGGGGCACAGCAGTGAACAAGACAAACGACCTGGCCTTATGGCACTTTTGTTCCAATAGGAGATAGATAATAGAGAAATAAGTAAGTAAATACGAAGTGCCATATATTAGATGTTATAATGCTAAATAAAGCAGTGTGGCCAGACAGGAAGTGGGGAATGAGGGAGGGGATTGCTATTTTATATGGGGTGGATGAAGTGAAAACTGAGCAGGGACTTGAAATAAGCAAGGGAGAGAGTCATATGACCATGAGGGAAAATAGAGCCAAAGAGGGCTAATAAATGAGGTACACAAGCGCTAAAGTTGAACACACCTGAGCTAAAATCCCAGCTCCAGCATTTACCAACTCTGTTACTTGAGCTCTCTTAAGCTTCAATTCTTCAACTACAAAATGGAAATAATAATGCCTTCTCCAATGTTCTAAAGGTTAAATGCACATAAAGTGCTTTGCATGAGCCAGGCGCATGGCAAATATGCAGTAAACATTCGCTAACACCTATGACAGTTTGACTCTGTGCATTTATAGGCAGATTTTAAAAATAGCTTTTTGATTCATTTATTTTATGGGATTTTCAATAATAATAGCTAATATTTATTTAATGCTTAGTCTATAAGCCTTACATTAAATCTTCACAATATGTCAAAAAGAGGTAATATTATTCCATTTTACAGATGAGAAAACTGAGGTCCAAAGAAGTTAAGCAGTTTGTTCATTCAAAATTTCCTTTTGAAGAAGAAGTTTTTTAAAAAAAAATAACTTTTTCAAAATGCTTGGATTTGGGGGCACATATCATATACAGACTTAGTTTTACCTTGCAAAGAAATATTCAAGTCATTTTGATTTGACACGATATCATACAGAAATGCTGCATTCCTACAGAAATCTTCTTTCAATAACTCACATTGTTGATTCTGTTCTTCATAAACTTTAACTATCTGTTATCACAGAGATAAAATTTTGGCTAACACCTGTTCCTGCAATAACAAATGCACTTTAGAATGATATGGCAAATCCACACCAAATACCTGGACAAATCCACACTGAATACCTCATAATTTAACTTTAGCATGTTACAAAACTGACTATGCTGTGTTGCATTTGCACAAATATAGTTAACAGTACTCATAACTTGTTGCAAAGTGCCACTTAAAATAGTAGCTTTTGCACAGAGATTTTTCTGATGCAAGATACAATGAAAAGAACTGAGAGCATCTGGATCTGTTAATACTTTACCTGTGCAATAAACCCTTCATGTTTTCCTGTCATGGAAAGTGGGTCATCTGTACACACACTCGTTAAACTTACCAAATTCAGTCCAACTTGATGACATTTATCTTGAAAATTGTTGAAGATATCTATTCCCTGTGTTCTTTTCTCAACAGTGCCCAAAGCGAGTAACTCTTCAAAGCAAAGAAAATCTTCTATTATGACCCAATTGAGGTATAAAATCTGCACCAAATCAATAGAATCAGTTGATTCATCCAAAGCTATTGAATAATATATATTTTCCTTTTGAAGTATTGCATGAAGTTGTTCTGTTAAGTTGAAGGCTAGTTCATGCTGCCAATTCATTATGGTTCTCCCTGAAAGAGGCAGTTGTTTGTACTTTGAAACGTTATCAGAGTCTAAGCATCCTACAACTTTGACAATGCATTCATTCACAATTTCTACAACACTGAAGGGCTTCCCTTTTTTCCTGAGTATATAAGCTACTTCATAAGTTGTTTTAGTGGCATTATTTCCAGATCTTATTGCTGCTTGAAAGAATGTGTTAGCTTTTGCTTTTCATCTTTTAATTTCTGCAATACAACCTTTCATGCCTCTCCCTTTAAAATATTTGTGGTCCTTATGAGTGTTATAATTCTGATGAGAATTGAATTTTTTTAATGTTGATATTGCAAGATCATAAAACAAGCAAAACATCTTATCATTAGCAGAAATAAGGTAATATTGCAATTCCCAATCCTCATTAAAAAATCTGTTAAGACCAGTGTACTCTTGGTCTTCTTTAACATGATGGGCTGTTAAGTGGACAGAATTAAAAAAAAATACTGTCAAGCTGTGCAACTGTTCACAAATTCCACTTCAAACAGAAGCACAGTGCACCATTGTCAAAAGCTGATAACAGATTGGTGTACTCTACCCCCATAAACTCTTGCCAACCAGCTTCGTGTGGTACTGGCACCAGTCAGGTGGGGGAAGTTAGAACTAAATCATGGGTGTAGCAGCTGTCAATTTAGTCCTTATGGCTTACTAATGTTCTAATTGTGCCAATCAATCTAGGAGGATTATTTCATTGACCCTTCTTTTATTCTTTGGTATTTTAAATACATTCATTTAAAAAATATAAAAGATGAACAAAAATGTACTAATAAAAATAAAAGGATTTATTCTGTAAAATTTGGATTCAGTCAAAAGGCCACACTTAAGGACCTAGAAGGCCACATGTGGCCTTAAGACCACAGGTTCCCCACCCCTGGGCTAAACTAATGTTTTTATCCTTCTCTGTATTCAAAAAAGAGAAAGAGTCAAGTCTTCATGTTTTATCACTTGGAGAATGGTTAATGGCTTTTTGTTGTAAGGCCAAAAAGTGTTTTGTTAGATTTGTTGTAGTGAACAACTCCAGGGATTTCCATCCACATCCTGATCTAAGTAAGTGGCGTCCTCTAGAGTTACACAGTTATACCTTTATTGCCACATGTGATATTCTACTGTCTGGCACATACAGAGGTCTTACTTTCCCAAAGTCAGACATGAAGAGAACCGGGGAGGGGCACGGGGCTTTCCCTGTGATAGAAGATAGAAAATGTAGCTTGGGGAGAGATTCTATGAGTGGTAAAACCTCCCAAACTGCACCCCAGAGCCTCCAAATGGCATGCCTTTTCCTACAGCATCTTGAGGATGTTAAAGCATGGACTACTAGGAACCATCATCAGGGTTTATCTGATCCTTGACTTTCAAGGAACTTCATGAGCTTAGACAAGGACTAAATGCAAGGAAGGCTTTTCTAAGTCCTTCTAGACTTATTGAAGCCCTAGAATATTTTCCTAATCTTGAAATGGGAAAGACACCCCAAAATGTGGTGTCCTGTTGGACAGGCTGGGGTATACAGGTTGGATTGCTTGAATTGATCATATTTGATTTACAGACATAAATGCAAGGGGCATTTCTTACCCCTGAGTGTTGGATAGTAAAATCTATACTATTATGTAAGGCCAACTCTGAGTTCCTAAATTCTCATCACATTGTCTAGTACTCTGTAGATCCACTATGTAGTCTAGCACTACACATTTATTCATTCGTTCAATGAACTTTCAAAGAGCAACGGTGTGCCACAGGCAATATCTAGTATAGACCCTACATTTCAGGAAGTGGCATGCCCACAGCTTAGAACTGCCAACCCTATACCCAGAGAAAAGTCCCTGGCAATAGTATGTCATTGCCTGATCTTGCCCTACTGGCCCTTAGATAATTGGGCAGGTAAGGATACCTGACTTACGCTGGACCAATCAGATTTTCTGTATTGAGAAACTTAACTAATAGATGCAACATTGTGACCTGGCGCTAAGTTGTGTTAATGGAAGAACTTTCCATTGCTAGTGTTTGCTTTCAGTTTATTGAAAACATCATGCTCTTTCCCACACCAAACCTTCACGTTCTCTCCTGCTCATAACTGAATGGCTATTTACTCATGCTTCCAGTTTCTTCTTAATTAATACTTGTCCATCTCCCTGCCTGCCAGCCTATGCTACCCAGTTAGATACCAGACGTCCCCACCCATAATTCTCTCCTACCAGACCCTGATTTTTTTCCTTCATAACCCTTATACCAGTTTGAAAAGATGAATTAATGTATTGTTTTTTATATTAGAGCCAGAAATATGATGGCCTGCTGAAATTCTCTGCCAATACCCTGGGATTATTATCTGTTTCCCATTACAGAGCATATGGGGATTTGTAGACCTAGCACAGTGGTCAAAGGAGAACAACTTTCAGGTACAATTTGGGAGCTTCTTTCCTTTTAATGCCAAAAAAATTATTTTTTGATTAGTTCCTTTGTCGTGATATTAAATACTTCCTTCTTCCCCCCACCCCATTCATAGCCCAATGACCCAGCACCTCAGAAGTCTAGATTTTATAACTCTGTTATTGGAATATATTAGATTCCTATTAATCTGAAATATAAACACTTTTTTAAATTTATAGCCAAGATGATTTTTTTTCTAACCCCATGACCTATATTTTTGTCATTACATATTATTTAATGACTAACCATTGTACCTTTCTGTTCCTAATTTCCCCTTGATGTTGTCTTCTTTAATCTTCTTTGCCCCACAACCATTGTTTAATGCCAAGAACCGTAACTGAACGCAAAGTACTCATGGCCTGTTCACTTCCCTCATCACTGCTCCATGGAAAAGAAGCCTCAGTAATTCTCTATGGATCAAAAAGAGACTTTCATTGTTCCAGCAGTAATTATGGTCTTTTATGGTATAAGAGGCAAACCATATTCCTTGGGGATATGACAAAGGAATTCTGTGATGAGGCTTAAGCTATCCAAGTGGGATTATAGACCTAGTTTCAAATATTTGGAGCCAGGGAGATATATATATATATATATATATATATATACACACACACACACATACACAGAGACATACAGATATATATACACACACACAGTAGTTTAATTGAGATGATAATAGAAAACACTAAAAAAATACCTGAGTGCTTATTATTGGTCAGATTCCACAGTCACAGCTTAGGGTATTATAATTCCTACTGACTCTAGTAGAAATCATGCCAAAACAACCTATCTCGTTGCCTTTGTGGGTATTGGGTGTTAATGGTATACCTGGCCCAAGTTTATTCTAGGAAGAAAACAACATGGCCTCAGTACCCAAGGGTTATGTTTCAGAAATAAACCATTTAGACGTAAAGTGGACAATTGGTAATGGTGGTTCAATCTAAGACATGTGAAAATTACTTCAACAGACAATTCAGAAGAGCTTCTCAGGAGCAGAGCTTTAAAAGATTAGAGTGAACAGGAAAAGAAGAGTCACAATACTAGGAAAAAGTAAAAAGCGTAGAGTGTTGTGAGAAGGAAACAAGGGGACCAGCTGAGAACCAGGACAAGTCAAAGGGAAATGACATGGTCAAGGTTAAAATTCCTCATACTCTTTCTCCTCCTCCCCCTCCTCCTCCTCCTCCTACTTGAGGAGCTGGGCATGGTGGCTCACACCTATAATCCCAGGACTTTGAGAGGTCCAGGAAGGATTGCCTGAGGCCAGGAGTTGGAGACCAGCCTGAGAAAGAGCAAGACCTCATCTCTACAAAAAATAGAAAAATTAGCTGGGCATGGTGGCATGCGCCTGTAGTCCCAGCTACTCAGGAGGCTGAGGCAGAAGGACCCCTTGTGCCCAGGAGTATGAGGCTGCAGTGGGCTATGATGACGCCACTGCACTTCAGCCTGAGTAACAGAGTGAGAGTCTGTCTTGAAAAAAAAAAAAAAAAAGAATGAAATCCTTTCATTCACAGCAACGTGGAGGAACCTAAAGGACATTATGTTTAGTGAAATAAGCCAGGCTCAGAAAGATAAATATCGCATATACTTATTTACATGTGAAAGCTAAAAAAAGTTAATCTCCTAGTAGTAGAGAGTAGGATAATAGTTACTACAGGCTGGGAAGGTGGGGTTGATAGAGAGAGGTTGCCTAATGGATGCAAATTTACAGCTAGATAGGAGGAATAAGTTCTAGTATTCTATAACACTGTACGGGGACTACAGTTAACAATAATTTATTGTATATTTTCAAATAGCTAGAAGAGAGAATTTTGAATGCCCTCAACACAAAGAAATGATAAATGTTTGAAGTGATATATATGCTAATTATCCTGATTTGATCATTACGCATTATATACATGTATGGAAACATCACATTGTACCCAATAAGTATTTATAATTATTATGTGTCAATTAAAATTTTTTAAAAAATAAAGGTAAAATAAATGTCTGATGAATACAGATTAGACCCACTTTACTTCCTTTATCGTCCTAAGTATCAAATAAGATAGAACATAAAAAAAGTGCTTAGAAAGCTTGAACATAAAATTTGCAGTGTTAATCATTGCTGCCATAGTGATAAATATTCTTTTAGCCTTTTAATTTGTCCTTTTCTTTGCCAAATTATGGCCTATTCCCAAAAAAACTTGAAATAATCTACTAAATTCATGTGTGCATCTCACTTACCACAATGCTCATATTTTGATTTTACCAAACATCTAGGTAAAAACTGAAAATTCTGATCAATTAGTCACATATTCCCAGATATTAGAACCTGATAGAATCATACATATTTGGCAGAATCTAGCAAATGAATTTTTGAATTTTACATTCATGAATTCCTAGTCTATATAGCTCAAGAGAGTTTTTAAAAAATCTTCATGTTTACAAAACGCAATTTTTCAGTGGGAAAAAAATTTCTGCCTGTAAATTAATAAATAATGAATTAAATACTCATGCCTATAATCCCAGCACTTTGGGAGATTGAGGCACGAGTATTGTTTTAGGCCAGGAGCTCAAGACCAACCTGGGCAACATAGCAAGACCCTGTCTCCACAAAAAAGTTTTGAAATTAGTCAGACACAGTGGCACACACCTGTAGTCCCAGCTACTAAGAAGGCTGAGGTAGGAGGATCACTTGAGCCCAGGAGTTCAAGCTTACAGTGAACTATGATCGTGCTGCTGCACCCTAGCCTGAGCAACAGAGGGAGACCCTGTGTCAAAAAATAAAGTGCAATTAATGCCACACAGAATCTGTGCATACACATATGTATTATGTATTTAATACGTATAACACACTCATAAATATATCATTCACATGTATACACATAACCACACATCCAGTATTTGCTGTTACAAATACATTATTTAATAAAGTAAAACTTCAAGTTGTTCTATATTGATATAGAATTCATAATAATCTTCCAAGGCTTGGAGAAGACAATTATCTTTGAATCATCAAGAAAAAAAATGTCTACTAAGCAAATTCTGTTAGCAAGATTTGGAGGAGGGAACTATGGAAGAATGCTTTAACTACTTTACAAAAAAGAGCAAACTTTTTCAGATATATTTGGAGCATCTATTTGAACACAAAGTGTTTTCATTTGCACATATGGAGTGAAAGTACTGATTAAAGATGTTCAGCAAAACAACTTGAATAAAAATGGTTAATGATGTTAATGCATTCTTAAATACTTGGCACATAGCAAATATAAACAATGAAATGCCTGGGGGAAAGTGATGGTAAGATATAGCAGGTTGGCTATTATATATATTTGCATTTACAGCCCAACATTTTAATTTTGGGCTTTTTTTTTTTTCTGCTTGCTTAACAGAGACCATCTCTGCTACTTCTTTATTGTCCTAAGAAAGCCAAGGGAGTGCAAAACCATTTTTACACAAGCCTAAGAAAGTAATTTTAAAATAGAATATTTCTGCTGTCCAAATTATATAATACATTACAAAAGCAATTATCAAAGATCTGGATACTCTCTGCTATTTTCAATTAAATGCCCCATTACTTCCTGACACTGTCATGATTACTAAGAGTAGGTGGTTTCACACTAATTTGGAACTGTTCACAATATATAATGCCAGAGACGGCCATTCTTACTTGCACTCTAAGGAATGTAATTCATTGACATTTTACAGATGGGAACAACTTGCGTGATTAATGATACTGCTGTTTGTAATCTTGTCCAAGATCCCCACAAAGGCATAGAGTACCATCTGAAGAAAATATCTGCTCTACCCCACCGGCAGTACACTAAAAGAACATTATTTGTATTTCTTTTAGAAGAAGAGATGGTTTTAATTTAAATAATATATATTGTGTTTATTTGGAGGGAGTCAATTAGCTTTCTTCCCAATTAATGATACTAAAAACAGCAAACTAATGTGATCCGCATAGAATAAACATACCTTAGTTAAATAACAACTTTTCAACGTTGTATTCTTGGCCAATATATTTAACCTCTCTGAGTTTATGTGTCTTCATATTAAAATGAGATAAATGTTATTTTGAGAATTAGAGATGATATACACAAAGTTTCTAGCACGTAGTAGGTGCTCATGAAATGGCATTTTAGTAAAATGGTCATTAGCTAACCCATCCAGTCTCTTCTATTCTTGGGTTGAACACATGTGGCACAATAGAGAAAAAAATGTTCCTCTTCTACCATACTTCTTGGAATTTTTTAGAGCACCTTCAATACTCTGGGTTCCTAGGGACGAATGTCAGCAAACTGTGATAGAGTATTCTGAAAGGACTTTTTCCAAACCTTACCACATTCATGTGTAAACAAACTCAGAATCATGGAATTTGTCTTTCTGAATTTCTAGGATGGCATACCTACCCTTCCCTTTTCCCTAGTAAATGACCTTTTAACTAGGATAATATCCCTGGCCCTCTGCCTTAAACATTGTGAGGAGATATTGCAATAGAAGAGTTTAAAAAAAAAAACAGACACATTATTCTTTATACCCCTTTATCAATGCCTGCTCTCAGCTCTCTTAGGTCTTTCTTGCCAACCAAGGCTGCAATGTCAGTAGCTAATTCCAAAGCCTTGATATTGCTGAAGTCCCACTGATAGCTGCTTAATCACCTCCTCTTTACTTGCTAATATTTTTAGGGAAATAACTACAGGACTTTCCCTGCCCAGTGAGAAAAAATAAAACTAGCAAAAGTCACTGTAAATGGCCTTCCTAATTCTACAACTGACCTATTCAAAAAAACCCATAATCATATGACCCTTCCTCAGCAAGTGACCCACCACTGACTAGTTTGGGTGCCAGCTTCCTATCAGCTATAGCAGACCTGCTCAGGGAAGCTCTAAGACCACTGATCAGTCACTGGAGCCTGATGTTCACCTGTGGCAGGTGGCATTTCTGTTATCACAAATATGCTTTAAGTTAAAAATAAAAACTTTCCTTGTGAGACTACTGTTTTCAGCAAATACACACAATATAGAATGGAAAGAATGACTGAAATACTAAATCTAGAATCTAATTCCTTAGCAGCTGAGTGAAAGTTAAAAATATAGATGCTATGCTTTTCAACAAAAACCATTTTATGGATTTCCAAAGGAACATATGAAGTCAGTCAACAAATTCTCAGAGTAACTAAGACTACATCCTTCTTTATATTTAAAAGATATCCAAAGTTCCTAGAATAGCACTTCATATATACCAGTTGTTTAATGCGTTTGCTATAGTTATTAAAATGGTGAGCAGAAGAAACAAATTTATTATGTTTTATTATTAAGGTTGCTTTAAAATATGAAAACTAAATAAAGTGTTTGAGTAAGTTTATAGAATAATTTAGTTATTTCAACATCACAGTTAAATATTCCACAAATTAAAAATGCTATGTAGCTATTTAACAATAAGCCAAAAGGAAAGTATTAAGTATTTGCAATTTCTTTTTGCAGCACAGAATTGGTTATCTGTTGCCATTAACCATGATAATAAATAGCCTTTAATCTAATTGTAATACTAATTGCTTATTTGCAGTTTAGGTTTCCCAGAGCCTCTCATTCCTGCCAGGAAATTCTAATTCCCATCTAGTGGCCTAATTCATGAAGTGATACGTATTAAGGAGCCCTAAAGATAAAAGTGCTACTCAAAAGAATATTATCTATATTCAGCACCACCAGCATCCCTACATGACAAATCATTGCCATTTTACACATGTCACTCTCATTTTATTCAAAGGTATCGATGCAGTGAAGAATGGAACTTTTAAAAGTTTAGTGTTCAGAAAATAATACCACAAACACTCATTCCTCACCATCCAGAGTTATATTTTGTCAACATGTTTATATTTTTTAAAATACAAGGAATATAATATTACAACTATTATTGGAATCTCCTCTCCTCACATTCCCAGATTGAACTCCTTTCCTTTCTCCAAGTCCTGGTCTATGTTTTTCCATCCATTTCTTTACACTTTTACATATGTGTATCTGTGAAAAACATAAAGTTAATGTGTAGACGGGAAACCTGTATTAGGTTTAAGGCAGAAAATAAAGAGGATTCTCAAATTGGTTCACTTGAGAAGAATTTAATAAAGGTAGTCTTTACAAAGGTGTGGGCAGAGTTTAAAAGGAATCATGTATTAATAGAATCATAAGCCTAGCAAAAGCTGGAAGCTGTTAACCATCCATAGCCTGAAACTACAGAGGGTAGCCGTTTGGAGAGGAACTTTGGACTTTGGTAGAGTGAGGCAGCTAACTTGTTTAACCTGGTGAGAGGAAGCTGGACTAACAACTATCACTCTGCTCTTACTTTTCCTGCCAACATCCCCCATTGTCCAAGGGCAACCAGAAGGTAGGGGGCAAGTGAGTCCATTGATTCAGTTCATTCAGACCGAGGTCCCGGTGTGTTACACAGTGCAAGGTGGATAAGGACAGAGAATGAAATGGGCTCTAAGTGGGTGTGAGATGAGTTTCCTCCTTTTCCCAGTTGGCTAGTATTTCCTTTTAATAATGAATAAAAGTTAAATTTTATCAAGTGATTTTTGTCTGTATATTTTCAGATTACTATGTAGCTTTTCTTTTTTAATCTGTTAATTGGTAAATTATAGTGGTAGATATGTATATGCTAAGTCATCCTTGCATTTCTAAAATAAACCCTACTTTGTCATGATACTTTTTGAAATACCATTAGCTTTAATGATTAATACCTTAAATATTTTTACATAAATGAAATTGGCTTAGACTTTAGAACAGCCCTTGTCCTATGCTTGTATCAAACTTTTACTAGCCCTTTAAAGTACATTAAGTAAAAAGTTATATAGGGTTTCTGTCCTTGAAACTGTGTTGGAACTAACTTACCTACAATAGCACTGGAACCACTGGCTCTGAGATTTTTCACTGCTAATTCTACTTCTTAAATGGATATTTTAGATTTTTTTATTAATTTTTGGTAATAGGTCATTATTCATACTTTATATGAAAGTTATACATTTTATCTAAGTTTACAAATTCATTTGTGTAGAATTGTTTAAAGCATTCTCTTAGAATTTTTTAAAATTTAAATTTAATTGCATTTGTATTGTCTTTTTCATTTGTCCTTTGGCTTGAATTCCGTAAGATTTGGTGTATAATGATTTAATGATCATTAGGGGTTTTTTTGGTTTTTTTTTGAAATTTGAAATGACAGATTTATTAAGCACTTTTAGGCCATCACATTACAAAAGGCTATTAGGGGACTTAAAAAGACAAAGAGTATAAAATAAAACAATGACAAACACAGACTGTCTTAGGTTGAATAATTCTTATAGTTATATCTATAGTGCATTATTAATTTGCTTAGCAAACTTTTTCCCCGATGTCTGCCAAGTTAAAAAGTGAAGAGTAAAACTATATTTTGTAACTAGTACGGTAAATATACATTAATGATCATTAGGTTTTAAAGTTTTAGTAATTTTCATTCTAGGTGCAAATTATAAACAATTATTTGGAAGTATATGTTCTTTTTAAAAAAAAACTTTATTGGAGATAATTATACATTTGCCTGCATGTGTAAGAAATAATAGAGAGTAAAGCTGTAAACATGTAAACCTGCACCCAATTTTCCCCAATGGTAACATCTTGCATAACTATAGTGCAATATCACAACCAATAAATCAACACTGACAAAATCCAGTGACCTTATTTAGGTTACATGCATTCATTGTGAGTGTGTGTGTGCTTGTGTGTGCGTATTTAGTTCTGTGCAATTTTGTCATATGTACAGATTCATGTAACCACTACCTCAGTCAAGATACATAATGTCCACCACACAGATCTCTCAAGCTACCCTTTTATAACCTTAGCCACCTCCCTTCCTCCCTCTCCTCCTGTAACTCCTGGCAACCACCAGCCACTAACTAACCTTTTGAAATGTAGAAGTAATTTTAAGATTCTTTTTAGGTAGCAGTGAATATTCTTTAGTATTTTATAAGTGGTAGTTTCCCTCTCTCTCTCTCTCTCTCTCTCTCTCTCAGTTATTTATTTTGCACAACTGAAACTTTTTGTTTTGACTTATACTTCTCCATTTCCCCCTTCACCCAGGCCCTAGCAACTACCATTCTACTCTCAGCTTCTATGTTTTTGACTATTTTAGATTCCACATGTAAGTGAAGTTATGCAGTGTTTGTCTTTCTAACTCTGGATTATTTAATTTAATGCTCTTGAGATCCATTCATGTTGTCAAAATGGCAAGATACATTCTTTTGTAAAGGCTGAATAATATTTCAGTGTATGTTTCTTTATCCATTTGTCCATTATTAGATATTTAGGTTGTTTTTGTATCTTGGCTATTATGAATAATTCTGCAATGAACATGGGAGTGCAGATACCTCTTCAAGATTCATACTTCAATTCCTTTGGATATTTACCAAGAACTTGGATTGCTAGGATATTGAAGTCTCCTACTGTTATTGCTATCTATTTAACTGTTCTCTGAAATCTCCCACTCCATATTCCTTTTTACTGTATAATATTTGTCATTCCACTTTGTTTTTGAACACAAAACTTAATTATTACTTTTTAAAAGTAAAAAACAAATCTCTTTATTTATAGTTACTTTATCTTATAAAGGTTTAATTAAAACTAGGTCATACAATCCATGAACCCTCTTAACTGAGTATATATAAACTACCATGAAAACAGGTGAAGGCTCAAATGACTCTCCCTCCTTCAAGGGAATCTTCAACTTCCCCAGCATATCTACTGAATGGTGACAGACAGGCTGAGGGATGACATCATAGACAATACACAGATTAAATGCAGGCAGTCCTCATTTATCACAGTAGCACAGGACAGTAAAGAAAATGTGCAAGCTGAAATCATGCAAAGCAAACTTAATCAATGGGAAAATTATAATTGTTCTTTAAAATTTTTTGTCAAAACATTACCAACTGGCATTAATCATATTTGTCTGAGGCCTCAGAAATAGGAAAATTCAGTGTGGGGGAATAGTTTTAAGAACACTGCTCAGGGTCTTTCAAGAATATCAGAGCTAAGACAAAGGAAATCACTATGAGATTTAAGCATAGATGGGAGAATTTTTGTGGTGAAATATGTCAATAGAAACTGCACAGAGACTCTGCTTACTTTAAGCAATGGTGAATCTACCGTAACTTAGCCCTTGTGATAAGAATGGAAAGAATCTGTACCATATGGAGAGGTTCTGCCCCAGAGGACCAGCCGGGTCTCTGGTGTCACACAGAATGGTTGAAGTGGTTTCCTCCGGACTTGGTGTATGTTGATCTTACCCTAGTGCTCCAGCAACACCCTAGAGCCCCAGCTCTCTTCAGCTGATATGAGTGCTCAGGGGACATGTTAAAATAGCACTGACATCGAGTTCTTCTTCCCAAAGACATGGTATCTGAGAAAAGTTACAGCTTTCCTCTCACCCCTTTAATCACATAATCAGTCTCCTCCTCCTCCTCTTAATATAAGCCTTGTCCACCTGTAAGATCTCTGGTATTCCGGGGAACAGCAAACCCCTGAGTAACTCTGAGATAACTTTGTCCTGTGTTACCACCTGACCCCATTAGATGGCAGCAATGGCAAATGGCTGTGTAGTAAAGATTCAGAGTGTTTTAGGCAGACCAGAGCAGTACTTGGGAAAATCAAGCAGTTGGTAAAGTGCAAGGTAAGTATCCTGAAATAGTCTTTCAATAGGCCTAAACTTTCATTTTCTTCTATTGTTCCCCAACAGATATCTTGCTTTGTATAGATCCTTCTATTTTGTGGGGAAGAAAATTCTCTGAGTACTCAGTGTGTGAGGTTTCCAAGAACAATAGAACACTATCCCCGGAAGAACAGAATGCTATAAAAGTGTTCTTCCATTGGTGTCTCACTGGCTATTGACTATTCATGTGATAGTGGAAGTTATTACTTAAAAATACTGCAGCAAATAGGATCTTTCAGTGGATCATGCAGATTTGATTTAAGGTGAGTCATGTGATGATTTTAGGTAAATCATTAATTCATTTGCTCAAGACATTTCATCAAACGTTGGCATGAGAACTTCACTAAACAGAATGTAAGTTTGCTCACCAAGGGTGATGTTACAATAGGGGGAAGGAGCATTTTCAATGGCAAAACCTGACCTAAATAAAATGCTTTAAGACCTCCTGGGAGAAGAAAAATGGTTAGTATATAAAAAAAAAAAAGTAATTGATCTGAAAGAGCATAAATTGGTAACTGCTACTTCACTTCTGCTGAGCTGGGTTGAATTCTCCTAGCCAACATTCTGCTCTAATTGACTAACTGAAATTGTCCCTGTGAGAGAGAAAGGAGCATCCAAGTAAAGCCCCGAGGAAGCAACTGCACAGCCCCTTGCTCCTACTCCTCTTTGAATCAAGGAAGATCCACATGTTGTTTCTGGCACTGGGGAAAGCTCCTGCAGGCATTTAATGTGCTAAGCACTTGAGTTATATTATCCCACCTGGTACTGCCAATAACCCTATGTTATCTGCCTTGGTCCATAGAAGAGGAAACTAAGGCACAGAGAGATTGAATAACCTGCCCAAGGCCCCACAACTACTAAGTGGTGGAGGACTGCCAACTCCAAGGTAAGAATTCCTCCTCAGTGGCTGCAGACAGGTAAAGCAGTAAAAGATTCACAGCCACAGGCTGTTTTCCATCCTGTTCAGGGGAAGTTTTCCATCCTGCTCAGCAGATGGAAAGGATCAGAAGGTGAACGATGGTGCAACGTGGGTCCTACCTCTTGCCAAATTAAAACCAGAAAGTCTGCAACTACTCCCTACCTCCACCCACAGCACAACTGGGTATGCTCCTGTGTGTAGTACCAGTGGAGAAATCCATTTTTGTCCTGCTACATTGTCTTGCTGTATTTAAACTGTTTGCTGTTTGTTTTTGTTTTGAGCATTGCTCAGCAGCTATTTCCAATTCCAGGCCAAGCCTGTGATTTAATAAACTTAAAGTCAGCCCATACAAACCCAAGGCACCCTTCCTCCTGGTTAGAATTAACTACCAATTTACCGCTTGTACTCGAGTCTCTGCAGCAAGGCCAAGCGGCCCCCCCACACACACACACACAGTTCCCCTGCATAGTCCCACATTCTTAGAATCTTATTGATATATTTTAAGCACTAATCCATGAAAAAATAATATTTTCTCTCAATGAAACTTCTGTTACTATTCATCCTCTGGTGACCCTGATTATATTTTATCAAAAAAAAAAAAAAAAAAAAGAGAGAGAGAGAGAGAGAGAACAAAAGTATGTGCAAATCCCCAACAGGCTCTTACCTCTGGAGGTAGAAGGCACAATTAGGGGATGTGTAAGAGGAGTGTTTATGAAGGTTATTCTATCTCTATTAGATAGCTCAAAAATCTCAAGGTTCTATTAATATTTTCCTTCTCTGCACCCTTGACAATAGGGCCAGGGTTCACTTCACATGTGTGAAGCTTCTATGTAAGGCAAGGGGGTGGGGGTTAAAATCCAACAAGATTTGATTTAATTTCTCACTGTGCATCCTGACAAGTTCTGTTTCTAATTTACACAAAGGCACTGTATACATTTGCAGTGCAGCAGTTCCACAAAGATAGTCAGTGGTCTGGGCCTGCAAAACAGAACAATAACAAATATAATCTTGGCACAGCTAGGCACCCCCTCACTCTCCTCCTTAAAACCACTTTTTTCTTCCCCCTTCTATTGGCCACCCAAATCAGGATCAAAGTTGGCCCCTCCATACTCATAAACGTTATCCAAGTAGAAAGTTTGACCTCAAAAACAGAATTTGAGTTAGAAATAAAAGCGAAGGAGCCAGCATTAATAAATGTCTGCTATGTGTTTGAAACAGATAGGCGCTTTGCATATTTTTAGTTTATACATAAGAGCACACTTGAAAATAATCCACATTACTCACCTCCAGCTTCTGCTATTTTCAGTTGGCCTGCCAATTTTGTTTCATCTATCCCTCATACTTTTTAAATATATCCTAGAGATCATATCTTTTCAAGTCTAAATACTCTTCTACGTATCTTTAATGGATAGGAGATTGTTACAGAATCATAATGTCATTGTCACACTGTAAAATTAATAATTATTGTATAAAATCATCTAATAAATAGGCCACATTCAAATTTATATAATGTCTCAAAATGCATTTTTACAGTGGGTTTGATCAAATCAGCATCGGATAAGCTCCATCCATTGCATTTGATTGGTAGTCTCCTTAAGTCCATTGTGATCCATAACAATTCCCCTTCTTCTACTTTCACCCAAGATTTTTATGCCATCTGTTTGCCAGAAAAAAAAAAAAAAAAAAAAGATGACTCGTTTGACCTGTAGAATGCCTAAAATTCTGGGTTTGTTTATTTCTCATTTGTGGTATCATTTAATTTATTCTTCTATTCCCATTTTTACTATGCATATGTAGTTATGTCCAAAGGATCTTCGCATGTGTGATAAGAATACATCAGAGGTATTGTATACAACATATCTGGAGCCCCATGATTCCTGATTGTCTATGTTTACTGATGTTAGCACTGATTAGTGGGTCTGGGTGATATCTGTCTAATCCTTTCATTATAAAGTTTCTCACCAGTCTTCACTTAATAATTATGGCAGCAATTGGCTGTTTCTTTGATTCATTATTTCATTAGAGTTACCAAAATGGAGGTTTTCTAATTCTATCATTCCTCCAGTAATATTAGCTAGAACTCTTCCATTAAGAATAATTTTTCCTCATCAATTGTTTGTTCACCTGAAAACAACAGCAACAACAAAAGGACAGGACAAATACTTGGTTCTTTCCTTTTAATTGTTATTTTCAGAATACAGAGCTAGTGCCCAAGCAACCTCCAACTGAACTTGGGGGTTTCATATATTTGATGTGTTTCAATACATTGTCACTATTTGCTTTTATATTCTTCCCAAATTTTCCCAGGGGGAGCTCCTTCAAGCTGGCTCATTTATTCTTGCTTTGGAACATGACAATATGTCTCAGCCTCATCCCAAATTCTTCCTGCCCCTGATCTAGAATCAGCCATTTCTCCAAGGAGCCCTGGTTCCTTAAAGATGGAAATGGTACTTAGATATCAAATTCTGGGTACTTGGAGTGATTGTTATTACTAACTTGGCCACACTTCTAGGCCTTCTCAGTGGACATAACTAGGAAATTTGTAGATTTTATAAAGAAAAAAGTAAATTATAAATTAATACTGATGTTTCTACTTCAAAATAAAGACTACAGTTTTTGACTTAATTTTTTATTTTAAATTATCTTTTTCTTACTTAGAAAATCTTATGTCCTAAGGATATTAACTTATTTAGTTGCTTTATCCTACTCTAGATATAATAGTATTCACAATAATAATGTAGATATCACTACTTAAAAAGTATCCAATAGAATTCAATCTAAAATGTCTTTGTACTTCTTTTTGTACTTAGGATTTATCTCCCTGGAGATGTACAATCCAAATATGTGTTTTGTTTTAAAGTCATTTGAAATAATTCTTGAGAGTGTTATGCCACAGGAATTGGTATATAGTTAAGTTCCTTTTTTCAGTATATTTTAAATTTTTAGAAATTATCATATGTTGGTGTGTTTTTCCCTTTGATTTAACTTTGTTTTTGATTATGTAAAACATTTACATTACCCCAAAGTCAAAAATTTTAAAATAATGTATGTGGAGAAGTCAAACTTGTCTATATGCACTACTTCCCTGTTCCCTCCACCCAACTATAGGTAAGCACTTTTTATTAATTTTTGATTTATTGTGCTATTGAAATTATAAATAAATATGTACTTATTATTTTGTATCCTTTCTTATCCATATCATAGCATACTCTAAACATAGCTATTCATTTTGGTTTTGTTACTGAACACTATGTACTGGACATCACTGTATATCAGTACGTAGATATTTTCCTGTTTTTTTTACAGTTACGCTATATGGCATTTTGTGAATAGCCCAGTTTATTTAATTAGTTTTCCTTTGATAAACATTAGGATTTCTAGTCTTTTGATAATTGGCGTTCTACATTTGTATTATTTAATCCTCCTTAAAGTTTTGCCAATTTGGCTTATTATTCTCATTTTATGAAAAGGAAACTGCTGCATAAGCAGTTAAGGACTTGACCAAAGTCCTAGGGTTAAGTAGGGAGAAGTAGGAAGAGACCTTCTCCTACTTCCATAATTTCTGTTACTTGCACAAGCCTGTGTAATTCATGCTGCAGCGTAAATGTCTGTTAACAACTTTATTTTAGAGTTGGAAGAGGGAGAGGGAAGCACGTACTTTGGAGTAGATTGTGGAGGAAAATTTAGCCTTAAGTTCAAGGCTGGAATTTCAGGTCTCGGCCAGCCTGTGGGAAGGGTATCTGAGGGAACAGCTGGCCTCTCTGGCTTTGTCTCCAGCTAAAGAAATGCCAGATATTCACAAGCAGGTGCGTCTATTTTTGGCAGCAGGATCTTCTCAGTGCCTGCTAAATTACATCATGTCCCCTTCTATCACAGTATGCTTTGAGCTCTGCTGAACCTCTGATAAATCCACTGAAAACTCCCTTTGAACAATAGAGAAGAATCTGTTTTCTACCCTTCCCTTTATCAGTAACTACACTCTTCTTCCTTCTTACTCGTCAGACTGATAAAAAGTTATGTATACTAAACCAAACAGAGCAAGCACAGTTTTGACTAAGTAAAAATCATTTTACAGACTTTTTAGAGGGAACATTAACCTCAGGTTTTGAGGAAACCTAAGGACTTCAACCAAAAAGTTTCATTAATTTGCCCTTTTTCCTTCACTCCATTTTTTTTAAGGAACATGGTTAATTGTGAGAGAAAATAAGTGCCTATCATCACATTGCTTTAAAATGAGCATCTCCAGCTAGGGCTTCATCTCAGAACACTTTTAGCTCAATCTCTTCTGACATCCTCCTCTCCAAAATAATCGCTATAATCATTGTAAAATATCATGAAGATCATCAGCTTTTCAATTTCAAGACACAAATTGTATTCATTGTGCAGTCCTTACCAAGGCAAAACAGACGGCCACTACATTTTAGAGAGATTTTGCAAAAGGGTTTAAACAAAGGAGCTTTCTTTTTTCGCCTCAGTAGATGGAATACTCCATTCCCTGAATAGTCTTGTTAATAAAGGTTTTATTGTGTCATTGCTAAGCTTCTGAGACCAAACAGCACAAGCAAATTAGCCACAAGATCATTGCACTGCAAACTGGGCAGCTGAGCACTTGGTCGCCCATGTTGGGCTCTGATCTCATTAGGGAGCTGACCAGCTTCCCTGGATGGACACACTCAGGACACTCCAAGTTCAGCTGTGTGGATGTGCTCAGCAAAGCCAGGACACCATAACTCTGGTCTCCATCTTGTCAAAACACAAACTTCAACATGTGAGTCAAAGCCTAAAGGTTCACATATGAATTTACTTTCTGCAATGTGCCAGGGATGGAGAACAGAGTCAGGAACACGACACACATATTCCCTGTTGTCTGAGAGTGATAGAAAGAAATAGAAATACATAAAAACAATTCTATACAAGTGTAGCGTTGGAGTGTACACTTGGTGTCTTTAAAGCTCTTTATGCCTCTGTTTAATAACTTGTAAAGGAGGATAACAACAGTAATTAAATCACAAGGTTGTTAAGAAGAGTAAAACAGGAGTAAAACACCGTATGTCTGGCAGATGGTAGGTACTCCATAAATATTAGATATATAATAATTATTAAATGCCACTCCCCTGAATTTAAAGCTGGACATTCTCCCTACCCTTCCTAAATTACATCTCTCCTCCCAGTGTTTCATTTAATTAACCCAAAAAACCAGTAATATAGATGCTACTTATATTTGAAGAAGAGTGTCCACAGAATTGAATGACTTTATCCATGTAATACATTTCACAGGAAGTAGACGTGGAACCCAGATCAGCTCACATCAATTCAGCCACAAAATTCTTTATACTTTTAACCTATACCTTATGTTATCTTCCAGGTAAGAGTCAAAACCATCAGGCCATGCATTGACAGATGAGGGAGAGAGTAATTCCAATAGAACGTATCTGAGGAGGCTTCCTATAAGAAGAAATAGGAGAACACTTCCCTGCTAAAATCTTTCATAGCTCCCCATTACTTTAAAATAAAGTGCAAGCCCCTTACCAAAGCCAGAAATCCCCCCTTCCCTCAGCACCCACATCCAAGTCACCAGCATGTCCTATAAGTTATAACTAAAAATTTTGCCCCAATGTTTACATTTCTCTCTCTATTTCTATGGATACTACTCTAATCCAAGGTCCCATCATCACATGCCTGATTCTTCCTACTGATCTCCCTGGAGCTCTTCCTGCCAACCTATAATCCATTCTCTATACAGCAGCAAGAGTAAGCTTAAAATGCAAATCAGGACATGGCACTCTACTACTGTAAGGGCAGAGTTGGCTTTTGCAGGGTGTCTCAGTTCCTTGCTATGTGGACCCCTCCATAGTACTGTTTCTTCTCATGAAATGACAACTGGCCTTCCATAAAGTGAGTGATCTGAGAGTAAGGAGAAACCTGTAATGCCTCTTATGACCTATTCAAAAAAGTCACATATCATCACTTCTGTTATAGTCTATTCATTGAGCCCATACCCAAGGAGAGGAGAATTAATATCTACTGATTAAAGGGGGATATTTTGGTTTTGGGTTTTTTTAATTATTTTTTTTATTTGAGCATATTACAAGGGTACACATGTTTAGGTTACATATATTGCCTTTGCCCCACCTGAATCAGAGCTTCACTGTGTCCACCCCCCAGACGATGTGCACCGCATCCACTAGGTGTGAATATACCCCCATTCCCTACTCCCCCCTCCCACATGCCCAACACCTGATGAATGTTACTACTATATGTGCACATAAGTGTTGATCAGTTAATACCAATTTGATGGTGAGTACATGTGATGTTTGCTTTTCCATTCTTGTGATATTTCACCTAGTAGAATGGGCTCCAGCTCTATCTTGAATAATACAAGAGGTGCTAGATCACCATTGTTTTTTGTGGCTGAGTATAACTCCATGGTATACATATACCATGTTTTCTTAATCCACTCATGTATTGATGGGCACTCAGGTTGTTTCCACATCTTTGCAATTGTGAATTGTGCTGCTATAAACATTCTAGTGCAGATATGTTTTTTATAGAATGTCTTTTTTTTCTTTGGGTAGATGCCCAGTAATGGCATTGCTGGATCAAATGGTAGTTCTACTTGTAGCTCTTTGAGCTATCTCCATATTGCTTTCCACAGAGGTTGTACTAGTTTATAGTCCCACCAGCACTGTATGCATGTTCTTATCTCTCCGCATCCATGCCAACATTTATTGCTTTGGAACTTTTTAATAAAGGCCATTTTCACTAGAGTTAAGTAATATCTCATTACTGAATGAGATTTTTTAATATCTCATCACTTAATGTGGTTTTGATTTATATTGCCCCTATAATTAGAGATGTTGAGCATTTTTTCCTATATTTGTGGCCATTAGTCTATCTTCTTTTGAAAAGTTTCTGTTCATGTCCTTTGCTCACTTTTTGATAGGATTATTTGATTTTTTCTTGCTGATTTTCCTGAGTTCTATATAGATTCTAGTTATCAGCCCTTTATCAGATGTGAATATTTTCTCTGGACCCCAGAGATCAATCCCTGACCCTGGCAGGGATAAGAGTGCTGGTCTCAAGTCACCCAAATGGTGCCCAAGCTGGATCAATGTCTCTCCGCCTCAAGATTTGCTCCAGTCTGCTGGAGTCACCAGCCAAGCAGCACCTGGGAGGGCTGGCAGGGAGGGAGCTCACAGTCTGAGTACCCCTCAGTCTGCTGCAGGGCCCCAAAAGGAAAGGTCCCATTCCCTGTAGGTGCCACTGAGTATGGCCAAATTGTCTCTCTCAGCAGCCATGGCTAGGGGACAGGAAGGGGAGATAAAGGGAGATATTTTGAAGAATTTGTGAACATGCTTTAAAACCACCACAGACCTTATCCATCAAGCAATGGATAGCAAAAGAAGTAGGAATGAGCTGGTCAGGCATAGTTTAGGTCAACCACCCTGGTCCTGATCAACTGGATGGATTTGAAAATGAGAAGACTAAAGGCAAGTAGACAAATTCAGAGAATCCTGAAACAGCCCAAGAAGAGATCAAACAAGATTAAGACAGGTTACTGGGCAGCAACAATAGGAAAAGAGTTGGATTTGAGGAATACTTAAGGAGACAAAAATTGTGGTGTGAGGGGGTAAACCATCCAAAAACTAAATGTTATATCTTAAATTAGAATGTCTGATTGGAGGGATGGATACCAATCAAGATAGAAAATCCATGAGACAAAGAGGTTGAGGAATAAGAGTGAGAGTGCAATTGAATATTTTGAATTTGAGCTTCCAGGTTTCATGGATAGTTGTTTGCCACTACACCATTTACTCTAGCCTTATTTTGATAACACTATCTGACTTTATGCTTGGGTAGGGCTATACCCAGGGGTGCGTTGATAAACCAGATTTCTAAAATAAATAAATAAAGCCCTAACTTGTGGTGTGAATACTCCCATCTTTTCCAATTTAATGTTACCAATGATTTAACAGTCAGCTCAGAAAATTACAGAAATGTAATAACCAGCTGACACCAGCACACAACTACTGGCTATATCACTGGCTTAGTGATGAATCACATGACTCAGGCATAAGCCAATCAGTGCATTGAATTTCTACTGGTCATATTGATTGGTTCAGCGATGAGCATATCTGTCAATCAGAGTCAATGAGAGGCAATGAAACTCTTGCTATGCACCCTGGGAAAAGACTTTTACTTTCCCTTAACATGTAAAGAAGAAACGATGCGACAGCATTACTGCACCATATGAAGCCAAAGACTAGACCCAACCCTATGGAAAACAGAACTGAGAGATGACAAGAAAGTAAATTTAGATTACATTATGTAAACCATAAATCTAACTGTAGCTAAAACTAATTCCACTCATAGACGTTTCAATTAAGTGAGCCAATAAATTCTCTTGTATTAATATTTTACATCTTTATTTATTTTTATTCTTTTTTTGTGTACATAAATTTTGTATTGCCTTTACTTTACATTCAGAGAATCTCAGCCAATATACTT
Organism: Lemur catta; assembly: GCF_020740605.2. Lineage (NCBI taxonomy): Eukaryota > Metazoa > Chordata > Mammalia > Primates > Lemuridae > Lemur > Lemur catta. Next base: position 41,114,337 of record NC_059136.1, read on the forward strand.
TGTGACACCCAGATAGTTATATCAATCTGAAGTTCAGTGGACAAGTTCAGGATTATCAAGAATTTAGTGAAAATTTCATCCATAAACTGAAACAAGCTCACTGATGGAGAGAACCATTCTGCTAATCTTAATATTCTAAAAATATTATAGAATCAAAGATCTTGGAGAAACATTGGGGATTATGAAATCCAACTCCTTCATTTAATAATTATAAAAACTGTGGCCCTAAAAGGTTCAATAACTTGCCTGCTGTCATTTTACTGCTTACTTCATGGAAGAGCCAGAACTAAAATCTTGATTTCCTGACTCTTATGTAGCCCTTTTCCCAAGTTACTACAAGGTTTGAGCCAGTAGGATCTAATTTAACTCAGCAAATATATGCTGTGTGTATATTGTGAATAATGAAATTTGCGTAACTTTTTACAATTTAATGGATAGCACCTTACTATTTCAAAACACCTTGTATTAATATAATTTAATCTTCTTGCCAACTCTGTAAACTTGGTGAAACAAGTATTTTGGAGATAAGAAAGTCTAGGCTTAGAGTACTCGAATGACTCTTCCAAGGTCAAATAACCAGTGAGTAGCAGCCAGTACTAGAATGTAACACGTATGACTTCTTCCAATGCTCTTCCTTTTACCTCTCTTTCAACTTAATGATGTTTCGTTGTTAGTGCTTAATGTGGAAATTAGCACAACTTTCCAGGATTTGAGATGGCCTTTCAGAAACGAAAAAAATATATATTCCAAAAAGTTTGTTCTCTGCACTATTTTTTCTTTGGTTTATTTTTTTAATTGAGAAATTGTATATATTTATGGTATAGAACATGATGTTTTGAAATATGTGTACATTGTGGAATGGCTAAATTAAACTAAGTAACATATGCATTACCTCACATACTTACCAGTTTTTTTTGTGATAAGAGCACAATTTTCTGCACTATTTCTGTAATTCTTCAGGATGCTAAAACTCAGACTACTTAGCAGTCAAGTGTTAGCAAAGATGTTTTTATAGGAGGTATGTTAATTTCCTAGGGCTACTGCAACAGATTACCACAAACCTAGTGGCTCACAATGATCCAAATTTATTTTCTCACAGTTCTGGAGGCCAGAATTCTACAAGCAGGTTCACAGTCCCCACAAAGTCTCTGGGGAAGAATCCATTCCATGCCTCTTTCAGCTTCTGATGATTGCCAGCTTCCTTGGCTTGTGTCCACATCACACTAATCCCACGTAGGGAACCTGCAGCCTTGGGGCCACGTGTGGCCTTTTTGATCCTTGAGTGCAGCCTTTTGACTGTATTCAAATTTACAGAATAAATCCTTTTAATAATGGATTTGTAATCTCTGCCTCCATCTTTCCGTAGTATTTTCCTCATTGTGCCTATGTTCTATGTGTCTCTCATAAGTACACTTACCAGTGGATTTTGAATCTATCCGGATAATCCAGGATGATCTCCTATTCTCAAGATCCTTAACTTAATTACATCTACAAAAACCCTTTTCCAAACAAGACAACATTCATAGGTTCTGAAGGTTAGGACATGGATATATCTCTCCAGGGACCACCATTAAGGCCACTGCAGGAGGCAAAGGATAAAAGTTATTTATCCAAAGGTCAGAAGCTTAACAAGTGGAGTGAATTGAAGCTCTGCCCAAGTGAAGACCAAGCATTCTTTTTCCCAAAGACGGTCTTCAATTTATCAACAGGTTTTGAAAAACATCCAAGAGGTCAGTCCTCTTAAAAAATGCCCTACCATCAGCTTTGTCAGCTAGCCATGAGTCAGGGGCTGAAGAGTGAGAATATATCCTGCAAGTTTTGACTGGCTTACGTGCTTGGGCATATGCCCTGTTTATATGACACCCTCTGCCAAAGTCTGCTTCATGCCAAGAGGCAAACTTGAAAAGCCACTGTTGAAACAAGAGCTCCTGTTGATCTCTGAGCAGCATAGCAAGTTCTCTGCGTTATTTACTCTCATGGAGAGTCAGCCACTAGACCAGCTATGCTCCTCCTGCTGTTCCGTTAACCAAAGATTGATATATGTTGATTTCCAACTCCAGAGCTTTGTCTGTGATATATCACAATCTGCAGAACTTACATATAATGAGCAATCTTTCAGAAACTAGTAACACCTCTACAGCATGTTTATTCTTCCATGGGAACGACACCCTCTTGTCCATGCTATTAGGAAGAAGGAGATGGGACTTAACGCTTACTGAGCATGATGGATCTGTTCAGTTTGCTCCAGATCCATTTTCCATCCTTATCCAATCCATTCCTTGGCTCATTCCTGTGACCTTAATGAACCTCCTTACCAAATGGCTTCAAGTGTTGGACCAATAGAGGACCCTGGAGGAAACTGGAGGAAAAAAAGAGAGAGGGAAGCTGCCCTATTCATTTTCCAAGCCCCCAGTGGTTGCCAAGGGCTGGCCACATCTCTCCACAGAAGGTCTCAGCACCTGTCGGGTAGCTATCTCCATACAGTCTTCTCAGTCTCCAGGTCCCAGGAAACACTCCTCCTATTCAAATCTTCAGGCCTAAAGCTGGTAACCCCAGAGTATTTTGTGGTTTTCCTATACCTTGCCTAACATTTCTTTTTTCAAATAGTCCTGATATTATACATCCCTCAAATTTTCCTAACTTGAATGGGCTTTGTTTCCTGATGGAAGAAGCCTAATGAAGCCCTAGTCTTTTTAAGATCTTTGCTTAATGTTTGATTTCAGTGATTACAACAGCCCTGCAGAGTAGGTACTCTTAACCCCATATTATAGGTAAGGAAACTGAGGCTTCTAGAGGTGACATGACTTGCCTTCAGAGACACAGCTAGCAAGTGAGGAATCAAGATTCAAACCCAGATATGTCTCACTTTTTAAAGCCCTTGGATTTTCAGCTATTTCTTCTTAATACTGAAGAAATGTCTTACAGGATACCTGGAGAAACAGGGAATTTCAAGGCACAGAAATGCCAGAATGGTTTAAATGTTTTATTCAAGGTTAAACTTTATAAAGCCATTCTGAGGCCTCACTCTCCATAGTACTGCATGCAAATAAATGTGTGTGTGTGTGTGTGTGTGTGTGTGTGTGTATCTCCCCAGAAGCCACAACTGGAATGTAATTTATGTCTATACTGTAGTCTCCTAAAAGAAGACCAAGAGTAAATTACATTTATAATGCAGAGCCAAACTTCTTAAAAGCCTCTTTCTTTCCCTCTTCATTCTCTCTGTCTATCTATCTCATATATGCCAGCTACCCACAAAATCCTTTTCCTACCCACCTCCAAGCTCTCAAGATCTCCCCCAACATGCTCTCTGCCTCCTAGTTACTATTAATATGTCCTTCCCCTACCTCCCGCTACTAATTCTCTGCCTTTCCCAGTGAAAATCCCTCTTGTCTCTCCAAGTCTTCTCCACGTTTCCTTTGACCCCTTGTCCCCAGTTAACACAAAACTAAAAAGCTAATTGATTGCTACCTGAGCAACATACCCATCTTCTTGAGAGAGTGGGAGTTTTGTTAATACATTAAAATATTTGTTAATATTTTTCTCTGCCACATTATATAGATTTATTCAATTATTTATTCAAGGAGAAAAGATATTTGTCACATATGAAATCCAACCTAAGGATGAAATACAAATTATAAGTACCGAGAGCGAGAAACGTAGAGTGGGAGAGTGTGAAAGGACTACCCAATTCATATCATGTCCATCCTCTCAACTTTCCAGCAGCTGGTAGTACCAATATTTGTTTGAATGCAATTATTTAGAACTCCAGACATATTTTCTTTGAGAAACAGCATTATAGATTACATTTCATATCCATCACAAATAGTGTTTGCATTTAAAGTTATAACTTAATAACAATATTTATTTCCTTAGCAATAAATCCACTGTCTGTTGTTCTGTGTTCCCTACTCTAAGAAGTTTTAGGAAACACAGTCATCATAACAGCACCCCAAGATGAGCTTCATCTACTGGAGAGTAATTATAAGAACCATCGCACTTCACAGTTTTTCTTAAACACCTTACTGGGTGGAATTCCATAAAAGGTAGAAATAAGTCAGTTCTCAGGACAAGCTATTTGCAATAGGGTTATTTAAAAAAAATAATAACATTTTTAGGTTGAAAGTAGCTTACCCTGAAGCATTCTTTCAGCAAAGCAAAATGGGGAGTAAAAAGATCAGAGGTTGATTAATTCTGGGACTTGGAAGAGAGGCCCTCCCAGAAACGTTAGACAATGACGCCAGCTCATCCTGAATTCATCTACAGTTCATAACATAAGGATGACAAGGATTTTTATTTTTCTGGTTCCCAAAAGGCATTGACTGAACTGAGAAGGAGCCCATTTGTTTTATTACTTGGGCCCTGTAGGGTAGAGAACTAACATTTGCTGAGTACCTGCTACGTGTGAGACATCATTGAGTAATTAATGATGTACCTTTGGTCCCCAAAATAGAGAAACTACAGAGCCCAGGATTTGAAGAGTATTTATATGGTTATTGTCTGGCCTCACCACTTCCACCCTCCTACTAAATTGTAATGTTTATGGCAGCCTGCAGCCCGTCAGTCTGTTGCTGAATGCCCAGAGCTTAGCATAGTCCCTGACACGTAGAAAAAACTCAATAAAAATATGTTGAATAAATGAACAAATGAATGAGTTCTTTCTGACTGCAAAGCCCTGGATTATTCCACTCTATCTTGCTTGTAGCTAGAAAAACAAAACTCAGGTAGTGGTTGTTCTTCGATTTTGAGATGTTTCCTGTGCAGTGTATTTGTATCAAGCTAAGGTTTCTAACTTTACAAACCAAACCTTCCCTGTCCATGTAAGTACTCATTGAAAACTACACAGTGCTATCAAATTCAAAATGAAAACCACAATTTCTGCTAGCAAACAAACCCATTACCCTTAATGATGATGTGACCACTTAATATATAGCCCCATAGTTAACTTGGGAATAAATTGAAAACCATGAAGAAAGTTTCAGTGGAAACAATCACATTATAATGAAAACTCTCATGACTACCTTATACTGTTTTAGGTTTGCTTTGGCTGTGTTTGCAGACAAAACCCAGGCAATCAACCAATTGTTTGCCTTCCCTACACCAAAGGAGTGATTTTTCTAATTTTTTTTTTTTTTGTCATTCAATTGATGAATTGCTTTGGCATCAGGTAGTCAGCTTCTATCTTGGGAAATAATCATCTTCTACTGGGAGAGCTATTCAGCTGTGTGGTAGTGCTTTATCACAGGCAGCACACAAGTCGTGCTGTTTACAATTTGATAAACGTGCACTGCAAGGCTCAGAGGTCCCCCTACACAAGTCTGATATGTAAGCACAATCAAATCATGCTGTTAACTGGGGGACTGGATTGGGATTGTTCATCCTTCTCTGTCTTTTTCAAATTCTCTGTAAAAAATTGTCATAGCTCATTCTACACAAGCAAAGAGAGGGACATTTCTCAGTCTTGGGTAGTGTTAGGATGAGTGTAAAATATTTTCCATCTGTTATAAACTGAATTTTTGATTGGAAAAAATCACATCAAAACAAACAACTTCATAAGAAACTAGAACACTTTCAAATGCTTTTAAGCCCATTTCAAATTACTGGGGAAATATCTTAGGAATGCAGAAAAACAGCTAATTTTTTCAACTTTCCTCTCCCAAAGCCTTTGGAATCATAGAACTTTAGGGGGAATCAGAACTGTTGCTCATGCACACACACACACACACACACACCCTCCCCAGACAACTAAGAACTAAAGTTAATTATTTAATTCTTGCCAACATTGGTGCAGTGGATATTATTATCTCCATTTTAAAAATTATGAAATTGAAGCAGAAAAATCAAGCATCTTGCAGTAGGTCCTGTATTTAGTACATGGCAGAATCAAAACTGGAAGCCAGTTCCATCTCTAAGTCTTTATTACACTGAGCCACCTCATCTCTATAATATTCCTGCTAAAGTCATGCTTGAATTCCTTGTTTGACCCAGCCTATGGAATGCAGTTCACCTCATCCTCGGACATCACTACTTGAGTTGCAGGCTCTGTGTAGTGAATTAAAAGCTGTCTTTGTATACCTCCTACCTAGTGATCCTAGGTCTGGCCTGGGGCCTTACTGAATAAGTGTAATCCCTCTTCCAAATGACAGGCTTTTTAATATTAAAAGCTGGCAATTGCATCACCTGGAGCCTTCTTTCCTGAGCCTTGGTAAATATCCCCAGGTCCTTCAATCATCTTTCCTATAACATGGGTTCACTTTCTTGATCACTTTCAATTATATATGTGTTCCTCTTAAAATGTGGCTCAGTGTTACCCAAAAGATTTCAGCTCTCATCTGGTCTACCCAAGGAGACCAGAAATCTCCCCACCCTCAGTCTATTATATTAATGCATAGATCAAATTAAAATTCCTCTACTCTCCACCAGTTCTATGGTTTTAAATCTTTAAGGCTGTTTAAAGCTGAAATGCTAAAAGCTGGGCCTTATGGGCACCCAGCCTCGTCTCAGCATCCCCCAGACTCACACACAAAACTCGTATCTCTAATAATGTTCTTCTAAAAATGCAAAGCAAGTCGTATATGAAATTAATCAGAGCACTCAATGGGTCTCTATTTTATGAAACTTAATCCACTTAAGTGTGCTTCCTCTCTCTCCAAAGATTCATGGCCCAAGGATCGCCTATCTTTAAGAGGTTTATAAATCCTTAAGTGCTTGCCACAAACCAAGACACTCCCAGAGGAAAGTACAGGCATACCTCATTTTATACTTTTTCACTTTGTTGCACTTCTCAGATATTGTTTGTTTTTTTACAAATTGAAGATCTGTGACACCCTGTGTCAAGCAAGTCTACAGCACAATTTTTCCAACAACATGCTCACTTCATGTGCCTGTGTTACATTTTGGTAATCTAATAATATTTCATACTTTTTCATTATTATTATATTTGTGATGGAGATCTTGGATCAGCAATCTTTGATGTTGCTATCGTTGTTTCAGGGTGTCACAAACCATACCATAAGATGATGATTTAATGGATGAATGTTGCGTATGTTCCGAATGCCCCACAGACGGGCTGCTTTCCCATCTCTCTCCCTCTTCTTGGGCCTCCCTATTTCCTAAGACACACAGTATTGAAATTATGCCAGTGAATAACCCTACAATGGCCTCTAAATGTTCAAGTGAAAGGCAGAGTCACACATCTCTAACTTTAAATCAAAAGCTAGGAATGATAAAGCATAGTGGAAAAGGCATATCAACAGCAGAGATAGGCTGAAAGGCCTTTTGCTCTAGTTAGTCAAGTTGTAAATGCAAAGAAAAAGTTCTTGAAGGAAATTAAAGGTGCTACTCCAGTGAACAGATGAATGACAAAAACACAAAACAGGCTTACTGCTGATATGGAGAAAGTTTGAGTGGTTAGGATGGAAGATCAAACCAGCCACAACATTCCCTTAAGCCCAAAGCCTAATCCAGAGCAAGGCTCTAACTCTCTTCAATTCTATAAAGGCTGAAAGAAGTGAGGAAGCTGTGGAAGAAAAGTCAGAAGCTAGCAGAGGTTCGTTCATGAGGTTTAGGGAAAGAAGCTGTCTCCATAACATAAAATTGCAAAGTGACGCAGCAAGTCCTAATGCAGAAGCTGCAGCAAGTTATCCAAAAGATCTAACTAAGATCATTGATGAAGGTGGCTGCATTAAACACCAGATTTTCAATGTGGACAAAATAGCCGCATATTAGAAGATGATGTCGTCTAGGACTTTCATAGCTAAAGAGGAGGAGTCAATGCCTGGCTTCAAAGTTTCAAAGAACAGGCCGACTCTCGTTAGTGGCTAATGCAGCTGGTGACATTAGTTGGTGCCAATGTTCATTTACCATTCTGAAAATCCTAAGGTCCATAAGAATTATGCTAAATCTACTATGCCTGTGCTCTATAAATAAAACAGCAAAGTCTGGATTATGGCACATCTATTTACAACATGGTTTACTGAATATTTTAAATTCATTGTTGAGATTTACTGCCCAGAAGAAAAGATTTCTTTCAAAATATCACTGCTCATTGACAATGCATCTGGTCACCCAAGAGCTCTGATGGAGAGGTGCCATGAGATTAATGTCATTTGCATGCCTGCCAACGCAACATCCATTGCAACTCATGGATGCAACTCATGGATCAGGTAGTAATTTTAATTTTAAAGTCTTATTATTTAAGAAATACATTTTGAAAGGCTACAGTTGCCATAGACAGTGATTCTTCTGATGGATCTGGGCAAAGTAAATTGAAAACCTTCTGGAAAGAATTCACCATTCTAGATGCCATTAAGAATATTCATGATTCATGGGAGGAGGTCAAAATATCAACATTAACCAAAGTTTGGAAGAAGTTGATTCCAATCCTCATGGATGGCTTTGAGGGGTTCAAAACTTTGGTGGAGGAAGTAACTGAAATGGCAATGGTAGAAATGGCAAGAGAAGTAGAGTTAGAAGTGGAGCCTGAAGGTGTAACTGAATTGCTGCAATCTCATAATAAAACTTGAACAGAGGAGGAGTTGCTTCTCAGGGATGAACAAATAAAGTGGTCTCTCGAGATGGAAGCTACTCTGGCGAAGATGTTGTAAACATTGTTGAAGTGACAAAAGAGGATTTAGAATATTACATAAACTCAGCTGATAAACAGTGACAGAGTTTGAAAAGATTGTCTCCAATTTTGAAAGAAATTCTGTGGGTAAATTTCTAACAAACAGCATCACATGCTACAGAGAAATCTTTTGGGAAGGGAAGAGTCAATCCATGTGACAAACTTCATTGTTGTCTTATTTTAAGAAATTGTCACAGCCACCTTGACCTTCAAAGACCACCACTCTGGTAAATCAGCAGCCATCAACATTGAGGCAAGACCCTCCACTAGCAAAAAGATTACAACTCGCTGAAGGCTCAGATGATTGTTAGCACTTTGTGGCAAAAAGTACTTTTAATCAAGGTACGTACATTACTTTTTTAGACATAATGCTATCACACACTTAATAGATTACAGTATAGTATAAACATAACTTTTATGTGCACTGGGAAACCAAAAAATCATGTGACTTGCTTTATCACAATATCCACTTAATCACAGTGATCTGGAACAGAACCCACAGTATCTCTGAGGTATTCCTGTAATTCACGTGGCTTTTCTTGCCCAAGTTGTCATTACTGTTAAAAAGGTACAGTCATTCATGTGGGGAAAAGGCAATATATGTAACCTAAACATTTGTCCTCCCATAATATGCTGAAATTAAATAAATAAATAAATAAAGTATAGTCATTGCCATTAGAGATAAGACCAATGGTGGGTGTTTGACTCAAGTAACTTCACATGGACTTGTCACCTTCAGACTGGTTGCTGTGAACTACAGCAAAAAAAAAGACATATTCCTTATCAAATGGTGCCAAAACAACCTCGTCATATATTCTCTTCAGGAAATATGTAAGAATGTTAGTCTCTGAGTTCAAATGTGCAAAAGAAATATGTTTGTTGTAATTTCTGAACTTTTTATTTCTATTGCAAGTGGCCACACTACTGGGGCTTAATCTCAGGCAATTTAGAAGTCTCACTCCCTTGGAAGGAGTTTCCTCTAATTTAAGGGAGCTTATGGAGTGCTAATGCATTGCTGCATAATTAAAAATACTTATTGCTAAAAATGCCAACAGTCATCTGAGTCTTCAGCATGTTGTAATCTTTTTGTTGGTGAAGGGTCTTGCCTCAATGTTGACGGCTGCTGACTGATTTGGGTTGGTATTTAACTTCACCAGAGTCTAGTGAGCTGTTTTCCTTCTTAGGTCTCCTACCAGGTCTTCAGTCATTGCTCCACTTGCGCTTGTGATATATCATCTCCATCCTTGACCCCAGGCTTGCTCCTGGCACTTGAAATCGTTCGTTGCACTGTGCCACACAGAACCACACAAAATTCAGTAGGATTGGTTCTATCTCTTTCTTCATTTGCATTCTCCCAAATCTCTGGTATAAGCTGTGCACACACACCCTCTCAGGCCCTCTCTGAATGCCTAGACTTTTGAAATACAAAAATCAAGGGAAGATCCTTTATTTTTTCTTTCAGTATGCCATTATTTTCATTTGACAATGAGCTCAGAACTTTCTGTTACCCAAATAAAAGAAAGAAATACTAGAAATAAAGGTCATTTAAGTTGCTATTCCAGAAAACATTAGTCATCTGCAAGCATAAATTCAGGGTAGACAAAAAGATGAGAAGTTCCCTCAAGCTCAGTGTCTGCCCCAAGTGAGAATGGAGGAAGTGTTCTGGTTACATAAGAAGTGTGCCTCACATGCCGTATTAGGCCCTCCTAAGTGACTTGACTGCTAATGTGCCCCTTCTTCCTCTATCTCACCATCTATATTCTTGCAATAAACTCTTATCTTTGTTAACATTCTATGCACATGGCTTCCTTGTAGCCCAGAAAGAAACTTCTGACTGACAGAATCAGTAAACAACCATTATAGACTTCATAGCACCCCCACTCCTCCCACACACGTACTAAACACTCACATCACACACAACACACACCCCTCTGTGGCAACCAGTTCATATGCTAACCCACTACCTGCAGTAAGAGCTGGTGTGAAGAGATGAGCTCAGCCAATCAGATTCTTATCTTCAAAAATTTAAATTGAAGGAACAATCCATAGAATCAGGTAATAACAACAACACCAGAAAACACTTATTGAGCATATAGTAAGTGGCAGGCATTGTGCTACTTGATTTATGTGTATATTTCACTTAAACTTCATAATACTCATTTTAAATAGGTACTATTACTGTCCTCATTTCATACGTACCCAAATTTATACTTAGAAAAGTTAAGTAACATGCTCAAAGCTACATACCTAGTAAACAGTAAAGCCAGGATTTGAAGCCAAGGATTCTGACCCCAGAGTCTGGGCCCTTAGCCACCTTTGTGACATGAAAAGGATGCAGGAAGAAAAGCCATGTACAATTAGGGCCATGGTGAACTAACCTGAACGAACAGAAAATGTGTAGTACCGCAAACAAGCATAATGGTGGGAGGGGGAGGAACGGGGAGGTGAGTTCTAATCTAATCTGACACATAAGACTAGATCTCTCTGAAGAAGTGACATTTGGGCTGAGATCAAAAGGTTATGTAGGAGCTAACTACTCACCAGTAAATGAGAATAGCACATGCAAATGCCCTGTGGCAGCACAGACCACAGCATCATGTGGACTTCAAAGGAGGCCAGAATGGCTGGAACAGAGGGTGTCGGTAGACTGGTGAGTGATGACACTAGGAAAGAAAGCAAAAGCCACGTCAGGCTGGGCCCTGTAAACTATGTTAATAAATTTTACTGGAAATAACCCTCCCACAAGAAGAAGCTCAAGTCCTGGGTTTATATTACCCCTTACCTCAAGCAGTCATCATGGATGAACTAACACAATGTCACACTCACAAGGTATAGAGTCTAACTGGTTCAGCTTGGCTGAGGTATCCCCCTCTTATCCAATCAGCAGGAGGGGCAGGGTCACATGGTCACCAGCGCCCATTGGTAGGAAGAAGAAGGGGTAGTTTACTACTAACAAATACATTTATCAGACCACAGATTCCTGCATTCACCAGCATCTTTGAAATTACAAGATTCTCAAATATACTCAGACATATGCTGATCAATTGGTTTTATTGTAAAGATAAAATGGGACTTAGGAAAAACCTGAAGCCTGAAATAAAAATACAAATAAAAATAAAATAAAATTAAAAAACCCTGAAGCCTCAATAGGCTCTGAGCCAGATCTTATAGAAAATGGAGCTCATTCAGAAAACAGCAGTAGCACCAGCAATCTACCATACATAGCAAAAGCTCTAGCTATTTGTTCCTATGATCAGCTTGGGGCAGCAGTTATCCAATTTGAATGCTCTGCCATTACAGGTTTCTTGGTGAGTCTATGGCTCTGCTTCTATTGTTACCACGTCACTCTCTGCTTCAGTTCCAGTTCCCCAAGGGCAAGGACTTGGTTGAGCTAAGCAGTCACCTTCCAGTATTAGGCTTCCCTGTTGAGGAGGAAGCTTCCCACGGGTGATTTCCAGGAATAATCGACAGAGGGTTGCCATGGCTCCAGTGCCATTCCCTCCCAATCAGCTGAGGGCTGCACGAAGGTGGTTCAGATGAAGGACTCAACCTTTGTGTAAGGTTGTAAGGTGACTATTGCAACGCGGGCGGGTAGAACCAGCCATAGATATGTTTGGTTTGATTTACACAGCATTAGCTCACATAGTACTTTTTTTTAAAATTTAAGATTAAACCAAAATTTTTAAATGGGGAGATTTTGTGTAAAAAAAAATCTAGATTTCCAGCTTCTTGAAAAATTGGAAAGCCAGAAAACACTCTCCACAGCCAATAGGTACTGAGTACTGGCTGATACCTTAAAAGGCATCTGAAGCCTCCAGTTCACCAGCGTCCCCTCCTCGTCCTACTGTCAAGGAGCTTCATCCATTTACTTACCTGCCTGACCCTGTGGGCGTTGCGGTTGGCAAACACTAAAGTAAGGAGTGATGTGCAGTCACTTCTCTCAAAAAGGAGTTTTGGGGGAGGCAGGCACTTCAAGAGTCACTGCCGACAGGACTTTCCCAACTGTACGTTCGGAAACTGTGGCTAGTATGAGTTCATCGTTGCCGGCAACTCCTGAAGTAACTTTGAGACAGCCTCTGGTCCAGGCTGGTGACTAGTGTCCTTGCAAGCTGCTGCCTCACAGGTAGACAATTGATCCCGTACTCCTCCTGGTCATCTAACCCAGGCTTGACCTGAGCATTTACAAAAAGGGTAGGGATAGAGGAATGGCTTCTAGCACATTGGAACTATCCCATATCACATCACAGGTCATCTTTCTCTACTCTAATAAAGCCTATTACAAAACACAGTAATAATGGGATCTCCTTGCCAAGCTCCATGTTCCTTCTTGCTATCAGATGACCCAGAGGAGTAGGCATACTTCATGTTGGTGAAACTGGGCACTCACACTTGCTGTACCAGTACGTTCATGCTTCTGTCTTGACAAGAGATGCTACAGCTTGTGTTAAAAACCCTGTTCACAGGCCAAACTGGGATCCACCTACCTGCCAGCCATATGACCTTGGGAAAGTCACTTCCTTCGTTTCCACTTCAAGTCCTTCATCCACAAAATATAGGTAATAACATGTGCTTCAGTGGATACTCTGAGGATTAAATGCAATGATAGGTATACACTTATTTCTTCACCCCTTTAGGGTATAAAACAACCTCAAACCCAGCTATTTTAATATTTAAATTAAATTAACCTCCCTCCCCCCAGCCCTCATCCTGTCATCGTAAGAAGCTTCTTCTTGCCTCTTTCAGGTTCCTACTCCCCTGAGGGCCTTCCTCAATCCAAATAGTTAGTCCTTGTTTCCCAGAGAGAAGCTCTGATCAGTCCTACCAGTGGCTGCAATTTTTCAAAGCCACTGCAGCTGTTAATGTATCAAGGTGGAAACCACATAGCCTTGTTGGTGAACTCACTACCAAAGCATCCCACTTTGCCGCCACATGCCCTGAAACTCCCAAGCCCATGTGGCCACAGAGCCTGAGGCAGGGCCCCAGCTCAGCAGCTGCTGTGGTCAGCAAACACGTGCCATGTGTGCAGGGAGGGACTCCATGGGGCAGGGAGGCCTCTCTTCGTTGGAGGCATGTGCCACTGTAGAAGTTTCATCACCCATCCTCCCCTTGTGGCTCCTGATTTTACAGATTTTTCAGGTTACCCAGCTCCTTAGCAGACATAATTAGCCACTTTCCCAGAGCATGTTCCCAACCCAGCATGGCCACGTTGGACTGTGTTTGAAAACTCAGTAGCATACTGTGGTAGAACGATTCTCCCTCATGACTTCTTAAGCCCCCCAGGCCCCTGAGGTTAGAGAAAGTCCCTCTCACTCTCAAATCCTTTCCCGTCTCCTACCACAAGAGGAGTTTGTTTCATCCATGGGAAAACACGCAAACACCTAAAGACCCTGGACCAGTACCTGGCACGGAGTGGATGCTCTTCATCCTGCCTTGTCACTACAGCTGCCCTTGCACCCTTCTCAGTGCCACACACGTTTTAGACCATCAGGTGACTTTCGAAACAGGTTAAAATGAGGGCTATTTGACTGCTCAAGTTTACATTTCATGGCAATTATTTAGGAGGGGTGCTGCCATGGTGCCCTGCCCTATGAAGGTGATGAAATAGGTAAAGCAGGTATAGCATAGGAGGAGAAGAGTACAGTGGATGTTTGTGCAAGATGGTGACATGTCACCTGAGGTTGGATCTCAGTTGTGCCACTCTCTTGACCCCGTGACCTTGATGAGTCACTTAACCTTCCTATTCCTCAGTGTTCTCATCTATAAAATGAGGTCGGCATGAAGATTATATGAATTAATATACCTAAACCCCTTAGAACAGTCCCTGAAGTATAAAAAGTACCAAATAATTTTTTTTCTCATTTGGAGGACTCTTGCTCCCATATGAATGTAGAAATTTCTGTGGAGAAGGAATAATATGGTACCCGTGAAAACCAGAAGGAGGGAACTACAGACCCTGAAACCAGCTGAGAAGACACAGCTTCTCAAATTATATTTTTCAGTCCTCAAATATGTTGTTGCCAATTTTGACAGGTATCTGAGTTTTTGAAATATGTTCTTTATTGCTTGTTAACAGGAAGGAATTTTGTGATTGATTGTTAAAGTTGAAGGGGCCCCCAATGCTATCACCCTTCTTTCTCATGCAGGTGAGAATCCACTGAAAGAAAGAGAAGGCTCAGGTAAATGAAGGAAAAATTTTCAGATTTAGCCAGGTGTGGTAGCACGCACCTATCAGGAGGCTGAGGCAGGAGGATCGCTTGAGCCCAGGAATTTGAGGCTGTAGTGCCCTATGATCACACCTATGAATAGCCACTGCACTCCAGCCTGTGCAACACAACAAGACAACATCTCTAAAACAAAGTCAGATTTAATACAATAAAGCTGATATGAAATGCTGCTTAGGTATACAGCTACATTGGATTTCCTTATGCTAAACCCTGGGATTGGACACATTCAGGCACAGGCCACTCTGATCTACCTTAGACCTCCCCACTCCAGAACCAGGCCTTTGGTGCCAAGATCATATTATGGACAAGAGGAGAAAAGAAATTGTGCTTTATGGGAACAGCAGATACCAAAGACAAGGAAGTACGGAATGCCCAGTTTCTCTCCCACAATCACCAATAAAATGTCACCTCTTGCCCTAGAGGGAGTGTTTAAGGAACAGAGAGAAGGACTCTAATTGGTGTGGGAAGACATGAATGAAGAATAATGTTCCTCCTGACAATGACATTTACAGGTGACTCTTCCACCAGTCAACCATGGGAGCTCAGTCATGTTACTTAATCTTGCTGAATTTCATGACACTTTTAACAACAGGAGCAGCTTCCAGTTCGCTTCCTGTGTCTGAGGCCATTTCCCCCTCTGAATCTTTCAGAGGCTCCTCAATTGCCAGAAATCCTCATGAAGGCCAGCCTTTTCCAGGCCCCTGTTCTCGACCATCTTCTGACTCTAAGTGGACTTTCTAGGTGGCCTTAGAAACATGTATGCTTTCACAGAGCATTTCTTGCCCTAAATTTTCTTTCTGTCCAGCTCCAGGTTTAAATAACCTCTTTCTTGGTAAATATCTCACCTTGCTCATTCCCTCCGTGTCTTGCCAGGGGCTGGGTCTTTCCCTCTGAATCTCCAACTTCCAGGACAGGGATGCCACACGGTAGACACTCAAGAAAGAAAGAATGGACACAGGGTAATTGAGGAAAAGGAGTCAATAAAGAAGGAAGGAGGGAGGGAAGGAAGGAAGAACACAGAGAGGGAAGAAGAAAAGAAGGAAGGAGAGACTGGAGAAAGAAGCAAAAAAAATGCCAGGAGCATTGTCCTCATTAATAATGAAAAGGAGAATCCACATTTATAATAATTAGGCAGGGCTCCAATATGTGATAGCTTTCCAGACTTGGGGCAGTTGATTAAAATTTCTGAACTTCTATTTTCTCATTTATAAAAAGAACAATATTAGTATTTATTTCAATGTATTTGTTTGAGAAGTAACCAAGCTAATGTCTGTGAAAGTATCTAGTACATGTAATAAATGTTCAATAAATGTTGGTTAAATTAAGGTATGCATTTTCAATCGTCAATGTTCTGTCAACTGCTGAATTCTTTTAAGGCTCTATAGGACTTTACTCCAGACTGAAAACCCTGAAATTAACTAAGATGTGTGGATTAGGTCCAAAACAGCTGCCATGCAGAGGGATTTCACTTGGGGTTCCTCCCACAAAACCACATCAAATGTATGAGTCTGGGATGACTCTGAGCTATCTTCAGGTGGGTGGGGCACCCACACGCATTACTACAACCGCAAGGTCAATTGTATAGTGCAGCAGCTCAATGCTGATCTGAAATCTTCGTAATTATAAAAGGAGTCCTATAGTCTTAAATAGCTTCTGAAAACACTGCTGTACAATGGAAGATAATAGTGTTTGCTTAAAAATAAATACCAAAACAGTTTCCCTTTCATGA